>NW_005187439.1:1378442-1445645 GCF_000239375.1 Pundamilia nyererei | reverse complement strand
CATCATTTTAGGTGGGGGAACTTGCACAATCGGTGGCTGACTAAATACTTTTTTGCCCCACTGTAGGTGTCACTAGGTGAAGATATGCTACACAGGCCACCAGGAATGCACACAAAAAAAGCACAAACCACTGGTGGCTACAGCTTACTCTGACAGCCTGAAGTAATGAATGCATTAGTGACTAAGCAAACAATGCTGAGCTGCCTGCCACTTTAAATACAATCTCAGCGAGTAAACACAGCTGAAGTGGTCCAACCAGTTTCTGCAACATTTCAACCGTCGCTCTCTCTAATACTAATCTGTGACAGTGTATGAGCTGGAGCTCCAGCTAACTACTACCACTCACTCGGGTCGCAGAAACTAACAACACTTAAATCTCACCTGGAAAACAGATTGAACAAAAAACTGCATCAAACAGAAAGTGTGAAACAAAAGCCCTGGAGTATCCTGGATGAACAGGAGAGGGAAGCAGATGAACTGCACAGGCCCTCAGAGAGCACATCCGCTCAGCCCTCCTATCAGAATATTTAGAGATGTGTTCCTCCTCTGTCCATGATCCACATTTACATCAAACTCAATAAAATTAGACCTCTTATGCAATCCCGCTGACAAACAGATAAACAGGAGTGAACGCACGAAGAAGAAACGGAGATGCTCTTTACTTTGATTTTAAAAGCTCGCTTGAAGCCGCTGGCAAAGAAGCCGCCAAACGGTCCGATGAGAGATCCAAAAGACGAGAGGAAGATGCTGTGGATCGCGAAGGGATACAGGTTGACAGTTTTCTGCAAGAGAGGCAAGAAGAGACAAAACAAATATTGAAAAGTTATTTAATCAAAGCCATTTTAATCTGATCTGCAGAGCAAGACTAAAAATCTGGAGCTGGAAATGACCATGAGCATCACTTTTAATGACATCATGTTAGCTGTCTGCATTGAAGAAATAAACTAAATAATGTAGCATCTGCAAAACATTTCTGATGATTTCAGGAGGAGTACTGCATATGTCTTTCATTCTAAAATCTCTTAATGTCGTCATGATTATGACTCCTAAAGAAAGACAAGAACAGAGTCTTACCCATCTCAGTGTGTTTTGTAGCACAGTGGGAAGTGTGTACTCCTGCATCACAAAGATGTCAGACGGCTCGCATTCGACTGTGAAGCTGTTTGACTCACTGTTGAAGCCCACGGGACACACAAAGCACTGGAACTGAGAGAGGAGGTAGGCCAGCTGAGGGAACGCAAAGGAAACATTAGCTTCTGAAACAACCACCTGTGAGATGCAAACGAACGTGAAGCACAATCGTAAAAATGAGGCTGAAAAATGGCTATTTTGGTCCCGACTGCCATTAAATTGCAAAAAAATCGAAACTCCAACAACATCCAAGCATATTTCACATTTTTTCTGTGACTAAGAGTCACGTGACTGTTATAAAAATGTCCTGGCAGTTGTAAGAGTGATGAGAAACTGCCAACAATCACAACGCTAACAGTGAAATACAGATTGGCGACAGCTGCTCCTTATCTACAGTAGCAACGCAGAAGAAAGGCAACATCTATGTTTCCTTTGATTTGTCTGCTTCCATAAACAGCTCTGCATAGCAGGAAATTCTGACCATGTGAGTCAAAGCAAAAATGTAAAAAACAAGAAGCGTACTCACAATGAAGCCAAAGACGACAGTGGCGAAAAACCCTCCGATGAAACCCTCCCAGGTCTTCTTGGGTGAGAGCTGCGGGGCGTGAGAAACACAAACACAAGGCTTCTTTCACATCAACCTGACGTGTGGTTTTTACTCAGTCTCACCACAAACTACTCGTGATTTAGAATAAATCTTTTTTTCTGCCCTCAGCTCCGATCTGCTGAGTCTGTACAGCAGCAGCGGCTGTCATCAGATGATGAAGGGTTCAACATCCATTAGATTTACAGTTCAAGACCTGTATCTGACTATTTCAGTGCTTTAACAGTGCATGTTTTTAATGAGTGTGATAGCAATGCTGCCTGGAAGAGCTGCAGTTACAGTGAGGGAAATAAATAAATACTTGACCCCCATCGACTCCCTACCAAGCTGTTACGGCTTGAAAAGTGCTTGCAAAGTACCCCTGCTCAAGAAGGCCCATGTTCAGGCCTGACTCAGGTTTGTTAGCGAACACCTGAATGACTCAGATGAGACCAAACTGAATCGTCTGCATTAGTCCTCTCTGCACAGTTCAAGGGAAAACAATGCCGACTACGGCATGTTTCCATGCTTTTTTCCCCCCTACCCACAGCACAAGACCGCTGCATCACATTGAGGAAAAAGATGGAAAAATCTTTAACAAGAACCTCCTTCACTCTGGAGTGGCCCAAGAAGCAGCATGTGGAGGCCATGGAGTCGCCCGGTCAGCCTCTGGACCCACAGAGAGCCCAGAAGCTTTGTGTCTCCCAGTGACAAACTAGAAACCTTAAAGACCCTGAGAGGCTCTGCAGAGAGCAGTGGCTAAAAATCTCTGCTGTGATGTGCACGAACCTCAGGACTTACTACGAGAACTTCTTAACAGCAGTGCTTGCCCACAACAGCTACTCCACCAAGTACTACGCCATGTCCTCTGAGAGGCTCAAATCCCTAAAACAAAGTAATTTGTTGGAGAATGCGTTTTTCTTCATTTTCTATCTTAAACTATTAAAGCAAACTTACCACTGAATCATAGTTGGCTCATTTCTTTGTAAGTGGTTAAAATGACTTCAACAGACAATCAAATGCTTATTTCTCCCACTGGCTAGTTACTGTTGCTATGAATTACATTTCCTCTGAAACACTGGAGCATCTCTCCTCAGTACTTGGAGAATCCAACCTGACCTTATTATAACTACTTGGATCTCCATGCAGATGCCCTGTGAGGCAAATTTCAACCACCTGTTTTGATACTGAGGCAGACTGTGAAGCAGTCGGCACATGAGTCTGATAAAACATTCATCACCACTGACGCTGAACATTTATTAGTTTTGAGCTCACGCTGTGTTTCACCATGAAAGCAACTCTTTAACAAACTGAAGGGAGACTCTCTTTACGTATGTTTTCCACAACAGCTTCTGCAGGTCTCATCTATAGACTGTATATAAGTGAGGGACATAGTCGCCATGAGATCATCCACTGAAAAGAGGTTCAGTTTTCCAATTTCTCATACCTTAAATTTATCAGCATGAAATAGAAATTCAAAGCCATTTCTAATTTACCTTAATGAGTGGAGTCCTCCCAAAGAAGAACCCAAACAGGTAGGCCATGATGTCATTGCAGATCACTATGGAGATGGGGACGATGAACCTGAAAAACAGGAATTTCAGTGATGATGAGAGGTAAGAATCAGTATCTGACTTGGCTCAAAAATGCTTCTGCCCTCTAATGACTTATTTTTTCCTCTTACTTAAAACTTTATTGGTGTGACTTAATTTTTAAATGCACTGTTGCCTTTTTAAGAAGCCTGCACAAAGCGAACTCCGACAGTGGGCACACAGTTGCGATGAAACATATAAAACAGTGATAGTCAGACACAGGGCAGTTTCCTCTAGTCTTTCTTTGTCCTGCTTACCAGATCATTCCTTCAAACAGGTTCTGAATGACAAGGTGGGACTGAGTTACCACAATCAACAGGGTCACATGGGTCCAAGCAAACTGGAATGGCAAACACAAACACAAACACCACAGTGTCACTGCACTGGAATGTAGCCGTGCCTGCTCAGAAAGTCGGATCATGTCAGAAATAGTGGAAACAAACAGAAGGACAGGCGGACATGCTGGACGGCACTGACAGAGCCACACCGCAGATCAGATGGTGCAGAAATGTGAAAAACATCAAAAGAAAAGCAGGCAGCAGTGAGAGAACTGATTCCTGTGGAGACGCATGCAACTAAATTATTACAATACTAGAAACAAAGACAGCAGCACAATTAAACCATTCTAAAATACTAGTATACAATGAGCAGTTTAGCCTGAAAATAATCATGTTGGATGAAAGAAAGGGTGGCTCTTCCCTTTGTGGCCGCCTTTCCTGAGAAATGTTTGCATTCGTGCTATTTGTAGCAATTTGCATAAATTTGTATGTGAGATAACATTAAAATTTAAATTAAGTTAGTCATTAAAATTTGTTTTGTTGATAAAATGTGGAGCATAAAGGTGGCTACAGACAGAAATAAGCAAAGCAGGTGCACATAAATGAAATGGAGCTGGAGCCACTGCACTCATCTGGGATCAAACGCTGTGTCGGTGTGGACAGAGAGCTAATGCAGGATAACATTTAATGACAAACACGACCTAAAAAGCCTTCTGCAGGCGTGAGATGAGTTTCTAAATTCCTCTGAGTGAGACAGAAGAAGCAGGAAGCCATGAGAGGGGATGGATGAGAAGGTTAGTGGTGCAGCAGAGGAGTAGATGGTTACTTGGCTGATACACACCATATAAAACTGCAGGCGGTAATGTTTCTTCACTAAACTCAGCACAAACATGCAGAAACCTGTGAAAGAGCAGACGACATGCTGTCAGTTTTTACTCCAAGATGAACAACAAGTGTACGCTATAATCAAAAATATCAAGACTCATAACACATGATGTAGTGTTTCAGGGGGATGTGGGAGACACGCTTGTGATTGGACACTTCTCAGTTTTCCTTCACAGAAAGTCTCTGGGCATTTAACCTTCGGTAACTCTGATGTTACACTGATTTGAGCCGAGGCTTGGTGCAGCTGAGAGCTTGTGTGTGAGCTTTTTCTAGGACAGACCCTCTGCAGAGTTGGTACTGTGGCAGGTTAAGAAGAGCATGTGTAGTTCAAAATGTCTCAGATGCCAAATGGTGCTCGTCTTACATTAAACTGCACTTTGTTCTGTAAAGCAGAAGTTAATCTTAATTTCTAAACCTAGCTATTTCTGCACTTCTGCGCTTGTTACTAAGAGACAGATTAAAATAAAATAAAAAACTTTAGTTTTTCCACTGGCCTTAACACTGAAAACAATATGAATGCACGAAGATGTTTGTTTTTATTTAAACACAGCGGCTGTGTGGTGGAGGTGTGGTCTGCAGATGAGGGGTGGTGCAGTGGGCTCGAGGGGCAGTGCCAGGGAGGCTGAAAACTATCTGGTAATGATACTCGTGCTATTTCAGTGACGCCGGTACCGACAGATTGAGACAGCTGGAAAGCTGGCGAGTCGTGTACCAGTTAATACAGAATCATCACAAGCACGCCGAGTGCCTCGGGTCTTTACTGGGGGTTGCAGGCAGCTTTTGCATTTGGTCCATTTTTGGGTCAGTGTTTTTAAAGGTTAAAAGTTACACAAGAAGATTAGGAGTGTAAAGATCCAGATCCACAGTTTGTTTCGTTGGGTTAGGTTCCTACCTCAGCTTATTTTGGGGGGTGACGGTAAGGATTTACTACCCTTTATCCTAAATGGGACAGTTTTTTCTACAAAATTAGAAAAATGTCACTTTTATTCAGCACAGATAGAAATTGAAATTAGTGGCTAATTAGCAGGAAACTCCAAGAACTCTATTTCACTGTTAAGGAGATCATCTGTAACCTTAACCCTGGGTGAATCTAACATATCCATTCCAACACAAAATACCGGCAATATTTCCCCAATCAGAGCTCCTCTAATAAAAGTAATCAAGTGAAAATCGGGGCCCAGTGAGTAAGGTGGAATCCATCAGAGTGAAATACCAAAAGATGAAAAAGGTTAAACATGCATGGCAGCACTCAGTGAGAACATCTGCCATCCCTCAGTGGGCTCAGCCCTCGGCATATGAATGTTAATTAACATCTCCTGGTAATACTAATCCTGTGCAAAGAGGGCTTTTGCATGACTCTGAAATACTCCTCCAGGCTCATGATTTGAGCTGTGCAGTCACAGGATAAACAAAGTCTCTTTTACTCGATTTTACTGATATCTCCGGTCAAACTCAGCCGTTCTCGGCCAAGCTACAAGACGCCGTGCATTCCTCCCGTCTCACTGAGATTTCCCCTGCCTCTCATCTGAATGGGTCTTTATGCCACGTAGCAACGTGAGCTCTCCTAAATTTACCACTAGACTTTCATTTGTAATTGCCAACACAGGAAACAGGGAGGCAAAAAAAAAGACCCGTTGACTTCAGATCACACAGAGGCTGAAGCCTCACCTTCTGTTTAGCAAACAGGGGTCACATTTGTGGCAACTTTTTATTTTACAAATTATAAATGTGACACATTTGCATGGGATTCAGTTCACAGCTGATCTCCACAACTGCTGCAAATTTGTAAAGTTCCCCAGCTCATGGCAGCCCAGTACAAACAGGGGAAAAAACCGTAACATATATTGATAAATTAATTTATGTTTAGCAATTTATCAAGATGATTTGAATCTAAGATCACAAGTGGTTTCCAAAAGAAAACTACAATTATACACTTGGCTTTTTTGGTTAGTTGCTGTTTCTCTTTACCCATAATGTATGGGGACAGCACGCTGATAAAAGCCACACCTCAATATTTGTGCTTTTACGGCACATCCGGTAGCAATAAACAGTCCTATCAGTAAATGTAAGGACCAAAGAAAAAGCTGTATCACTGTAAATCAGTTTAGTCTGTTTATACCAAGAAGCTCCCCGAGAGCTTTGTTTCTGCTTTTGTTCAATTTATTTCCCCAGTAATGTTATTTGTAACTGAACTCTACTGAGTAAAAGCTGCGTCTTGTGAAACCTAATCCACCCCCGTAAGGAAAACGTGAGTGAGAGACTAAGGGCCAAAGAGCATGTGTGTTTATGGAGATACAACAGGTGAGACTCACCTGCGAGGTACAACGCGAAGGAGATGAAGCGGTGATATCGAGCCAGGAACTGCAGAGGTTCCTCCCTCTGCACCAGAGCCCCAAAGTAATCTGCAACAGTTTCTCCATAGAAGAAGTAGTTGACACAAATCAGAAAGTACCTGAGGCAGAAAACAAAGGGAATTAGTTTTCCTCTACATTCATGCTTTGATATCCGTTTCCTCGGTATGTTTCAGGGATTGTTGCCCGTGTGGGTCAGAGGGTTTGTGTGTCTACCAGTGTTTCTTGCCCACTGTACATTGACCTGCACTGTTTGGTCGTGCATGGTGTTATGAGGGATGGCTTTGATGCAAGGGGCAAGTTTCAATTAGCTTTCATTTACTTCCAGCATGGCAGTGATCTTTGCTCTCGGCTGCAGTGTCGCATCCCGTGGGGGTGTGTGCTGTGTATGCAAAGTAACAACAAAAACACTGCAACAAAAATAGGAGCAAAGTAGTCGTCATGGGGGAAAGGAGGCGTTGCACAGACAGAGAAAGTAACTGCAGAAGAAGCTGGCTTGACTCAGCGTTTTTCTGACAGCACAGCAGAGTTTAATGATGTGTGGATGCCACAAACATTGCTGGCTTAAAATGGGACTTCATTAAATCTCCTTACATACCAGAAAGACAGCTCAGTATGAATATAGAGCTAACATTCAGATGGCCTGGGGGCTTCGGTATTTGAGTTTTGGAATTTATTTATTTTTCCTTTGATAATGTTGAGTGTACTAATAGTCCTTAATCCTCAATACACTACTTGGGGACACGAAAACCTGTTTTTCTACATAGCACTTACTGGTTTTTATTAAAGGAGAAACATCTGGGAGTATTTTGTTTATGTAAAACTGCATAAAAGTGGTGAAAGCACGACGTGAACTGGAAACCATCAGATCAAGAACAAAAGATTAAAAATACTTCTTACGTGACAATCGGTGAATTTCAAAATCCTGCTGTTATTATTCTTTTGCTTATTCCCAAAACAAGTGAAAGCACATGTGCTGTCCCCTTCGAGGCTATAAAACAAGCATGTATGTTATCTCTAGATCAATGAAAACTGTTATTAGATGGTTAACAGACTGTAAATAAACAATGTCTTTGACATGTATTTCCCCTGATGGCCTGCAGGGGGCGACTCCTCGAGCTGCAATAGAAGTCTATAGGAACCCTTCAGCTCAACAGTACACTAGTGAATGAATGTGCACTGTCCCAATCTAACTCTCAAACACAAACATGGCGACAGTGTAAACATTTCACTCACAGCTTTACGTGGACGATGTCACTGTGGCTGTGTGCATGTTACATTTTCAGGGGTTTAGCTGTCAGACTGTACTGAACTTGAGCTGTTATATCCATCCAAAGCTACCAGATAAAAAAAGAGAATCTTACCGAACATATAGTTTGCTGGTCTAATTAGCTGCTGCATTAATTAGTTTATGATAAGCAGGTTAGCTCAGATCTAAACTAATTTTCGCAAATAACTACATACAGTTTACCAATCAATGGGCCTTTTAAGGTTTAGTGACGTGTCCACAAACAGAGTCTGGGCAATGCACTGACTACTGGATAAAGGCGTCATGCATCCCCTCTTCAAAGAAAACAAGCTATCCATTTAAGAGGAACCCTCTGTTCAAAATACATCAAAGTATCAGCTCTTTTTCTGTGAAACCCATTTTCCTTACCAGCTTAGTGTCCTGAACCATGGCAGGTCATAGGAATGGTAAACTCTGTAGCCAATGGTGATAATTTCTTGGAAACACTTGATTTGGACAGACATGACCTGGGTCAGATGATGGGAGCAAAGCGGAAACATGAGAACAAAGTTCAGCCACGAGCAACAGATTCAAACTATGAGCTTCATTCTGTGTTTTTACAAAAACGGTACAGAACAAAGACGACACTTACCACAAGTATAAGAGCAATAGGTCCCATATATATAATGAGGAAGAAGCCAGAGATCATGGCTAAAGACAGAACTCCTCGTATCCAGTAGTTTTTCCATCTGTGGAGATTAGAAATTAGAACTAAAATTAATAATATATTATACAGAATTAATAATAATATATATAATAAGTCACTAAAGACGTTTTGAGTTCTCATTCAAAATGAATGAAATGCCACTGGTTTGAAAGTCAAAGGAGGAGAAAGATGACAGTCCACAGTTTGCTTCTTAAGAATATTGAGGTGCTGTGCAGGAATTTTCATGATGACTTGTTTGTATATCAGTAAAATTCATAAGGTCGCTACAGGTGAACCATTTATCACTCAGGGTTACCCTCCCGGGCTGCAGTTGGCCGCAGTTATGTCTAACATCATGGCGTCCAAGTTCACTGCCGCCTGCTGCTCTCTTTACCCCATCTGACTGCTGGCGTGCAGGGACCAAGCTTTATGGTCAAAAACAGCCTAAAGCTCACCCTGACACCTCACTGTCATCTACATGCATTTATTGACATTTTAAGTTCATTACGTGCGGTTTACTGAGCTACTGCATACAGCTCCAGGGATTATGACTTTTGCTGTAACATCTGCACTCATGTGGTGAATGAGTTGGCCCAAATAAGGCCTGCTTTTAATAGCGCATAAAGATGTTTAGCATATGTTGTTTGCGAGTAGTAGCTTAGGCTAAGGCTTAGTGGTAATTGGTCTTTAAGGCCTAACGACATATGCTTATGTTCAGCTTTATATTCTTATGTTTTAGCAGCACTACCTGCACTGCAAGCACAGCATGATTGCAATTATGGAAAGAAGCCGGGTCCTTTTTTAAAGCAGTTATCAGGGAGCTGCACAGCAGCCACGCAGGGCAGAGAGCCCGCTGCTCGCCGTGTGAATGGAGCTGAAAAACAGCTGCATCATGAAAAAAAAGCTGCTGCTGTTTCCAGTCTGCGCTGTGCTCACACTCCATCCACCATCGCGCTGTCTGCATTTACATCCCTTCCCTCTCTTTTCACCTTCGAGTCCATCCTTCTCTGCCGGGTCATTCTGCTCAGCCCATACGTCTGCTCTCTATTCTGATTCTGATTCACTCTACTGCTCGTTCCCCCTCCCTCCATCTGAGTCTTCTTCTCTGAATATCTCGTCTCCCTTCATTCCTTCTCTCTCTGCAGCACAGTGGCTCCAACGGTCAGTCTGCAGGGATTAGTCGCTTCTCCCCTCGTGAGCCTTTAAGCCCTGTGACCTGGCCTTCATTGCTCACATCCTCCACTCCCCATCTGTATATAAAGACCATGTCAGACATGGGATATGTAGCTTTGCCAGCTTCATTAATGTTTTAAAGCAATGAGTTTTGTCATTCAAACATTCAGTGACAACTTGATCCAGACAAACCCAAGACAGTGGCAGTGAGTGCCGCAGCGCACACGATAATTAAACCTACAAAATACTTGTTTCACTCACAAACACAGCAATAAGCAGTGTTTGCACCAGCTCTATTAAACTCATTCAAACAATCATTCACTCTGCAGACTCCATGAACGACTGCTTTTAACTGTCATAGTAATGTTTGGAAGAGTCTGCTTGGAAAACACCTGTGTAGTTTTTAAAAAATTACTTATTTGCACATGTTTTATGTGCCAGGTCCACCAGAATGAAACGAATACAGACAGCTGCTCTCCAGATGAACTCCACCATCTTGGACTACAGCAGTCCGTGTTCTGCCCGGATGCTATGTTCATGTGTGAGCTCTCCTCCTGCTGCAGGTTCTTCTGCTTGCTGTGCATTTCCAGAGAAAACATGGACTACTGAATTATACTGAAGACCACCACAACAGCAACCTGGCCAATGAACGGCAAGCAGCTACTGAACTTTCAAAATAAGAGCGAGAAGAATATTCCATTAGAAAAATCAAATGCAGATTTCATTCTTCTCACAAACTCACAAAATGATGAGTCACTAAATATATTTCAGTGGGAAAGTATAATGTGCTCTCCGATTACACAATTTGCATCACCTGCTCCCAGGCACACGAAGCGTAACAGTAGGGTGTGTGGTGCTGCCGCTGAGCCAAGGGAGCTTGTGAAATCAAATATTATGCATCTCTCTGCTGTTTAGGGCCACTCACATGGACGAAGCAACTCCCAAAGACGCACCAAACACAGTCTGAACGTTGAGCTTTAAGTTTAGACCTGCGCTGTGTTGAAAGTGTAACACAAACACTGTCAATTCTACTGAAATGTGACCAAATGACCATAAGGTGACCTGTTTCAGGAGCTGAGGACTCAAACCTGTTCAAAGTGTAATGTGAAACAGCACTGACCTCCTTGTTCAAGGAATTTTCATAGTGCAAGAACTATATATCAGTGGCTCCTTTACTGATTACAGGGGTAGAGTCCAGATTTCATTGTATTTCCCAGACTTCACCAGGATTTAGTGTCTTACCTCGAAATACACCACATTAGCCCATAAATAAAGAGTATTATCACAAAATATTATTATATATTAAGGTATTTCTCCTGCTTATTTACAGAGGTTTATACTGTATACACGACCTGTATATAAAAATAAAATCACATTTTCTTCCTTACCAAACAGAAAGCAGTGCTCCGCCTGCTTCATTGTACCAGAGTGCATGCTACTGACATGAGTACCAACAAAAAAGGTCATGTGGATTTTTTTCCAGGCAAACCTAACCACTAGGTTAGCTTTTAGATCTAAAAGCCATCTCAGTGCTGTGTTTGTTTATTTGCATATATTATAACATAATCACTGTAGGCGTATGCAAACCTTCTGTGCCATCGCTTCTGCCACTCGCTTTGAATAAAAGAGTCCCAACTCATAAATATAATTTATCAGTCGGGATTACATGTCGATAGATAGTCAAATTAAAATTATCAGCAGTCACAAAGTAATTTATTGAACTCTTGGAGCTGAGTTCTTTGAAATAGCTGCAAATTCACTTTCACTGCATTAATAAGAGCATGTTCAAACAGTAAGAATCTATTTCTGCTCAAATTAACCTACATTTATACCAGAAAGGTAAACAATCACCTCACTGAGGTGCTCTCATAACTCAGAGGGAAAACTGCCTGTTACAGCTGAACATTACAGCAGTGGAACATTTAAAATGCACGTCAGGTTTCATCAGGTCACCTGAGCCGCACTTAGAAATCTTTAAACTGTGTCAACGAACAGCAGAACAGCCAACATGCAAACGATTCACTGCACTTAGAATGAATTTGATCTTTATATTGATCTGTTGATCTGATCTGTTATATTTACACTGTATACACAGGGATATCTATACTTTATACTTAATAATCAAATGACTTAATGGTTATTTCAAGTCTTTTTTTTAAGTCAAAACTTAACATAATCTAATGGAGGAAGATGAACACTGTTAGTATATGTGTGTATTTAAGAGCCACCTGAAAATATTCAAAATAATAACTATTCTTGTTTTATATGTCAAATTATCTGGTGTTGTACATTTACAAAATATGAATGGCTTTTTTAAAAGGCAGGGGTACAAGTATTAAAAGTACAATTATTCATTTTTTCTGCCAGATATGCACTGTATCCAATAGGGGTGGGGGAAAAAAATTGATACTGTGTAGTATCGTGATATTTTGTTTGCTAATAATGTATCGATACAGGGACAGCAGAAATCGATATTTTGTTACAAAAAAAAGTTTTTGTGGACTGGAACATGCTCCGACTTCAGAGCATGTTGATCAGCTCCTTTTTCTGAGCAAGAATCCTGACACTGTCCAAATGTGTTTAACTTTTTTTTTGGCAGCAATAAACATGACAGTTTACTTATTTTATTTAAGACATGTTTTATTTTTATTAAGTTTAAAACTTTTTAATTTAATGTAAAATTATATTTTGTTTTAATTTACTTTCAAATTCTTCAGTTGCTGAAGGGGCTGCATAGTTTTCATAAATTGCATAGTTCAGAATAGCTACTGTAATACAAACTGTTCAGTTTGTCAACAATAAAACTGACTGAAATGAGAGAAAGACTGAGTGTGAGACTTTGTTATTAGATAAAATGAATATTGATAAAGTTTACCTTTATGTACAGAATCTGAATATGGCAAAATATTTTTAAAAATTGCAATAATATCGTATCGTGCGTTAAGTATTGTGATAATATTGTATCATGGGATGTATGGTGATTCCCACCTCTAGTATCCAATGGTGAATATTAAAAAAGGCAAAATACATTCATGTATAAGTAGTCCCTGAGAGCCAAAACCTCAGACTTGAGGTAGCCTAGTTTTTATTGCTCTTGCCTCTATATGTTATCACAGAGTGGAAATCCCTAATATGGTCATCTCTGGTTCCAACCCTACGAGCTGCTCTCAGAAGGCGAGCTTAAAGGAAAGCTGAAGGGAGGTTAAACAACCTGAGACGGAGGACAAGTGAGGGGCTTCTTATTTTACAAAAACAACAAAGAAAGAAAAGGATTGTTTTGAACAGTCCAAACATAAGAATATAAAGCTGAACATAAGCATAATAGCTGTCTAGTGAACTAGTAACATTTATCCCTACTATTAATAAAAACCCTCACTTGCTTTGAACTTATTTGTAACTTTGTAACTATTTCTGCCGCTTTTTATGCCAACAACCAACTGTAGCCCTCCAAATATCTTCCCAGAGAGCATCTGCACTGTTATAACTGCTTCTGACAGACCATGTTAACGTTATCATACCCCTGTGGTTCTGCATTCCAGCTCAGCTGTGGGATTGTGAGTCATTTATAAGCACGGATATCAAAAAGACACGCTTTGGGCACAAATGTTTTCTGGCATGTGGGTTTCTGCGTTTGAGGACTGTTTACCTGGGCGGCAGCCCCTCCAGAGCTTTGTTGAGGCATTCTGGAGTGTTGTCTGTGTCTGCTGTGGCGAGAGGATAATCTGGAGTGTCTGCTTTGGAGTCGCCATCACATTCTCCCTCTGCGTCACCTGCCAGCCCCAACCTGTCATCGCCATCAGCCTCCTGCCGAGAACACAGAGATATTCAAATACTGACTTCAGACAGAGCAAGTCTGCACCTGACAAACAGGTCTCTGACATCTCATCATGAAAGAGTTACACTGAGAGCTCCTGAAATGGGTAAACAGGTAAACGCTGCAGGAGTCAGGTCTAAACTAAGAACATCAACATGAGGCTGAGCAGACGGCACTTTAATTAGGTCAGTTTAGCCCCTACAGGGGAGGACAGAAACAGAGCAGACTTGGTGTTTGTGTCCTCTGAGGCTGGATCGGTCAAACAGGATTATACATTAATAAAGGACACACATCTCAACAACAATTTATTTGTTACCATAGGTAACTAAGCTTTTACTAACGCATTTCTCTCCCAAGTTTGAGCTACAGTTGTGACACTTCACAGCATGTCACTCAATGTTAGGCCAGTTTTTACGTTTACGACGGCATCAGATTTTCCCCCCATCTCGTGACTTTACGTGATTGGTCCAGATTAGGATTGTGAAAATGTCACAGAGATTAAGATTATTATACTGTGCAAAATTCTTCAGCCACCACCCACTTCTTTACATTTTCTTTCAAAGGAGTCAGACTTGTATTTTTTCCCACTGGTCTTGTGCAACAGTTTTGCAGGCTTTTCAGAGAGCTTTTAAATTTGTGGCTGCTTTTTCACTCATTTCCAGTCCAGTCCCTGCAGATGAGAATTTTCAAAGACATTTTTTTTGTTTTTTAAGCTGATTGAAGCATTCGAGCATAAGAAAGACATCTGACTCAAGGATGAACCAGTGCTGTCTACAAATAAGAGAAAACTTAAGTCAATAGACAATTTTAAACTGTATCTTTAGGCCTGCTGCAAAAATACATTATTAGTCTTAAACTCAGCACGGTGTGCAGCGGGCCCTTTAAAAACAATTTGATGAAGTTGGACAAATGAGGGGGAAAAGAAGAAGCAGCAGGTCTAGAAAAAACCTGCTACATCAGATGAACACCATCTAAAACAAAACAGGAAAAATCTAGCAAAGACCCGACAGATGCATCTCGCCTTTCAGTTGATTCCTCTACTGCTCACTGAAGCCTAATGGTGACTCAAGAATGTTGGACACTACTGTAAACAGTTTCCATTTACTATAACATACAGAAATGTTCACAAAAGTAGACTTAACTCCACAAATTCTACATTTCTATGAAGTAATTTGTTTTCCTGTCCTGAATATGACAGTTCTAAACCAAGATAATGAGTGAAATTTCCCTTAAAGGTTTGTTTACAATCTCAGGAGCCTTACTGGCTCGGCAGCAGAGAGCTGAAAGTCTACACCTGGTGCTGCGAGGTTAACAGGCTTCTGCCCTGAAGCAAACATCTTTACAGCTGATAATGAATCTTTAATCTGGATTTAAACTCAGTGAGCAGCACCCACAGTCACACAGCTGATGCCTCAACACTGCAGGGACAAAAAATATAACAGACTTCCTGGGAAGCTTTGTTTTGGGAACTTGAGACATCTTTGAGAGTTAGCCCTCATTTACAATTTACTGAGTCAGTAAGAACAAACTGAGAGAACATAATGCATTTCCAGATTTAGCAGCCTTAATGTGGAAAACTCCTCTAAGTGACATCCTAGAAGCCGTTTTGCTCTCGTCAACATCAGTCATGGTCTGTCTTATAACAAAAAGAAGCTATTTTTAAAGTCAGCTCACACATCTATCTGGGGATTAGGATGTCCTATCCACCCGAGCAGCTCGGTGATGTTCTTAGCCATTTTTTGCCTTTCATGGTTGTTTTTATTCAAACGCTGCTAAATATGGTTAGCAGGGCCATCAGGGTTAAACCGCAGGTATTCGTTGGAAATGAGGTCCCTGATCGTGGCCAGATGTAATTAACTCAGAAAGCACTGAAAGTGGGAGCAGGCTCTGGGTTCACTTTAAGTTGCCGTTCGTGGCAGGAGAGGTGTAATTGTAGAAATCCACTCAGGTTTTAATGAGGAGACTGAAACACTGCCTACCTGGCAGGGCAGCTTGCAAATCTTGACTAAAAAGGGAAATAAAAACATCACTGTTTAAAACCGGATCTCTGGAACATTGGCTTAGCGATGAAGTGACAATAAGACTCATTCAGTTTTCAACCAAGGAGTTATCAGCAGGCTCAAACTACTGAAGCTGACGCACATCAGACTGTCGAATTTAACAATTTCCTGTCACATAGAAGTAACCATCACAAAGCAATAAGAGCAGTTATCATGTTTGATTAGACGCCACCACAGGCGTAGTAAATCTACACAACCCAAATACCGTTAGTTAGACGACTAATAATTACCTAATCACTACCACAATGAGATTAATGCTGTTGTCAAGCTTTTTCCCTTGAATTGTGCTACAACAGGAGTATTTTAATCCCCATTCCTCGTTTGGCATCCCCGCAGCAGAATCGCTAACAGAAGAAAACACTGAACTGCTTTTCCTTTCACTCCACTGCACTCCTGAAGCCTCAGATGACTTTACAATAAAATTAGATTTGGGCAGACACACCATAGACTAGTGCACAGTGTAAAAGATTCGATTTCCCTCCCCCGTGGAAATCTGTTGGAATCAAAGAAACGTCAGAGTGAAGATGGAAACAGTAACAGGTCTGATATCAAACTATTTGTTCATTTTTAAATGCAGAAACATGTTTTTGATTGTGATTGTCAAAAAATCAATCAATCAATCAATCATGTTTTCAGTACTGAGAAGACCAAAGAGAATAGAGAATAATCTGAAATCAAATTGCAATATAACTTGTTATCTACCTCATAATATTAGGGTTCTAATCATAATACTGTTATCTACCTGATAACTTTCCAGTTTAGTTATAGAGAACCTGTCACGCTTCTCTTCACTGTAGTTTAGTAATGCTTTGTTTCAGACAGCTTTTCCTACCCTTGGCTGTGTATGATGTTGCAGATATGGCCATCTCAGGCAGAGAGCTCTGGCTGTGAGCACAGAAGCCCCTCCCACCTGCCGTTTAAACCTTCTGTTTATGAGAGGCGGCCAATCAGAAGAAAGCTCAATTGAAAGAAAGATCCTATTAAAATGGGAATGTGTTAAATAGTTTGTTTCAGAGAGAAGGTGAATTTAGGAGCTGCACCAAGTCCTGGTACAGGACACACATGGATTATTACAAACTGTGGATCATGTAAAGCCACTCTAGCAGAGTCTAAAGGGGACTTGTAGCAATATAACAGGCAACACGACAGGTAGCCAGGTAATGTTTCTCAACTTGAAGGTGAGCAATTGAAAAACAATTGTGCAGTGGGAGTGAAGTATACTGTCGATGACACAAGCGAGTAGTAAATACATTAAGCTGTTCACTACTGCAAAGCAATGCACAGCAAGTCAATCACTTCATATGTAGCCAAGGCTGAAGAATAAAAACATGGGGCTGTTAATGTGGTCACCCATATAACCATATAAATAAGCAGCAAACACTGTTGCTGTTTTCATTATTATCATTTACCAATGTTTGCCCAGCGACCATAGACTGGTGGCATGTTCTGCAGCTGAGTCAGCCTGTCGACAGTTGAGAAACCGTTTCCATGGAGCAGCAGGCCTCAGCATTGTTCATGACCACATGCAGAGCTGCAACATTGAGCGCTAATCTAGATGAACGTATTCGAGCTTCTTAATGAGACTGTCAAACACGGTTAATCCTTTGTTTATACAGCAACACGAGCCAACTGCTATGTAATCACTGCACAGTCAAACCCTTCAATGCTGCAAATATCTGTGATATCAGTCCAAGTTGCGCTAAGGGTCAGCCTAATCCTGAGTACCTGTTATCATGAGAAGTGAGCATGTGCAAACTGATAACAGAGAAAGATGAAACAGGAAAACAACCACAGCAGGTGGTTATGCAAAACGTCATTTATTCAGGATGCCCATGTTTTTCTAGAGCTACAAGCAGCAGCAGCTCATTGGCCGTCCTTGCAGCTCAGCTCTCCTCCACTGTCATCTTTGTCCTCCTCCTGGATATTAATGCCTCTGCTGCACAAGTGTGAGGAGGGAGGAGGCGATCTAAAAGAGGGACGAGTGACGAGCAGCAGGTTATCTAAGTTCATTTCTATTATGCCAAGGTTGCTGTTACAGTTCATAGTTTATTAGATTCCCCTGTGTTTAAGTCTCACTCGCCCTTCATGTGTGTCATGTTGTCGAGTTCGTGTTGTCATGTCATCTCATTATGTTTCCTGTTTTATTTTGAAGAGGTCTTGTGTTTCTATCTTCAGTGTGTGTAGTTTTACTCTTCCCCTGTGACGTTGTTATGTTCATTTGTGTCAGCTGTTTCTCCGTGTGTTTCCACTTCCCCTCCTGTGTGTTTTCATTCATTCCTTGTCTGGTTGTCTGCTATGTTCATGTCATGTTTCCAGGTTTTTTCATGCTTTAATCTTAGGTCATGCAGTTTAGGTTATTGTTTAGTTTCATCTTTGCACTATTTTGCCAGCCTTAATAAACGGCTGAACAAGTACAAAATAAAACCACAAGATCTCATTCCAGCCTTCTTCTCCAACCAATTAGCTGTGAGAAAATTAACTGCCAAACACGAGCAGAAATGAGAAGGAAATCACTGTTTCAGCTTTGGTAAATGAGGATGGGCTTGAAAGTATTTATGGACTAGATTTGCAGATACTGTGGTAAAAAATAAATGACGGCTACGACACCGTGTGTTTCTGCTTATTTATAGAAATAGAAAATAAAAAGAAAACACTGGAGAAGAATCTAACGAAATCTCAGGCTCATCAACTTGCTGCACACTTTGTTTCCCGCTTTCATACTGTGGTACTTTATGAGATGGTAAAAATGTCAAGAGCAATCCTATTAAAAAAAACATTTTGGTCTTTGTAAGTAAAGTAAATTAAATGCTCAATATCTAAAAGCATGTATACTGCTCAATAACATGCATCCTGCAGATAAAAAGGAGCTTCCTGGTCTGTGTTTGCTTGATGCATTGATGATTTGAGATATGTAGAAGTATCTGAGAATGTCAAGATAGGATTGACAGTAAAGGCTAACTTTAATCGCATAACAAACTCACTGTATATACACAATGTTAAGACCCTGACCAGCAGACAGCAGCAGCACGAGGCTTTGGTCAAAGGTAGGAGGCTTCTGCCACTGTGGGCTCGCACAGTTCAGCACGTCCCTCCATTAGTGCTGCAAAGAGTTCTGCTAATCACCACAATTATTGATCTGAAGTAGCGTTTTCCCCCAGCTGCACCTCTGTCAGCAGCGCTGCAGCACGACGCAGTGCGAGCCACATGAAATCAGAGGTGCCTGTGAGCAACTGAAATGCTCAATAGAGAAATCAATACAGCTGGATGGGTGAAAAAAAAGAGGCTGCCTGTTACACTGTCACCTTTTCATTTCATTTTTTATTGCAAGGCAAAGATCCTGTAACCTTAGAGGAAACCCTAATTAATCCCCCACGAGCAAGCAGGTGGAGACAGCGGGGAGGAAAAATGTCCTTCGAACAGGAAGAGCGCTGCAGCAGAACGCCTGAGCCTGATCTGACTGCAAGGCTCAACTCTGACAGAGAACTGTCGTCAGGTCTGACTCCAGTCTTGGACGAGCGTATAATTAAGTTGGACCAGAAATACCAGTCAGGTGAACGTATTATTTTATTTGTATGATTTTAATGTAGCTACAAGTGCAGAAATGTCACAAAGCCTCAAGACATCAAAGATACAGTTGTGCCAGGTGGCTTTGCCCAACTTTCCCTCTCTCTATGTCGACTAGCCTAATTTTTGTCTCTCATAGAAATGACAAGTAAATTAGTCACCATAGTGAGTATCCTAGTCCTAGATACGTTGTGCTTTTAGGCTACTAGCTTGACTTGTTAGTCCTCTGATGATTTAACTGTACCAGAACCAACCCCAACATCCTGGACGATCCCTGTACTTAGCTTCTGTTAGTTTGTGGGTTTTTGAGACTTTCAAAATCAGCTATACTTCAGAGGCTAAAATGTTGCAAATAAATAAACTTTCTGACATCATGTGAGTGATTTAAGATCTCTTCAACTGTAAGCGTGGCACAAACACAGTGAGCACATGCTACACCAGACCGTATGTGTGGTCTGAGGTACGATTTTATGATTCTGATCATCTAACCGCTGCTAGATTCAAAGTCTGCGATCATGCCATGGAGTTATTACGACATTGACATTATTGTCATAATAAATAAATAATAATAATAAGTAATAAATAAATAAACACTAAATAAACAAACTTATCTGACAGCTGGAGCAAAAAGTGCCCTGCTGTCCAAAAGCATTTCTAACAAGTGCTGAGAAAAATGAAGCTGTAATCAGCAGAGCGTTAAATGTCCCGGTGCTACCGCCACCGCTGCTGGAGGCTTCGGGGACGGCCAGCCGGCCAGCAGACAGCCCGCCAAGGTCACCCATCATGTGGAGTCCTGAGCAGCTGCTAACTATGCTGCACGGCAAACAACGCAGACCACACCGGAACTGAGCACAACCGAGGATGTATGTGTTGCTTACTAACCACTGAAAATAAATATTTGCTTTGGAGAGAACAAAGAGAGGCTGTGGATACATAAACATACTCTATATGGGTGCGTGTGGGATTTGTGGCTTGGCTTCCCCAAACAAACACCTTTTCGCTGACTCCATAAAGCACCGATCATGTGAAGACATTTTGTTTGGGTGTTTCTGCAGGGTGTGTGACAGCAAAGTGATCCTTTAACCTCCAAAACAAGACAGACACACACAGGCCTGACTCATGCCTTTTAAAACCCAGTGGATCTGCACGTCTGCTTCCTATTAGGAATGCCTCACAGTTACCTTACAGAGGCGTTTACATGGTGTAATTTGACTGATGAGGGCTTTATTTGTCACCATCTGCAGATCTTTCATGCGTGCCAAGAAAAAGGAGAAAACAGCCAGGAACGGGTGTTTGGTGTGGACAGGAGCCGATATTCATCTCACCTCTCGTTTACAAAAAACAGTTTATAAATTTTCAGGTCTAAATTTTAACAAAAAAAAAATCTGTATCCTTAAATTTGGTAAACTATTGGTCAAACCATTTAATTACAGTGAAATTAGGGATTGTAAACAAAAGTTACGGCGAGCGCTCGTTTCCAAAACCAGGAAGCGCTGCCTGTGAATCATCAGACATCCAGATCCCACGATCCAGCCATCCATGAATGCACCAGTTTCCCGCCCGCGTGAGTTTCAGAAGTCTGGATCTCCAGAGCTAAAGAAGGACTGCCCTGCAAAAGCTGCAGGACGAGACACTGGAGTAGAAGTAACGTCCACGTCCAAGCAGGGGGACAAGAACCTTTTTTGAGAAGCTGCTGAATGATTTACGACCACAGCGGCAACACAGTTAGTCAGCACCAGGGCTAGCTGGTTAGCAACTGCTGAAATTTCAAATTCAAAGCAGGGGAAGTCACGAGCTGCAGATGGCATTATTCACATAGTTAAGATGTAAAAGTTTTAAAAATAAATGCTAAACCTAATCTTCAGACAGCTGTAATACCTGCAGGAGCAGACAAAGTGTGTGCGCGTGTGAAAGAATCATAATGTTATAATCTAAAGCCTGAACAGACAGATGTCTTGATTTGTTACACTAAAATTGTGGCACTCAAACTACGAAACGGTGACAATATTAGTACTTATTAGCCTGATCTGGAAGCACTGTGTGAGAGTAACTAGCAACATGCATGACTGACAGGAATTAAAGTAAGGAATAAACAATTTTACTCAGTAAGGAAACAAATCTTAAAATGAAATTAAAACTCAGTTTGTTATGCGAAACATAACAGTTCCTGTGCAGCTTTCTGCTGTGCAGGAACGCCTTATCTTAGAAGATTTCAGGATAATGTAGGTGAACAAAGCTGTGGTGACACGGTCACGGAGAGGATGTCTCTCTGTGTAGACAGGCTTCATTCATTTGATACTCAAACTCTGGCCATCTAGTTTTGGCTGATCTTGTTTGAATTTGCGCTTCTTCTCAACTGACAGTAAAATCAGATCAGCGTGCACTGCTTTAAGCCTGCTACCAACTAACCACCACCAAGGCAGGTGGACGCGAGCACTTTCAGTGCAGTTTAAAACACTAAACAGACGTGTAGTTACACGTATTCAAATAGGTCACATGACTTTGATTACATTGGTTATTACATTTGAACAGTGTAACTAGTGATCTATAAAGCTATTAGATTTCAAAGTAACCTTCACATCACTATCCTTAAGACAAATATTTCCAGCTAACCTTATCTGTGTATCACTATGAATGTATGCCAACCAGTAACTAACCAGACACTGCAGCACACGCGTGCCTTTCTGCTCAGGTAAATCATGTTTTCATTGGGTCTTCTGTGACGCTTTGCCTACGCCTGCTTCTCGTACATCTCTTGTGTCGACTTCCACGAGACGGCCGATTGCAGCTGCTCCCCAAGAATGCACTTTGAGTGAGGCGAGGTAGAACGAGTAAACACGCTGAGCTAAGCAACAGTAACCAGGACCAAACACATACAGATGTATATAACATATGAGTGACTCACACACTGACCATTTATATAATCTTAACTCAAGCTCGCAACTCAAGTTTGACTCTAAACTGGGCTACAAGCTATACGTGGAAGTTCTGAACAATGTTTTGGAAATACTGCAGGTGGGTCAAACAACAAGAAAAATATACATGTTAAGCAGACTTATATATCTGGCCTAGCATGAATTTTAGATCACATCACTGCCAGGAAAATGAGTAATTCTTAGGTTTGGGAATCACACCTGTGAGCAACAAACTACACTGAAACAATCGCACCAGTCTCACAAAGGGCTCAGATATTTTTGACAAATCACAAGTGACATACAACAGAAGGAAAACCAGCTGACAAAAAGAAAAAGAAAAGGAGGAACTGATTCTTATTGACCCAAAATAAAGAACACGTTGGGTGTTGAGCAGCAGCACAGAGCAGTATTCAAACAGCCGCAGAGCTCAATAATCAATAATGTTTATTTTCACCTCAGTCTGACCAGAGTCTCAAAATGAAGAGAAAAACAGCTCAAGTTTTTGTGCTAAAACAGAATTTCTCATCATTTATTAAAGATATAGAGGAAAAAAAGAAAGGGGGGTGGGGGGGGTTTAAGAAAAAAAACTTAAACTGTTTTGGTCAGTTATCTGGTTATTTTCTCTTTTCACAGGAGTACATGTGTTACGAAAGGCAAAAAATCAAATATAAAAAATAAATAACTTCACATTTCAGGCATGCTAAGGTAAAAAGAACCTCAGGAAACACCAAGAAATTCTCCATTCATAATAAACAAAGATAATTATTTAAAAGAGTTGCTCCTTGACTAAAATGTGCACACACTGGCACTGATGAAGCATAAACACAGTCCTTGACTGACTCTCTTTTTCTGATATTGGATATCCTGCAAGCTGTGACGGCACGCTTTCTGAAAGAGGCGAGTTGTTGTAAAGCAGACACCTCATTCTGCACTGCTCCTCTGTTTCAGCTGGGATGAAACTCTTCTGCAGCTCTGTTCACATCTTGGACTACCTGTGCAACATGAATGGGCTGCAGCTACGGTCTCAAGATACAAGCAAGGACAAGGACACTAAAAAAAGTCAGGAGGACTGAGAAGAGAGAGCAATGATCTGCAAAACCACTGCACCTGAAATTGATTCACAACCGCTTGGTCTTCCTAACTGCACTGATATCTCTGAAGTTTGAACGGCTGTGTGTTACAGTGTAAGTGCTGCCTTAATTTTGAGCAGATCAGAATTATTTTTAAAGATTAATTTCACATTGTCCTCAAATTCTAATTCATTCTACTTTAAGGGATTTGTGGCAGAAGCAAACTACTTGGTAGTAAAGCCACAAACCAAGTGAGTGAGGACACCTCAGGTAGGATGATCAATGATGGAGAAATCTATTTTTCTAGTACTCTACAGTATAGTTTATATAATAGGATTTTTTTTATCAGTGGAGCCATCACATCACATGATGAATATAAACAAGCTGAACGTCAAATCACTGCAAAACAATCTTTAAAATCACTCGTGTTGAGTAGCAAAGTAAACTGAAGCTTAAAGGCCCTCCGATCTCTGCGTGTTTGTTTACTGTAATGTAATTATCCAAATCCAATTTTCAGCCTGCAGGAGTGACATTGATGAGTCTGTGTCACGGTGACACTGTGAAATTGTCCCGCTGACAGCCACTGAAAGGGACGAGGAGCTCACACCGAAAAGGCAAACGGTGGTTTCAAAGCACGGAGCCGTTTCCGTGACCGTGTCTCGGTTGTTTCGGGATTACCGGACAGCAGCCAAGCGGCTAACTAACTAGCTTATGTAGCTCCCCTGCTAACCTGACAACCCGGCCGGCCCGGCTCAGCCTCCGACAACCTGCCGGACTCGTTTCCAGGGCGAGGTCTCGCACGGATAATGGTGTCTTTTCACGTTCTCAGGTGCACCTTACCTTGTCGCTGATATTATCGGCGCTGTCAGGGTCTGCTCCGCCTCCGCCTCGCTTCCTCAGCTCCGTCATATTTCTCTCGTTTCTCCGCCGGGACGTGAATGTGTCACATAAGCCGATTCCGAGGGAAGGGAGGGAGGGAGAGTGGGAGACAATCCGCTCTTCGTGTTCGGGTTTTTTCAGCCGGTCTGATTTCTCGATGCCGGTCGAGAAGGTCAGCTTCCCTGAAAGTCAGCCAGTGCTGCTGCACAGCCCCACAGACACTACCGACTCCACTGCGTGTGTTTGTTTATGACCGCAATCCCTATTCTCCTCCTACCGCCGACAAGCTCACGGAACAAGGACAGACAACTTTCTGTAGGGACTTTCAAAATAAAAGGTCTACTTAAAATGTAATTTTCTTGGTTTACGCCTGTTAAGATGTTTGCTTTGGAAATTTAAGCCCTTTAATGGTTTGACGCAGAGTCCTGTTGGTCGGCGTGTGCAGACTTCCTAAAAGACGCTCAAGGTTTGCTCAATAAAGGTTAAAGCATATAAAAACATATCCAAACATCCTAATGTTGTAGATTTTCATTTTTTTAATCCTATATCTCCATTTTCTTCCATTCATTCAATTAAGAGTTGGGCTGGAGCTGCTGACTGTCACAGGTAGAAAGGTTACCGGTCTGTCACAGGGCTAACACAGAGAGAAATCATTTACACTCACATTTACACCTACAGTCAGTTTAAAGTCACATGTTACCCTACAAGCTCTCTTTCCCTCCTTGGAGTTTATGTTTGTGATCCTCAAGCTCGGTTCCTCTACTAGCAGGGGTTTGATGATTCTGCACAGTTCCCACTCTTCTGTGCAGAGAAGTTCTGGAATCTGCTGGAGCCACTGCAGCTCCTAATGCTGCTGTAAACACCAGGACCACTTTAGACTTTATCTTCCACATCTGCTCCTTAAGCCCCTGGTCCTTCTCTTCCTTTCTTGTGCCCCTTCTTCCAGATATTTTTGTATTTTTCTTTGGACTTTCGGTCTTCTGTTATGTCAACATGAGTTCACCCAACACAGATCTGCCCAAACTGTTGTTTTTATACTGGATCTATTTCTAGTCAAAGATCCTCATTTTTTTTTAAACTTCAGAGCTCACTTTAGAAGCACAGATCAAAAAGATTGTCCAAAACTTTTTTTTTCTTTAATGAAATTAAATATCATATTTACAGTGAGTCAACTTGAGCACTCAAAGCACTCCATGGATTATATAGAATTACCTGCAGAAACCTATGGAAACTTTATGGGTGTTCCAGAAAAAGACAAATAGACTCCAAAGTAAACCAAGCCTACACCCTGCATTTCATGTTTACCCCTGGAGAAATCCTAGTAGTACAAATATTAGCTGAAGTCAAACCTCGGAGAAGTATAAAAAACCCTCACACAAAGCCTGTGGGTGACGCTCATTTAAAGTCGAGCTTTTATTTTGAAGTAAAAGCACCGAGACTTCCGTTGTGCGTTTGCCTGCCTTTACACAGGTCTGCTGCGGTGCCGCACGCTCTCTTTCTCTCTCTCTCTCTCTCAGTCAGTCCATACCGGGCTGACCAGCTCTGCCACATGCTGCGGTAATCTACGACCAGTGAGCACCGGGGTCCTCACTTAGACACACCCCTGCCTGCACTATTTTTGTGGAGACCCCCGCTGGTGTTGTTTCCTCTGCTCAGTTCACTAAATGCACTCGGCACAACTTAAAACAAATATTTAAACACAAATCCCTTTTTAAAAAAAGTAATTTTAAAGTGCTGTTGGTTCGCTAAAAGAAACATTTTTTCCGCCAATCACCGATTTCAGTAAAGTAAAGCTCAGCACCGCAGTCAGTCCTGTTTAGTCTCGTTGTTATCCCGAACAAATCAAGTTAGTTTCACTCCCCCAGTCCCACTCAGGTCACCGTTTTAGCACCAGATCACAACAGCACGTTTATTTCTATATTTTAACATGTATTAAAACTCTAATGCTCTTCCCAATCCTTTAATCACAATTCTTATCATCACAAGCAGAAAATTACGTATATTAAGAGATGCCATTAATTTATTTTTGCTCTACTGATGTTTTATTTGTTGAACTTGAAGCTTCATCAGCAATTTAATTTTGCAAATTAATTTCTTTTAAATTATGTACAAGATATGGGCCAAGATCATGATTCAAAATAGGCCAGAAGAGGAAAAAAGGCAATAGTGCGTACATTTAATAAAGCTCTGCATCAAAGCTTCTGAGTGCCGGCTCTGCTGACAAATGTGACCAAATTGCAAAGACTACAAGTCATCTAGTCGCAAGTCTAGTTCATATGTATTTTTTCTACCAACTTAGTTTTAGTTCTTAGTTTATGAGCAGCACTTGGCAACAGGGGGAAGGAAGAACTCCTTTTTTCCAGAATAGGAAAAGACCTCACCAAGAGGAAATGAACATAGCTCAGGCAGGCACTGCTGTTTGCTGTTCCTGGGGACTGAAAAGAGAAAAGAGAAGCATGGGGCGACCTTTGACATCAGACCGGACAAAACACAAATTAAAGGAGAGTAAACAGAACTGAAAAACACGGCAGCACATAAACACAGCACGAGTGAAAGGCTGGGAGTAAAGACATGCACTCAGTGTATCATGGGAATTCTTTTCAGTGTCTCCTGTAGTTTCTCCTGTCCAGGGTGTGGCTCACACTGGCTCTCTAAGGCTACGTTCACACTGCAGGCGAAAGCGCATCAAATCCGACTTTTTTGACCCTATGCGACCCATATCCGGTCATGGTGTGACAGTGTGAACGGCACAAATCCGATCTGGGTCACTTTGGTATGTGGTACTGAATCCGATACATATCTGATGTTTTAGAAATCGACTGCTGTTTGAACGGTCCTGTCGCATTAAATCCGTCTTTTACATCACTGACACAAGACAGACGCCAATTATCCGCGCCGGAGAAGACATCGTGAACGCTTCATGGCCATCCAGTGTAGATGTTAGTGAAAGTGTTGGGAAGACAACGTTGGAGAAACGTGAACATTTTATTTGTACTGTATAATCTGCAGATTCTGACAGAAATCTGCAACTATCCTTTGAAACACCGCTCCTCTAAAACAGCAATAAGGATCATTATTAGGCCAAATGTAAATAACAAAATAACTTTATAACTTAAAGCAAAATTGGGAAACAAAGTCTGAAACAAGTCTTTATATTAAGGGCCATCAGTCAAACAATACGGTTTGGTCTGAGTCTAAACGGAGTGCGTTGTGTGTGACGTCTTCTTTTGCGCATGCGGCCGCTTTGAGCGTTCACACTAGAGTGCGTTTGCTGTCACTTTTTATTTGTAGTGTGAACGAGCAGACAAAAAAAATTGGATTTGATCAAAAAATCGGAATTGAGCTTTAAGACCTGCAGTGTGAACGTAGCCTAATACATGACCATATTAGGCATATCCTCTCCCTCTGACATCACACAGAACCAAAAGTAGAAAAAGAAAAACCTGACTGATCTGTCTAACCTCTGTGAAAGTAGCGTGTCATGGATGCGTAGGGTCATTAAATCTTTTAAATGTTAAGAAGCTCAGACGTTGCTGTAACTTAGAAACGAAGCAAATGCCTTTGGTGGGAAACAGCAATTTTTTATTGAAATGAAATGAAAAAGAATAAGTACCAGATCTATTGCATTATTGTAACATTTTGGGACGGGGAGGTTACTCTACTGTGGGTTTTTTCTCTCGTAGGATGTAGTGAACACAAATATACAAGGAACATTCAGCTATTACAGATTGCACACCAGATACTGTAGTAACGCAGTCTAATACAAGACCACCAAAATAATCCAGATTTCTCTTTTTTTTTTTCCTTTCTTTTTTTGCTTTCGATTAATCCTTAATTATTTTTTTCCCCCATAAAGAGTACAAAAGTCCACCCAGAGTCGGGGTCATGATCTGCGGCTTTGTACACAAACCTGTCGCTCGGTATGACCCGTCAAACAATGCCTCAAAGAAAAACAAAAAAAGAATAAATCCAGCAAAAAAGAGAGATAATCTAATGCCAAACATGTACAATGCACTGACACAGAAAGTCAGCTGTGTTAATAGACATGCAACAAGTAACAAAACTTGCTGAAATCACAATAATTATATATAAAAGAAAATCTAAACCCAGTTATAATTGCATAAATACTTTGTACAGTTCATTTATCCGCTGTGAAATGCACCTTTCAGTTAAAACGAAAATCTGCATTCGATAAAAACATGACTGTTTTTTTTCCTCTTTTTGTACACGTGAAGGTGCAAAAGGAATCCTCGATTGATAGAAGCCGACTCGGCCGTTTCAGCTGGATGGCATGATTGCACGCTAAGTTACAGTACAGAAAGGCAGAATGATATAAAGGAGGACAATAACATGAGTGCATATTATTATTATTACAAGGAGCGGTGAGGGTGAACATTAAATGCCTGAAGACTTGTGGGACGTACAAAGAAAGAAAGAAAGCAGCTCTTGAATGCACAGTTTGCCCACAGAACCACAAACCGAGTGAGGGGAGAGGAGATGTGCGGTCTTTAACGCAGAAAGAGCCAAACATGGATTTGTGTTGTCAAAAGATCAAGTTACATTCAACAATATGAAAGCAGATAAAACCTCTGATATCGCTGTCTCAGCGGGGCAGAGAAACGTGTTTTTATAGTATTTGAACTCCTTTGAGTACTTCACATTCTGCCTTTTCAGATGAAATGAAGAATCAAGTCATTTTAATTTCTGGTCTCAAGTAATAAGATAACCGTCGCTGCTCCCTGAGCCTGGTTCTGCTGAAGGTTTCTTCCGGTAAAAGGGAGTTTTTCCTTTCCACTTTCGCCAAGTTCTTGCTCACAGGGAGTCACATCTGATTATTGGGGTTCTTTGGTCACTGTTAAAGTGACGGTCACTAATCTGATTGCACAAATGACACCCCATAGGTTTGAGTTTGTCCCGTGTTATGTTAGTGCAACAATCCAAGTCCTTTTACATTTAAACAGTTAAGCTGCAAATGAATTTAGACGTCTGAAAAACATTAAATTAATCGACTCTACAATCAAGTTAGATCAAGTCAAAAGGTTTATTAACGTCAAGAACTGAAGGGCACGAGGTTCATTTTATGCTCTCAGTCTAAAGTGTCACATCAAAATCCACTGCAGGAGCAACAAGGATGGAATATGAAGTCATAGCACTGATATAACGGTAGGAAAAGAAACCTACAGACTCGCTCTCCTGCAGCTTTACCCAACTGTAAAATATGGTAAAGAAAAGCGAAGCAAGAATACTCTGCAAGTCTGTCTGGCCTAGTCTTTACCTTTAAAGACAAAACACGCCAAGATTTATTAAAAGTCCAACGGCCTACGTGACTATTTACACCTCCTCCAACGTCCACATATCCTCTGAAACATCTCTTTAAAAAGGTGCTTGGCTGCAGCTCCAGCAAGTGAGGATAACGAGTGTTGAGAGCTGCTGTGATAATGCCACAGGGGAGTAAAAATCCAGCAAATCCTCAATAGAAACCAACACTATAAATAAAAAAACAAAACACAGTTCATGAGGAAGTCCCTTTTTAGTGTGCATTCAAGAAGCTGCTTTAAAGCTGTACGGTCAAAAAAGAAAGGACACGATGGACGCTAAATGTGCAGTTACGGGACGCATGTGCGTTACTTTTAACCTTTTTACACAAGATGAACCCGATTTTTTTCTCTCTCTTAATAACAAATTATAATGATGCAGAAGGAGCCACAAAATGAAAGGAGTGATATGGTTCTAACAAGAAAGATCAAAGTCAAACTGAACACGATAAAGTTTGTAGTCTTCAGAAAGCAGCAGTAACTAAAATAAAATAAAAAATCTCCAAATGGGAAAAAAGGACTGAACAGATGACATGTTAAAAATTAAACATCATAACTGACACGAGAAAAGTTTGGCAATAAAAAAGAGGAAACGACAATCAGAGAGTCAACCTCTCTGTCCGCGTGGCGACGGTTTGACACTCAGAATAAATCACAGGTCTGTAAACAACAAAACGATCGGGAAATTATAAAGAAGTCATTTTGCATAACTAGACCCACTAGTACGGTCAACCCAGAGACATTAATTATGGACATTCATCTCCCTCCCTCCGTGTTACTCTCGCTGTGACTCGTGACGCAGACTACACACAATCGTTTTTCTGTTTTTTTAAAGCCAGGAGTGGTTAGTCACAACGCTATGTTACAGGCATTTCTTTTTACTTCATTGACCTTATCTTTTGTTCTGTGTTTGCTCCTTTTAGAGTTAAAAAGGCCGTGATACCTATTTACACTATCAACAAGTTTTTGTCTTTTATCATCCTGCTGTGAAAGCTGAAGGAGTTTTGCCTGTTTCTCGATCTCTAAGCAAAGATGGTGGATGACTGATTCGTGCGTGCTGCGTTGTTTTCCCTCCGCTCCAGGTGAGTGCCGGTGGTAAAAGTGGGGACTGAGTTTCTTTCCATGTTCTTTGTGATCTGTTGTCCTCGTTCACATCCGTTCTCCTTTGCTGAGCTCCGCCGCAATACTTGAGTCGCTCCCTCCTGCGACACCCTGTCAGTGCGGTACAGTGCACGTGGTTACTGAAGGTTTAAAGGGGAAGGAGTTTCGGGAGATGCAGAGGGAAGTCGGATAGAGGAATGAAATGCTTCCCGGGTCCTCAGGAGGGGCTTGTTTTGGGGCTGGCGGCGGGTGGACGTGGAGCTCAGTTTCTGCAGCCGTCCTCGACGCTTCGCTCATGCTGGAGGTTGTAATAACAGTTCTGACAAACACGCACAGGTGACGAGATCTTCAGCCGTTTGATCTCTGATTGGAAGCGACTGCACCTGTGACACGGGGGGAGATAAGGGGGAATTTCTTTCACAGTGCAGAAGAGAAATGAAGATGATGCTGAGTATTTTAACACATTCACTGACGTGAGCCACGATTTAAACCGTTAGAAACAAACAAACAACCCCAATAATTTTTTTTAAACTCACACAAAATCAGAGAATGAAATATTTTATTTGCATAAGATCTCAGAAACCTCAGAGAGGCCCAGAGACTTGACAGCAACCCCTTGGCAACCTCCAGCGGGTGATTGCTGGAGATAGTGAAACTTGGAAAAAGTGAGCTGCAAAATGCACAGCCTGTTGCTGTGCAATGGTAGCGTGCACAGCAAAAACACAAAGGACCCCAGATCGAGCCTTGAGGAACACCAGAGCCAAAATCTGACAAGGCTGAGGTAAAAAAAAAAGAAGTGCAATAAAAAAAAAAACCTGTGTGGGTTAAAGCATGTAAGCGCTGTTACTGCGCTGTTACTTCCATTAAAACTTCAAGAACTTTAATTAGAAATTATGTACTGGTAGTGTGCTGATACTGGTACCAGAAGAAATGGTAACGGTTAATTTTGCATCAAACTTACATTGATTCTGGATATACTTATTTATACCTATAATGGTATTTTGTTCTGACACTTTCTGATATGACAGTGACATATAAAAGCATGCTTAGGTGGAAAAACTGCAGAATAATGATCTTACTTCTGGCAGAAGAGCTGTCCGCAGTTCCTACAATGGTGGCGTCGCTCAGTAAGCGAGAAGCGAACCGTGCAGCCGGAGCAGCTGTCCACCACCTCGTCCTTCACCCAGTGGTCTGCTGCCGAACGGCCGGGCTGGTCGCTGACCGACCAGCTAAACACTCTGCCACGGCCGTCACCTACCAGGATTTTACTGTGGTCCCTGGAGAGAGGAAAGCCCAAAGCGGGAAGGAAGAAAGAGAAAAACAAAACAATTTCATATCTTATTTTCAAAAATATTTGCTTGGACTGAATAATATATTTTCAAAACAAGACGTTCTTCAGGTGTGCCAAAGGAATACGAGCGTTTACAAAAAGAAACTCATTTCCTGTTTGTCGGTTTGGTTCGACCCGGCTCTCTTACTTGGAGATGGCGAGGGAAGTGATCTCGGCTGGGTGAGCGTTGTCCTTGCGATCAAAAGCCGTGTGCATGGTGAGCTTACTCCGGAAGACCAGCTGGCGCTCCCATCTGTAGCCTGTGAACGCACAAAAACAAACACTTAACTAGCAACATTTTAACGTGAGTCATTAGATCAGCAGACTAATCCTATCTATTTGTCGTCTCCCCTTCAATGGCAGAATAATCACTTAGAACATGAAAACACAGCATGGTTTTTGCAGCTGCTGGACACCCACCTGCCCTGAGCTGGTTATATGTCCGTGCCTCCATGGTGGAGGGATGCAGCGGCTGAGGCACTGAGCCCTGGCCTGAGTGAGCTGGGTGAGCGCTTTTAGTTTGGCCCTCAGAGTAATTTACAAACACGAATCCGTCCTTCTCGTCGATGCTGAGGGTGTCTGACCAGCGGTGAGAATCGTCAGAGCCGCTGTCCATCGACCAAGATGCTCCTGCTCGGGCCGAGGGACCTTAAGGGTATTAATCAATGGAAAATTAGCAGGAACAATAACTTTTGTCAAACTAAGGTTCTTATATTAACAAGTAAAAACAAACATCAGTGTTGGTAATCTACAGGGGTCGTATTATTGCTCTATTTCTATGACCAGAGATTCTGGATTCGATGTTTCAGCCTCACAGCGGAGTCGCTGCTGATCTCACGCTCTTCAGGAAGTGAGCATCAGAGCGCAACAGCTAATGAGAGCAACGCAGCACATGCTGCTCACCACAGTTCAGCTGACACAGACATAAACAAGGGAACATTTTATACTAACGCCAAAGTCAAAGCTGACACCGATGATAAGATTTTAGTTTTAGTTTTTTGCTCTTGCCTGACAACAGAAACCGAGATATCTTTCAATCTGAATGTCCTCATTGACTGATTTCAGTCTGACTGACATAGACAATGGAAGGCAAAACGCTGCTACGCCTTTAACAATAGTGCGAGCTGTTCACTCCAGTAGCAAACAAGTGAACATGTGTTGTGCTTTGCTTACACGTAAGATAATTTTAGTGTTAGTTCTGGATCCGAATGTGTGCTCATTCAGATTTTAACACGGCTGGTCTGTGCTCAGGGAGGTTTGTTCACCAGCTGGGAGCTGTACTAATCCAGCTTTCTTCCTCATCTACAGAGATGTAAAGACCTTTCTCATGTTTTGGGGCCATGCACAGCTGGTCCTTCCATCTAAAAACCAGAATGTTATTAGCACAGTAGCTCATCCAGCTGACGCCCATCAAAATTCACAGGTTATTGTCTGTAAAATGACAATTGTGACCTTGACTTTGAGCACAACGACCCATTAGGTGATCAGTGTGTGTTTGTTGAATGACCTTCTGTAAAATACTGCAGGAAGCGTAGCAATTCTTGTGGACGGACAAATGGATGACAGACAGCTCAGCATCGCAAAAGCTCATTGGTTCTTTGGCTGAAGTGGTGTGTAAAAAAATTGCTCTACACAACCTGTCATCCACACATTCACACACACATTGACACACTGGTGATGGCAGCTACATTGTAGCCACAGCCACCCTGGAGCGCACTGACAGAGGCGAGGCTGCCGGACACTGGCGCCACCGGGCCCTCTGACCACCACCAGTAGGCAACGACGGGTGAAGTGTCTTGCCCAAGGACACAACGACCGAGACTGTCCAAGCCGGGGCTCGAACCGGCAACCTTTCGATTACAAGACGAACTCCCAACTCTTGAGCGATCGTCACGATCGCCCCATAAACACGAACTTATATCTAAGTACCTCTGGGTCTGTGGACGGTGCTACCCGGCTGGCTGCCTCCACCTGTCGAGGGGTTGCGTGGCGCTCTGGGCTCTTGGCTCAGACTGGGCTCGTCTGCATCCGACTCACTGCTGTCATCATCACCATTGTGACTCTCACCGCCCTCTGTGAGACCAAGATAAGTTTGCACCTTTCTACAATTTTTTATAGTGACATGCATTGTGTGATTTGTGTTCTGATGACTCAATCTAGCAGCTCCAATGAGCTCATTTATTTCTATTAGGACTCACCAATCTTCTCGTCAGCGCAGCAGTCAGGCACATCTGGCTCTACAGGCTCGGGAGCAGGTGTTTCTGGTACCTGGAGGAACTCCATTCTCCAAAACTGTGAGATTTAGCACAAGGAATACTTTTATAGAATAGAATAAAATAGAATAGCTCTTTATTGTCATTGTTGCAAAAAAAATGAAAGGCAGTTTGGCATCTCTTCATGTGTGTGAAGTACACAATAGTGTAAGTGTTTACACAATAACACAGACAATATTTAATATTTTTAGAGTTAAAAAGTGAAAAAAATGACAAGCGTTCTGTCGTTATAATGCTCGACTGTTACTCATTTTATAACAGCACAGAAAACGCGTGTTTGAGTTGTAACAAGCGACTAATAAACTTAAAGAGGGATGTGTATCCACGCGAGCTCACCCTCACAACGCCGTCTGAGTGCCCGGTGACAATGACGTTCTGCGTGTCCCACTCGTTCATCTCCGACACGCAGCAGCAGAGGATCTGCTGGCTGCGGCCAGTGAAGGTGTTGGCGCTGGCGATGGGGCTGCCGTTGATGCTCCACACGTGAATGTAGGTGCCCGCGCAGGACACGATGTCCCCCTGTGCAAACACAAACACACGTCGTGTTGTAAACGATCCAAACTACACCCACAGTTTCTCTGTTCCACGTGTGACAAACTTACCGTCAGCTCATTGATGCACAGAGCCGAGACGGGCGCTCGGTGCCCCCTGAGCTGCGTGACGAAGGAGAGCTTGTTGAGGTCCCAGATGATGCAAGTTCGATCCCGTGAGCCGCTGACGACAATGTGGTATGCCGAAGACGCCGTCAGACACGTCACGGCGTCCGTGTGGCCAAGCAGCGCCTAAGATATCACACGACACGGGAGACGCAATGGCATCAAGAAACTTAAACACCTTAACATGCAGGATTTCCTCGTTTCATTAGTGTGCGGGGAGATTAAAGTCTGCAGATTAACGTTTGTGCTGAATGAACTCAGCAGAAACACGAACCCATCAAACTAATTTCATGGGTCAAACTAATTAAACCCTACAAGGATTAAGCTGTCATTGATGAACTTTGGCAGTCGCAGGAGAAACAGTCCTCTATCCTTCCTCTGAAGCACACCGTGTTCAGCTTTGACCTAGCCTTCTGATTGGTTGGACCTCGCACAGTTGAGAGTGCTGCCAGGTTTCTATAAATGTTTTCTGCTTTAGGATAATTTAAAGTTTGATGACTGAAGTGCAGCTGCTGCACGAACCTGCACTGCGTCTCTTTGTGTTCATTTACCTGTTTGAGCGTAAGTGACTTTGCCCTCTCCTTTGAGGTTCCCGTCTCCCACACACAGATGGCGGTGCTGGTGCCGCCGGTGATAACCAGCTTTGGGTTTGGACATATGGCACAGAAGATCTGGCCCCACTCTGACAGACACTCGTACATCACCAGCGCCTGAAACAAGATGGAACATTCAAATCCGTTTGTGGAAAACTGAAAAGATCCAGGACAGTAACAGCTTCTGTTCTCGGGACTGTCATCTTCAAGCTTTCCATTCATTGGTTATTCATTCTGATGCATTTAAACAAGAGGCATCAATTGAGTCAGGTGAAGCTGAGTATTTGTAATGATGTAGGCGGCTGTAAGAGAGGAAGGACACCTCCCAATTATCTATCACGACACCGTCTGGGGTCTAGACAAATACTCTTGCAGACACGCAGCAACGAGGCGACAAACTGAGAAAACAGGCAGGAGAAAACCAGCTGCAAACCCCAGACTGACCTTAGAGGGGGTCAGACATGAAAAGGTGCTTCTGAGCATGAGAAAGTGTCACCAAATTAAAATCTAAATCTGTTTCAGCTTGAAGAACGTCTTCTTTCTAGCTGCCAGCAGGAAAACAGAATATATACAGATGTGATTTAAAAGCTTCTTTAATGGCTGCAGATCTCATGTAAAATGCATTTTTAGTGAAACACCAGCAGGGGGAAACGGTGCCTTTACTTTTTTCCACCTTTACTAGGAATCCTCAAGGTGAAACGAGTAGCAAACACGTACAGTGGCTCATTTTTAAATTAGGTGAACTTAATCCACAATTATCGAGAAAGGAAGCCGGCAAACACAACATCTGTAAAAGGATGGGGGTCACTCACACATAGAGACTACATCCTGGAGATAAAAAGGTGTTTGAGGAGTTTAAACTTCTCACTACTGACCTTGTCGGAGTCATAGTTAGCCAGGCGGCAGCTGAGATCGGCGTAACCCCAGGCAAAGGTCTTGCTCCAGGTGGGAGGAACCAGAACTTTGTTTTGCTCTACAGCGAGGATGCCCTTGTCAGTGGGCACAATCTGTCCCACAGGGTCTTTCAGCTCTGGAAAACAACGCGCACGCACGAAGAAGTGTGAATTTAAAGGAGTTACACACATTGTATTCACAAACAGACCCCACGAAGCTTTGTTTACACAGCAATCAGTAGCGCATGCATCCTGTTTACTGAGCAACACTGTGAGCGATTAATTGACCGCATGATGTGCGTGCGTACCTTTAACTGGTGCAAGAGAAGGTCTGAGATTGTCCAAGTGATGGAAGAAGATCTTGTCGCTGTTGGAGCTCGGAGGAACGCCGGCAACGTCGCCGTTGGCTTTACTGCGTACCCGTTTAGGAGGGTGGGGCTTCTTGAACAGCTGAAACACAAACATCAACGACCAATGATTCGACAGCGAGATTTCAACATCTACTTAAACCCAGTTAAAGGCAAGAAACCAACCGTAGTATACAGCACGTTAAATGAGTCTGTAATGCATCAATGTTTGTAATGTAACAGGAACCAGATCAGGTAAAATAAGAGGATCCACCCTCCTTAGAAAAGGGTGGAGTATCTCGATTAAAATGAACACGCTTCTGTCTGACCTGTTTGGGGATTTGTCCGAAGTTGTTGATGAAGCCGATGGTGGCCGTCTCTTTGAGCGGGTCGTTGATGTTGTAGATGTCCACCTGACCCTCGTAGAAGAGGTGGTGGAAGACGTTGACCGCCTCCACAGCCGGAGGGCCCTGCTGCTTGTAGCCGAAAATCAGGTCGATCCATTCGTGGAGGTGGGCCGATACGTAGTCGCACTCCAACGCCTGCAGCCGGGACAGAGGACACGTCGACCGTGAGGGTGGATTCACAATCACTCAGAGTAAAACCAGCCAAGAAGAGCTGATCTCCTACCTCTCTGTGGACTCTGATGAACTCCCGGGGGTCGCCCTTAGCCCAGGTTGGGAGAATGACGTCACCCAGTTTGGTCCCATTCTGCTTGGCACCTGGTGCATGAAAAGCAAAAGAAAGAGCATTAATAACAAAGCAGTGAACGATCCCAGTCAGTTTTTAAACAGTGCTTCGATCAGCTGTGACTCTGATGCTGACCCAGGTCAAAGTTATTGGAGTTTAGCAGGAACTCGGGCAGATAGAAGAACTCCGGGATGAGCTCCTTGACGTCGGCCATGTTGTGTTTGGAAGCAGAGAGCCAGGCTTCACGAACGCTGTGGAACATCCTGTCAGCCAGGTCGAAGTGTCCTCCCTGTTATTCACACAAAGACACACTTTAGCCCCCAAAAAGAATTATTCCTACGAGTTAAAAGTAGAGAAGGCGCAACTCCCAGGAAATGCAAAGAGAGCCCAGCAAACAAAAAAATAACAATACCAGTACTGTGTTATTAATGTGGTTTCATTGTCCTCTGGAGTTTTCTGACTTACTCTTTTATGGGGCATAACAAGTTAAAACAAGAAGAGGGGAACTAACACATTTAGCTTTTTCTATATAAAGTTGGAAATAAAGTTGAATTAAACAAATAAAATAGAACTTATAATGAAAGACTTGATTCTGCAAAATATGTAAAAAATATAAGTAAATCAAATGTAACTATATATAACTTTTAAAAACCCCTCCTGGAATAGAGGGTTGGAGATGTATTACATGTTTTAGTTTTCAAGCTGAACTGTCAGTAGAGTCGAAACTCGTCAAACCTGAAGTCTGAGGAAAATCTGTGTGAAGGGCTCCATCCGGACCAGGTAGGAGGCCACAATCATGGCTGACGAGTAGTGAGTGCCGTAGTGGTACGCCGGGGTTTCACCTGGCAAGGCAAAAAGAGCTTAAAGATATAGACCAGTACCGTGTATTTTTTTAATTTCATATTTAGTACAGAAATAAATCTAAATGAATGTTATAAATGACTCCAACAAAAAATATGCTGGTGCAGGAAGCATCACACATTCAGGAGCTGGCAGGTTACAGTCTAATCCCACTGGGTCTGAGACAGTCGTCACCCACCCGTCTGCTGGGTGGGTGACGACAGCTCAGGTTCAGTTCACTCTGCATGTTTTTTCTGGGCCTCTCCTGTAGGCAGGAGGACCCACATAGCGAGTTTGTGGTACTAAAAGTCTGTAGATGATATTAACACACATATCTGCTCACAGAGAAACGTTATCTGATGGTCTCCTTTCCTTACCGTTGGGGTCTTCCCAGTCCTTGTACCGCTTCTTGTACTGCGTTAGCCGGGTGTCAGTCTGTGCGCCCATCGGCTTGGCGAGGTTACGAAATGTCTTTGGGTTGGTGAGGTCCAGCTCCTGGTGACCAAAAGCAACCCAAACATCATGAAATCACCGCACTGCCCCCGGTGGCATTCATATCAAAACTGGGGTATTTTCTGTTGTGGACACGGAAACATTAAAACAGCAGCAGATAAAATCTTCAGGCACCTCTGAGTCGTAATCGGCCAGGATCCAGGGGAACACCGGATACTGCATCAGGTCGTTGTAGGAGCGTCCGGCCAGGGTGTTCAGATGCATCAGGTACTGGAAGTTACTGATCTCTCCTCGCTACAGAACAAATGCACACAAACACATGTTGTTGAGCTGTGTGCTTTACTTCAAATCTGAAGTCAGACTAACAAATTCAGGTTCTTACCTCCCATCTCTGAGTCACTGACTTCTCACCAACCAGCGTGCTGAGAAGTCCAGATCTGACACAAACCAGGACAGAGAGGATGAGTCGTTTAAACAGCTCAGTGGACTTTTATTAACCATACACTCGTGATTTTACGTTTGTAGAGTCATTGTGTTGAGACTTAACTACAGAGGTCAGAATCTATTATTTATAAAAATGATATGATGTGAAGGTGGATGTACCCTTGTTCCACGCTGGTGTTGGGTCTCTGGCCTGAAACAGACTCAGAGCTGTCAGCCAGCGAGGGCACCACCGCCAAGAACCTGGAAGAATCAAACACCACCTATTAATGTCTTTACAGCGCACAGAGACTCATGCAACCTGACAACAACGGTGATATACCGGCATTACAGGGAGAGAAAAAAAGCTTTATATGAGCAGCAACATCAATCTCGGCAAAATCCTTCTCCTCAACAGAGATCACGACAACAGACTGAATCACAGCTGATCACGGCTGTCCAGTAGAACCAGATTATCACTGAAAATAACTCCACCCTGACAACAACTCCTAAAACAGTAAGAAATGATCACTTGCAGCGTGTGAGTGTTGAAAAGAGCACAAAATGACAAGTTTAATTAAACTCTGTGATTGAAATGTGAGTCAAGAAGCTGCTGCTTTACATATGTATTCAGTACCTTTGGTAAACCTTGTTGCGAACTCCTTTCTGGAAGGCTAGCAAGTAGTTTCTCCCATCCGCTGAAAAGACTTCCACCGCCATGGGCTGAAAGAAGACGATGGCATACATGAGAGTCGGGAAAACATTTAAATAAATAGCCCAAAACGTTTACAGATGATCTATCATCATCATTTCCAGCTCCATATTTTTACTTTTGGACTCAGAGAGTAGTTCTGCATGATTCACTGTTCAAAATGATCCTAATTTATCTAACACCAGCCCATAAACTCACTTTAGCTCCTTCTACTTTCCCTTTAAGCCAGATTCCTTCTGTTTGCCTGCACTTATTAAATGACATCATACAGAGCCAAGAGTAGAAAAAAACCTTGAAAAAGCCATGTTTAATAGAAGCATCCAGCTCTGTTATAGTATAAAAGCCAGAAAAAAGGAAAAACAAAGTAAGTTCCCTATAAACTACTCAACTTAATTATCCTGTCAGTTCCTATATTAAAAGAAAGCATGTAATGGTGCATGCAGTGTGTGTGCGAGACACGTGCATGCTGACCTGCAGCAGGTAGCGCCTCTTGTGAACCTCCTTAATGTCTTCGTAGGCAAAGATGCTGCAGGTTCTCTTTAACTGGCTCTGTCCTTGTCTCGCTCCTCTGGGGATGATGGCCTCGTGCATACTGGAGAAAAAACACACAACAACCCACTCAAGAGAAGATCCACTCAAAATTTAAATCCACTGTTTGCGGTGGGTACGTTCCCGTGACATGGCTGAGAATGAATAAACACATCCATCCGTAATGGATCAAACTAGCTGGTAGTGCATCTTTAAATCACTCCAAAAACTTCAAAGTTGAGTTGAAATCAAAAAAGCATTCAGCTAACAAAAGAGCGTGTCTTGAATAAATTATCAGCTAATTGGCGTATGATTTCAGCTCTGTGCTGGTACAGGACAGTGGGGAAGCTTAGGAGGGGGTAAAAACACCAAAACAACCCGAGGGACACACCACAAAGTCTGGGAGACATCTGCTCCTTTTTCCCTTTTTTGGTTATTTTCCAGCAGCATCTCAAAGGAACGGGCTGAGCAAGTTGCACAAAACAATAAATATGAGAAAAGCTTTGCGGACTTTCACAGCGCATGCTCCATCGGCAGCATTACATCATCCCAGCAGCAGAAATTTCCACTGCAGCGTCCACGGGAATGATGTCATCCTTTATTCAGAGAAAGAGTGCCGATCCCGCGTCCCCCGTCAGGTGAGGGACGGATACAGAGGCGTGAACCTACTTGGGTGGCAGCGTGTCGATGTCCCTGATCTCCCTGGACACGGTCATGGTGTAGCCGTCGATGACGTAGAAGTGCTCCTTCCCAAACAGCAGCAGACCCTCGCTGGTGTCGAGACCCTGCACTCTGGCACAGCGGTACATGTGCTGAATCTGGAACGCACAACAGCTAATTAGCTAAAGTTTAGAGAGGTCAATTACACAAAGGAAAGCCCCCCAGCTGAATTTCCTCTGAACATGGAACAAGTAAATGAGTGTACTTTCTCCACTGGAGAAGTAGCTTTGAGTAAAACCTCTGATCAAATGCTCCACCTGAGCAGAAACACTACAGTCATTTAGAGGCACGTGAGCCCAGAAAGCTAATAATTAATCTTTCTTGTAAAAACTGACAAAACATCTCGAAAGCGCGACTCAGGGACGTGTAAAGGTGATACAGGTACGTCATGATCAGACCAACCTCTTCTTAAAAAGCTTTGATTCACTAATTTCTCCTTTTGAAATGTCACAAATATCTGGTTACATTTTTATTTTGCTTGTTTAATGCAGGTCTTATTATTTGACAGACAGTATAGAGAGAAACTCGCTTTTTGATTGGGCAGCAAAGACGACTTCTCTGGCTGCAAAGAGACCAGTTTGTATTGGAGTCTCTGAACAGGCTGCCCTACTCTGTGACCTCAGCGAGCACTTTTCCTGATTGGATAACAAATCGTCAGTAAGAAGTCTCAAAATGCCAAGATGACCGATGCGTCAGCGGCTAAGCCCATCTTTTATACACAGTCTTCGTCCAGCACTCCAAGACACGGACTCTGTGACCTCCTCGACTTAGCTCGTCAATGTGTTTACCATCTCTGTTCCTGGAATTTTAAAATGCAGGTCACAGAATTACCGATATGCCCGGCTATAAATAAACTTCAACGCTAGGAAACAATACGTCGAGGTAGCACATGCATTTACACTTGTTCTCCTTGACAAGAAATACTACATAAAACAATCCTGCACAAGTGTCACTCCTGTGGGAATGATCCTTGGTCTCACAATATTTCAGTAACATCAAGCAGGGAGTTTAAAGCTTTAACAGATGCCTTCTTACTTTGGGGTTAACAAAAAAAACAAAAACAATAATTTGCGATGAAAATAGATGAAAATGTCATGTGCCTGAAAGTAAAGCTGATTCATCCAACTACTTATGTATGCTTATATATACTTAAATATATCTTAAAAACTACAAGTCCCAGGAATAATTTTGTAGTGTGCTCACAGACTGTATATAAAAGACGGCGGTAGCCACCGTCACATCATCTTGGTGTTTTCAAACTGAATAACGATGAATGAGATCTGCCTGAGACACGTGGCAGTGAGAGGGCAGTCATTCACCAGGTGGGCATGCCCTAAATCCTAACCTGCTTTATCATCTACTTCACTCTAAAAGGAACCATAGTTCATGAAGTAAACTCAATATTAAGGTGCTGCTGAGGTATTAGCAAACACGAGTCTATAGAGCTATACATTCACACTTGTTCTTGGACCAGGGAGGCTGCCCCCTGCTGTCCATCAGGAAGAATGCAGGTTCAAGGCACTTTTCAGACCTGGAGGTTATATCTTTTATATTGTGTGTGTGTGTGTGTGTGTGTGTGTGTGTGTGTGTGTGTGTGTGTGTGTGTGTGTGTGTGTGTTCTATTTAAAAGGTCTTTTTATCAGATGAGATCCTGGGACTGGACACGCAGTGCAATACCTCATCACATAAAGAAAGTCAATAACAGGAGACGTGAAACTTGAAATCTAAAACTTTAGAAATCAAAGATGCAGTTTGCTCGTGTGTGACTGTAAAGCAAAGGAATTGGAAAGACAACCAAAGTTCTCTGTCACACGCTGCCAACTAGCCAAAGCGAAAAAATCTGACTGCTGCAGCAAGATTAGATGTTCCTGCACAAACTGGAGAAATGGGAAAACATGTCCAGTCCAAACTCGCTAAAGACACCGTGTCACAATTCTGCAACAACTATGTGCAATCATTTGATGAATCGTCACAAAGTTCCCAGTCAATACTGAACAGTATATTTGGCTGAAATGCGCCACCTGCAGCACAGGAATCGCTCAGGTGTAAAACACACTATGATTCTACTACAATGTTAATTATCCACTCATATCTATGTGCTTCCCTCGGACTGACCTTCTCTCCCTCCTCCAGGAGTCTCAGCAGGGACGTGTTGTCAGTCTTCTGCTCCTCTTCGGGGCCTCCTGACTCTAATAGCTGCTCCTGAAGCTGGTCCTGACTGTCCTCATCTGCACCGTCCGCTGTGGACCGCGACCTCTTCAGTGGAGCCTTCACCAGGCCTGAGGAGCACAGTGCAAACACAGTGTTACATACAGGCAACACCTCCTTACTTAAGATAGAAACTAATCAGCCCACAGAGAAGGACAGAACTCCTGAATCCATTCAGAAGATGAAACACTAGAAAGGAAGGCCAAATGAGGATTTCTCTGAATCTTACTCTACGTCTAACAGCATCAGTGCCACAGTGCCGTCTCTTTACCTTTGACTTTAGCGATGGTGTCCTCTCCGTGCTCCAGCTCTTGGTGCGTGGTCTCTCCCTCGGTGCTGTGCTCTACAGAGTGCTGGTACATGCCGGGGTTTCCGGACAGCAAACGCATGAAATACTCCTTACTGTCGTAGCTGATGGCGCGGCGGTAACGCAGAGGTTTCTGGGGAGGAGAGGAGGAGGTGAGACCATGTAGCCCTGCATGACTCCACTTTGATTAGACTTAAAAAATTTGGCTTTGTCAGCGTCAAAACAGAAAACACATGCTTCAGTTAGTTATTCTTCATCTTTATATTCTATGGATCAAAATAAAAGGTCGATATATTGACGATGCCTTGCACGGCTCCTGCGTGACGCTGCAAGAATTTCAGTGAGAGGAGCATCACACAGGGCAGAAACTTGCTGCAATAGCGCAGTGAAGTGGTGACGTGGTTCAGCCTGTGCTGTATTTCAGATTTCACATCCACAGGCAGTCTGCTTCATTCTTCCACTCCCAGAGTTAAAGCCAAATGCACTGGTACCATGTTATTCATGTTGTCACACCCTGTCCACAGACACACAGGTGGGCATTTGAATATCTGCCCGAGTCACCTTTGTGGTAGTTCCTGGTACTGCGCATCCCCTGGACCACATTTTGGCATGACCACATACACACACACACAGACTTGCATGGTTTAAAACAACATGTATGTTACGCTCATGCAGTCACAGCAAGCATCAGTGGGGGCCAAACAGGATTTTCCAGAAGGTACCTGAATACAGTCAAAGACCCCAACCAGAGGTGAGGAATCAAGGGGCACCAGAGGGGGACAGGCGTGCTGAAGAAGGTAAAGACACGCAGGATATGGCCATTTAATATCTCACACGGGAAGTTTTTCAATTAAGCAACAAACAGCTCAAAGCCACATGATCCTACATATCCTCTTATTCTCATGCTAAAGTCTGGAGAGGCTAATTAAATGTAAAAAAGAACATTTTTAGATTTTAATTGGGAGAAATATTTACAAGGTTTGAGTCCAAATTTGATGGTCTAACTGTTAGGGTTCTCTCTGTAGAGGCTGCGCCTCGCTATATAAAACAACTTGAGATGATTGTTGTTGTGAACTGGAACTGTCTAATGAGAAGTGAACTAAATTAAACCACGGGGTCATTAAATTAGCTTTATGTGTTTTTGGTTGTTCCTAACAAGAACATTTAAGTGGAATCAAATGGAAGAATCTTCAGTGTGGGGGGCGTGTCCTCCAATAATGGCCAAACAAGGCAGGCAAGCCAAAACAAATGAGCTCCAACGCTTAAAGTGAAAACGGCAAGCAATGGTATTCAAGTCCATGGCACAAGAACGGGGCTTTATCAAGCTGCAACTGCTCCTCGAGCATGATTAAATTATACATTAGCAACCAAGCCGCGGGGAATTTGGACTTAATTAAATTCTTTCCAGAAGGCATCAAAGGAGACTCTTCATAAAGTGTTCATGAACTCTTAATCTGAACTCCTAAAGGGCATCTTCAGGAACAGGGAGGTTTGTTTTTTTATGCGTGTAGTTTCCATTTGAGCACTGCTGGATGATTTCATCTTTCGACAGCGACACACCGAGCCAGTCAACTCAAAGCTTGAATGTCGAAACAGAAAAAAGTAAAAAAAACAAAAAACTGGGAATCCCTGAAGCGTTCTCTGAATCTTCATGACCAAATAAATTATTGTGGAGTGGAGAGAGGCACCCGCGAGCAAACAGAGAGGAGGGATTATTTGTAGAGCAAACAAAGCTAAATGTGTCTCAGTGATAGGGAGAGTGAGCCACCGGCTGTGTCACTGCCTCACAGGGCAGCGATGAGCTCATCCTACAGCTCTATTTAAGGAGTGTTTGCTGCTCTGCAGGGGATTGGCTGAAGTTACAGACACCAAGAAGGACATTTTCAATTCAATTCAAAAAGAAACAAACTGGATTTCTTTGCCATGTTTTATTGAAAATGCTTAAAATACTTTCTTTGCCATGTGTTCAAACAAATGCTCGTGCCAGTTTCAGCCTCTTCTCTTTGATATTCTTTCACTTTGGCTACATTTCATGCTGTCACAGTGTAGCTCACTGACTTTGGTGTCCTTTGTTATGCTTCCGGCTGCTTAGTTGACACACTTGTTGAATTTGTGGACATGGACTTGCACTACTGTCGGTGAACGTCTGGAAGTATGGGTGTTTTCACACCTATAGTTTATTCTGATCTGAGTCAGTTGATCAGTTTGTAAACTTTTGGCTTTTCCCTGTTATTTTGTTTGTTTCCACACAGAGAAAAATTCAAACTACACACGAACCAAAACGCTTCACTACAAACCAAGAAACCAAGTGAGAATGTTCAGTCTGTCTCGTTCGCCAGATGTGTTTGGGGCGGGAGCAACAAAAGTAGAAACAGGAAAAGGTGCTGTGTTTGGGATTATTGGAGAACTTGCATTCATTTCACGGCTACTTGCTAACCTGCACGGACCTTTGCTTTGTAGAGGATGATGTGCAAACGTGACTACAGGAAGCTTTTTAGCTCAAACTTGCAAAGTACAACTGGTAGTTGGTTCAGATGGAAGTCGGATTATGTTCACACCACATCTTGGTGTGGTTGGTTTTCCCCACCTGAATGTGATTTCTGTGTTTACAGACGAACTGCACCAAGGAGAAAAATGAACCAGTTTTTCATTTAAACTGACTAAACACCACAGATGTGAAAACACCCCGTGAGACATTTGAAATATTATAAATACAATATTGTGCTCATGTCATTGGACACATGTTACTGACATACAATTATAAACATCTGAGTATTTGACTGTATATGAAGATACACTCTATGGACAAAGTTTGGGGCCACACCTCTTAATCTCTGGATATTAAGCACCCAGCCGTGATCCTACAGAGTTCACTGCATCTCAGTGGGATATTATCTACATCAGGGGTGGGAACTCAAGGCCTCGAGTGCCAGTGTCCTGCAGGTTTTAGATCTCACCCTGGGTCAACACATCTGAGTCACATGATTAGTTCATTTCCAGGCCTCTGGAGAACTTCAGGACATGTTGAGGAGGTCATTTAACCATTTAGATCAGCTGTGTTGGATCAAGGACACATCTAAGACCTGCAGGACACCGGCCCCCGAGGCCTGGAGTTGCCCACCCCTGATCTACATCAATGGATCCCAGTAACTCCAAACCTGGTCAGGGAGCTTCATGGTATGGGTTTCCATGGCACAGGCACCCCTGTCGGGGTAGTGTGTAGGTGCCCCAGGTCTTTTTGTGTATGTAAATGTAACCTTTGGATTTAAAAAGGGAAGAAAATGCTGACGTGCTTTAAACCAAGTATTTAAGTCTATTTAAAAAATGACTTTACTGCACATTTGATTTATGACCCCAACACTTTCTCGATAGTATTACAGTCAGTAGTTTGTTGACAGCGACAGTCTAAACGCTTAACCTCAGGCTTAAAAATAGAAACACAAACTATGGGTGACATTACGCTGGCTGCATGCCTCTCTTTACGGTATTGTCATATTTAATTTGCATCTCTGTCTTGTAATTAAACTGGAGAAAACTGAGATATTATGGAGCCAGAGGTTTTCTCCTGGGTGTAAAAAAGGTGCAGTTTAGATTTTAATTCGTCTTGCTAATGTCATTCCTCAAATGAATATTTACCACGAGTCCTTTCATATCTGCTAAAGTCCTGGAGGGGTTTGTGGGAACGTGTGAATGCCGATTTAAAGCAGAGTACCTGTGCTGAGTTGGTGTTGGTCTCCGTCTCTGGGACGTACGGGTAGTGGATGTAAAACATGTCATTGCGGACCATCTTCTTCCTCATTCGGCAGGGCCCCTCCGTCATTTCCAGCATAAACTTGTCCAAGTGGGAGCCGATTGGCGGGCCCCAGAGGCCTCGTTCACGCAGCAGCTCGTATTCGATGGATGCCCACTCCTCCGTCACGTACTTGAGGGCGTTCTGCTGCCGCTGCGAGACGGAGAGGATGGACGAAGCAAGAGTGCGTTGAGTCACTTGAAAAAATACTGCTATGAATTATAAATGTCACGACTGCAACACTGGGCTGTGAAATGTAGCCGTCCAGAGTTTCTGTGTGGTCCTGCAGTCACATCAGACTGCACTGTTAGAGCACACTGGTTTGTGCTGACGCTGATCACAGAAATAACTTAAGGAAACTTTACAAAAATAAACTTTGTGCAAAGTTGTTCTTAACTTTTGCACAGGACCAACAGAAAGTTCCCACCTGGTAACCACATGTATGGATGCAGGATCTGTGTGATCACAGCTTAAAACCATCCAGGATGAGTACAAACACTAGCAAGCATGAGTGAAAGGCTGTTATAGCTAAATTCGATGTGTTTGTGCATTTACAGAAACCAATAAAATAACTTTAAGCCTTCAGTTTTAGTTTTTCATCACATTTACAGCAAGCACACCTGAGAACAGGAGGGCAGCGTGGCTGTGAGTCACAACTTTTTACAGCTGTTCTGAACTTTGTAAGTTGCTCATTGTGCAATAACTGAAAAGACTGACACAAACTGTGAAAACAATAAATTAAAAACAAAAACTACAAGAAGAAAATCATCTGTGAAAACTAGCTGAAGAGAAATCCAAAACAAAAATTACATCTGAACTCGTTTCCATATGAAACACTGTCATTTATTTAGGAGTTACTGCACCTTACATTTTGTATGCAACCTTAATGGGAGTTGAGATGCACTACCTCTTGATATTCCTTGTACTGCATGGCCACCAAGTCCCGGACAACAGCGATGTGTGTGAACATCCACTGGAAAGTCTCCTGTGGACCAGAAATACAAGCCTGTATTTGAAGCGCTCAGACTCAGAGAGTACACGTAAGTAAGAAATGCTCGTGTGTATGTGTGCTTGTTGTTTTCCGTGTACCTGTGCAGACAGGCTGTTCTTATTCAGGCTGTTCTCCTTCTTGTTGCGCCGGACGCCGGTCAGCTTGGAGAGGCCGAAGCCGCTGCTGACTCTGGACAGTTTGGACTGAGTCGCTGGTGCCACTGCTTCCCCACGACTGATGTACTTTTTCTCATGAACTGATTGGCAGAAAAGAGAAAAGTGCATTCAGTTTTTTTTTTACCTTGTGGTTATCTTAACAGTCTGCTGTTTACAGTAAAAGAAAACATGTAAGTCGATGACAGAGGGTGTTAATGCGATTTTATTACTTAAGTTAATCTGTAAAATTCGTGCTTAGTCTCTGTGCTCCAAAGGGAAAATGCACATTCCCTGATAGGAATGATGCAACAAAAATCTCCTTCCTCTGTTTGTTTACTAAAGCTGCCCACAAAAAAAATCTGACTCAAACCGGTAACGGAGAACGTTTGCCTTCAAAGTAAAAGTTGCACCACACTTTCCACAGCTTCACTGCCACACTACAGCGAACATGCAAAATACAGGCAACTGTGGCAAACAAAGTCATTGCACGAGGTTTCTGGTGCAGCACTGTAGACTTCTTAGCCACTTCTTTCACCCACTGACTGCCGGCAACCTCCAACAACCACTCACCAGCTGGTTCCTGAATACACATTTTCCTCTCTCTGTCAGTCTGTGGGGCTGAGGCCTGACCTGCACTGAAGCCAGTGAAAAGCAGAGGTTTCTCTTCTTCTACACAAAACAGATGTTCGACAATAACTGTAGAAAATCTGAAAAGTCTGAACTACTTTGATCTGCTGTGGGTTCACAGTTTTGTGCATGTTTCACAACCACAGCTCTGTGATGCAGAAGTTCAGCTTTCCCAGCAAGAGCACAACTTACTCGGGATGTCTCCAAGATTTAACTAACACAGAAGGTAAAGGGGATTTTGTGAGACAGAACAAGTATTTACAAATTTTAATTTAATCATATCTTCTCTCAAAAATAATGCTCCTTCTACAACAGATATTTCATAAGTGCTTAGCAAAGGAAAAACATCTTAGGGTCTTTTCTACAAATTCAAAGAGAACTTCTAACAACATCTGGTTGCCTGCCAAAGAGCCTGGATCAGCACACGAGTCAAAACTTGGCTGGTGGATGACAGTCATTTACCAATCTGCTTACATAAGCAATAGCTTAGCTAAAAAGACAGCAGATCAGAAAATAACAGGCTCTGTCTGCAGGGCCGTGGGGTTACTTTATTTTGTCAAACAAAAAGAGGCTGACCTAGTTATCTCAAGGTTGCATGAGCAACACTCAGCTACTCAAAGCAGAGAAAAACAAAAAGTGAGCTAAAGTAGGGAGCAGAAAGACTGCGTGCTTATTCCTCTGCATGTGTTTTTCACAGTGTTACTGACCCAGGTGGTTCTGCCAGCTCTTCAGGGCCGGCTCTTCCAAAGCGGGACGGGCTGTGGCGATGTCCACGTGTCCTCTGTCATTGCAGGGCAGAGACACTTTGAAGATGTCCTCCAGCATCTGGCGCTTGCTGTGCATCAGCTCCGTCCACACACGGTTCACCGCCTTCAGCAGGAGCTGCCGCCCTGCAGAGGAAACACGATAATGAGTTTTCCTGTCTGTTTTTGTGCAGAGCAGTTGTAAAATTCCTTTGCAACACATAAAATATTCATTAAGCTCTCCCTCCATCTCTGTCTGTAATTCACCCACATTCACCTCCTCCACAAGCACAGAACAGAACATCTAAACACATGCCGCACCACAACATACAAAAATACAAGTGTTACACCTCAGCGACTTTCTGGGTTATTTTCACAGCTGATATATGAAGACGAGTGTTTCTAAGACAAGAACAAACTCATTGGACTTTAAAATTACGAGTGAGGGGACTGATTGATGGTAAAACAACTGCAGGAGACGTCGCTCTTTCAGACAGGTCTCTAAACCACTCGGGTTATTTTTGCACTCCTCTCATTTTCTCGTATCCTCTTATTTCTATTGTGTATCTTTAACTGTTCATGATCATCTGCTTTGCTTGTCATTTAAATACTCCATATCACTGTTAATCATAGCTGGGCCTAAACGATTTATAACGTGTAAATAAACGGAAGTTATTCTGTTATATAGAGGATGTGTCACGCAAGAAAGTGACAACAGTATCTGGGCAGAGGTCATCAGGGTCAGAGCGGCTCTGCACGCAGTCAAACACACGAATCTGCCTCACCCTCGCTGACGTCGTGGCTGTGCGTGGTGTCAGACTCGTTCTCCGCGGGCATCATGACGTGCCAGGTCGTCATCCTGGCCTCCGCCTCCAAACCGAAGCCGTCCACACTACTGCACACAAACACACACACAGGAGCTGAGTATCATGCTGCCCTGCAGAGAACTGACAGGAGGGTTTGATTATTTGGCTTCTCCACGGCAAACAGGTCTGATCTCTGCAGTCAAACACAGCGCCGTGTTAGAGAGGTTGTGTTCACCACATGGCTGGACATCCAGTCTGTCCACACCTGCTGCTGTGTGAGGAAAGAAATGTTGTTTTTTCCCCCAGAACCAGATACATCCCCTGCTATCACAATCCACCAGCATGTGAGCAAACCTGACAAAGTCCAGGTTTGAGAAAATAAGCATAAGGAGGTGTGACCCGGCGGTAATTAGTTATACAAACATTCCTGCGGGGGAGACTCAGATAATCTCACCGAGTTTAACTACAAGAACGGCAAAATAGTAAACAAAATAAACACATGATGCAAACTTTTCTTCTGTCTTCTGTGCAGAAAAAAAAGGACAATGATTTGTGTTTTTTCTGTTTTCTAACCCTTTACATCATTGTCCTTTGCAAACAGAAGTTGTGACATAACCGTAGAAAACGTGTTTGTTGATTATTTATTCCATGCATACTTCAGCTCTTCTGTTTTATCAGGACATGTGGACAATCCAGAGCTCTTCTGCACTATGAAATCTGTTGAACACCTTTAAGTGTGAGTCTGAAAACATGCTAAACACTCCTATTTACAGTTTATTTAAAACAAAAACCAGCTTTTAAATCAAAGCATCCAAATAAAGTACCATCTGTGCACAGTGGCCACAACCAGCACAGCTTTAAGAGCTACGGCAGCACAAATAAAGCAATCAGCGCAACAAACTGGCAAAGCAACATTTCACTAAAGCGCTTCATTAACATGTCTTAATGCATCTCATCTATGTGTGTGTTTACAACCCAAGAATATTATTACTTTTGACCTTCAGGATTTACCACTGAAGTATATTATTACTCAGCCTAATACATATTGAAAGAATGATACAGGAAAGAAAATTTAGTTCAACGTATGAATAACCAATATCAGAGTGCCTACATACACAGCACCTGCTGGTGTGATAGATGCACTTCTATAGTCTGCTGCTATTAATCAAAGTAAAAAGCCTACAGCAGCCTCCATGTAAAGAACGTACCTCCCGCTGTGCAGGCAGATGAAGCAGTGAGCTAGGCAGGCCACAAAGTCCTGGTCGTGGTTGCCTGGCCCGAGCACCAGGTTGCGGTTGACGGTCAGGACCCGCAGGGCATCCAGCAGGGCCACCTGCTGTGCTACCGTCTTGTGGGGTCGGCAGAGCTGGTAGAGCACAGTCCGGTTCAGACAGTGGTAGATGGTGTCGAGAGAAAGTCCCTGCGAACGCCTCTTAGACTGGAGAATTTGGAGCGAGAGGAAAACAAGCGAGAAGCAGTTACGGCTGTTTAATGCTCTGAAGTGCATGTGAATAAAGCTGCTGAGGAAAAATTTCTGCAGGAGGAGATTTGTGTTTGTAACGGGGCTACACTGAGTTAGGAATGCAGAGGATTGTGAACGTAGCTGTGGTGTTGGAATGCTGCTTAAGGGCCTCAAAGGGCCTTATTTGAAAAATCTGCTATTTATAAACATGTGTTTAGACTTTAAATCAATACTCTGCATGTTCATACTCAAGTGTGCTCTAACAGTACGCTCCAGATTTTGGAGCTTCCCGTTTTGTGTTAAAGCAAAACTGGGAGAAAACCAGTTTTAAGCCCGAAACAGAAAAAGTCTTAAAAACTGAAAATGAATATTATTCACATAGAAAACCTCTTTTCTAGTCTTACAGACAAATACATTTGGGACTGTTGGAATAAACCGGAGCACCTGGTGTTCACTCACACACCTGCAGGAAGTACCACACCGTGCCACCCATCACACATCTTTTCCTTTTAATCAACCACTTTGTTAAGGAGTAACTCCAGCTGGAGTTTCTCCAAAGAAAACTGAGTAGAAAGTGGGTACATTTCAAAATGACTGACGAAATTAATAACAAATATATTCCAGTTCCAAACTGTGCGCCTCAGGATGAAATGGATGGCCATCGAATCCACTGAGGGATATTTCCAGGATTCAGGGACTGCATTATGGCTCGAAAAATGAATTACTGAAAATAATCTGCTTATCTTCTCAGCTGCACAGCAATGTGTACACAAACCACCGCATAAAAAGGGAAGACAAAGTCCATGCACGACTCATTTTACTACGTTGCTAAAAGCATTTCCATGTAAGCATACGCATGGGGTACCACTGTAACCCTTATTTAGAATAACAAAACAAAGAAACTGAATCTAATAAGCAGCAAATATAAGAAACACACCTCAGCAGCCAAATTTCATTTGGTGCCCATCTCCTACCAAAATGAGGCCTGCAGGACCCCATCCATCTGATTTGCTCCAGCATCACTTTGCACTGGTTGCATTAACTGCAAGACGACTAAGGACTGTTTTCTTTCTTATTCCAGTTCAGGCGTCACAGACGCCGTCTCTCTGCCTCCGGCCTCTTCAGGAAAACGTCAGTCTGACAATGCAGGCTGCTCCCAACAATACAGGATTTACATTATGCTGTGTTTGTGAATCTAATGACTATTAAATGTGTGTACAAACCAGACAAAATACTAGTGCCTCCAGCTACACAATGTGAGTACATAAAGGGAGGACGTACGCTGCCTTAGACAGACAGAGACTTTCCGTTTGTATAACATCTGAAAACACTGGATTTATTTGGGTGAATCTACATTTTGGACCATCAGCTGACCAAAAATAGCCTGAGGTCATTTTGCTTGTACCTGTCCAATGAGCTGCACAATGAAGTCCACCACCAGCTTGGAGTCCTTGTTGAACATGCCCTGCCACAGCTTGTCCACCACCCGCTGGGTGAAGTAGAAGACGTTGTTGACCAAAATCTGATAACTGCCCCCGCTGCTGAGGGGCAACGAGGCATCTTCGCCTGGAGAGAGAGTCAGTCACACATCTGTTAGAGGGTTTACAGATTCAGCTATAATTTCTGTATTTTTCATATTATTTAGCTGGAGAGTTTTTATTTCTGACCAGTTTAATTATAGTCTTTTATTGCTTACATTAAAAAAAAAAATCAGTGTTTGTTTTAGATTCTGACGTTTGACTGCAAGACTTAAGAAGTTCAAATCAGCACAAAGACAGAGTACATATGACACAGTAGCATACACATCCCAGTCTCAATAAACAGATACACTGAACCTTCCTTATACCGGGGATGATGGCGAATACGACCAAAATAGGAAAAATAAAAGTGTTTAAGAAGGTTCTCTGGTTTTTATTATTTCAGTTAATATTTTTTTCACCCTTAGTTTTTATTAACTATGAGCTCACTGACACTGCCTGATGGAGGTGCAAGTGAAAACCTGGTTACACCTGCCAGCTACGCAGTTCAAAGTCTGTGTGACTTCTGATTGGTCCCATATGAGAATAGAGGAAGTGCATGCCTGGTGAATACACAGGACATGAGCGGGCGTCGCGCTGGTCTGTATTTCCAGGAGTAAGGAGGTCTCACGCTGCAAGCGTTTCCTCCTCATTACAGTAGAAACTGTTCGAGTGTAAAAACAGCAGCTTTTTTAAAATGATTGAACAAAACTAAGCATCTCACGCCTCTGCAAACAGATATTACCTTTGAGATTTAGCAGAACAGTGTGACAGGAATATGGGCTTTATTGATTATTTTGTGTTCTACTAAGGAAACAAAGAAAGGTAAGTGAGATGATTTTTGCTGTCTCACATTTTTTGAAGTGCACAGATTTTCTTTTCTTCCTCAGATAGATGCAGGACAATACTCTAAGCACAACAGAAACTGCTGAAGGTGCTTGCAGATCTCCGGCCTTCACATTGTGATTTGCTGACTCATGATGTCTCCATCACAGTTTTGTTCAAAGCCAAAGAAAGAGTTAAGCTGTCCTGCAGCATGCTTATGTACAAGAGCAGGATTTAAGCAATAAGAATGGACCTAATGAGCAGGGTGTCCGAACTAACTGTAGACTCCAGGGAAATAGAGAAAGTGCCATCAGTGATAGTGATGATACATTACACCCCTTGCCTCTAGTTTGGAGGTGAGAGAAGAAACCAAAACTTTAGTCTGCTGACCTAGAAGGACATCAGCAGCCAGTAGATGCTCCATGACGCTGTCCAGGATGTTGGACTGAAACTCCTTCTGCTGAGTTCTGGTGGAGCGCTCCGGGGAAGCCTGAAAAAACCAACATAAAGTTAAAAGTAAGCAACAGCCATGTTAGAGTGTTTCCTATCCATGCATCTGGAATGTGGGTTCATGTCTGTGTTCTTACCTCCAGCAGCATATCAATGATGGGTGTCTGCTTGCTGGCTGGGGTCATGCAGAGGTTGTCCATGATCAGAACCCTCATGAAGTCAAAGACATATTTTTTGGCCGGGTGGTTGGTCAGGGACGTCTTGGAGCCCACGTTGCAGTATTCAGACTGGCTGCGGTTCATGCCAGAGTCCCCAGTGAAGGCTTTGAACTCTTCGGTGGGAGAACTCGCTTCATCGTCCAAATCACTGACCTACAAAGAATGTGACCTTTATCAAGATCATCTTTCATGAACAGATCATTGTTTCCTCCAAGTTCTTGCTGCTCTGACTTGTGGAAATCTTAGCCATACATCTTAATTCAAAGGCTAGCACACTGCAGCTGTACACAAACACCTTTTATTGTGAGGAAACAAACTGGAGAGCAAGATAAGAGGGCCCATGGCTCAGAAGGGCAATAAGTTACAGTTTTACTGAGCCTGAAGGGATATTTACTGGGTATCTGTTGTGTGTTGATGGGACTACAAATCAGAACGTGTGATCACAGCAAATTAAACTCTACATTTTTGTGGAGAGGAAGATGAAACGCTACTAGTTAGATATTGGAGCAATTTTAGGTCAAGATTATTTTCACTGCAAGTTCTTCCCTTGTGCAGAATTTAACTTCTATTTCAAGTTGCTTAAGTGAAAAAATAAAGGACAGACTTACCATCTCAGAGTACGGTCTGATGTTGAAGGGAAAGACAGCGGCTGCCAGGGCACAGAGGAACTCTGGGCTGTGCCACATTGGTGCAAGGTCGGACACGTTGTGGTAAAGGTATCTAAAGAACTGCATGAGTGTTACTGGGTACTCCCTGAGCCAGGAACCTTCCTCCTCTGACTGCCAAGGCTGGAAACAGACAAAAGATGCAACGCAATGAAACCTGGAGAAGAATTTCCATTAAAATCTCAGCAGTTTAACAGTTCAAATCTCAGACTGATGCAAAAAATAAATAAAAAGTCTTTTCAGAGCAGTTATTGACACTAAGCCCACGGGCGGTCTAGTGAAGCTTCTCATGCAGGGGATGAGCGCGCTAAAGGTGACGGGAGATTAGAAGAAAAACCTTCACAGAATCCAGACTGATCATAATCACATGTGAGTGCTTTTCAAGCTTGCTGTTAGGAACTGTTAAAACATGCACTTCTATGAAAAGGGCCTTGAATTTAATGAGCAAATAATGGCTTAAAAAGGTTCAACAATTATCCCAAAAGCTTTTTGTAGTCAAGTAGAAATCGCTGTTCAATCTTCCACTGTCTTTACACAAAAAACAAGCTTTGTGAAACTGGCTGCAGATTAATGTTCGTGTTTAGGAAACTACATTGGTAAAACACTTATTTAGAGCATGTGCTACTGTAAAGGAAGCTGGAAATGACCAAAAAAATAAAAAAAATCAAGAAACCAACGCGTCTGAAGGTTTAGAGGTTCTCACCAGGTTAAGCATGCTGCGCAGCATGGCCAGCAGCAGGAAAGCAGCCTCAGTACAAACGCTATGGATGGAGGCCACCACCGTCCCACTGGATGCTGGCACGCCAAAGATGAAGGTCCAGATAGAGTCCAGATCAAACTGAGAGAACAAACACAGACACTGGGTTTGGGTCACACAGATACATGTAAATCTAATTAAACGAGTCCACTTTTGTATTTATTCATTAGCTGGTTTGACAGGTCAAATTCAGGTTTAAAAGTGAACCCATTATGCTCTTCCTCATTCAGCGTGGTAATCCCTGTGTTGCTTCTGCTGTCTTAGCTCTGTAAACTTTCTGTTTGAACAGGAGGTCGGTGGGGCAACAGAGGGCCGGCTGATTCAAAGCACTGGTCCTCTCACTGTTGGCTGGGTCCCACTGGTAAGATATAAAATGCATAACTGCAGAGTGGATGACCTGAGGGAGTACTCCATGGCCAAGAATGAGATAAATAAGGATAATTCTGAACTGTGAATCGTGCAAAGTTCCCTAAAGAGTCGGTCCATCCAGCCTGTGATGGTTATCAGAGTTCAGGTTAAAGGGGCAACCGTCTAAGCAGAGATGCTCAGACTTCCCTCTCCCTGCCCACCTCAAGCTCTTCTGGGGGGACAACGAGGCCTTCCAAAGGCCCAGAGACATAATCTCAATCTAACCCTCCACCACCTTTTTCTGTCTGAGAAACACGGCCTCAGACTTTGAAGTGCTTCTTCAATGAATTCAATGAAGTCCTGAGCAGCAACTCCAAGAATCCTAAATTCACTGACACTGTACTCTGACCTGAAGGTGCAGGGACTCTAAAAAGTCCAAGAATACAAATCTGGAGCTGGAAATGAGCAGCATAGGTCCACTTTAAGCCCTGAGGCTAACAAACGTGTTTAGTTATTATTATTAAAGAAGGTTGGGTATACTAACATGTACCTGCAGGCTGTCTGGGAGCTCGATGACAGGCTGCTGCAGGAAGAGAGCCATGAGCAGGAAGTAGAGTTCAGGTACGTTGGTGTGTTTGGGTAGCAGTGTCTGCAGAACAGGGAATCCTGGGAAATGGCAAGCGTCCCGGTTGATCTCCCGCAATGTGGAGCGCCCGCCGGCACTGCGACCCACGTTGAATCCTAAAAAGAAAGTTGAGAGAGTGAATGTTAAAAATAAAGCACAAAGGTAAAAGGGTGGCACCCTATGACTACTGCACCTACAGGCAGCTCTACATGCAGGTGTAGTGCCCACTTTTGGGTTTAATGAAGCAAAGCTATGAAGGAGATGGCTGCAGTAAAAATCCAGGACTAAACTAACACAATCAATCAAAGCCAAACAGATTTGTTACACTAAAAGAAAAACTCCAAATCTGAATAAAACTAAGGACTTCTACCTGATAGCCTCATTCTGTTAGAGCAAGTCTCTAATGGGGAGTTTCCAGAGCTAAAGCAATGGTTCTCAACCTGGATGTTTGCGGGAGTGTTATGGTGTAATAAATACAAATAAAAGACCGAAGTAGGGCTGGGCCATATTATACCGTTCCCATATCGCAATAGAATATGGGTAAAACGCGCATGCGCAGTGCCTTTGTTTTCATACGCACATGGCCGAAAAAGCATGGCGGCAACGGAGAATGAGAATGGAGAAGGCGGATCGTTGAGTGAAACGGATGAACCAGAATAGGTTTGTGAAAATGGTGCCACTTCAGTGATGTGGAACTGGTTTGGTGTTTGTCCGTCAGATCGTTCAGGTCCCAAAGTCAAACGAACACTGCAGCATCACTGAGAGTAAAAATCTGTCTAAATTCTTTCATCTTTAATAAAACGATCAGCATTGCTGCTTTACCAGGTGTAACTATGAAGTTTAGCATCCAGGCATCCATGAAAACAGAATTTATTACATTTAACGGAGGTAGAAGTTAGCAGGAAGTTAGCGGAAGTTAGCTCGCTAGTTTCCTCAGCATGATATAGCATGTTCTGACTGAGAGATTTCTGAAAAAATTCAAACGTACAGCTCTGCTATCACTTCCAACATAAATGAAGTTATGAAACTAAACAGCAGTGATGTTTGTAGGGTTACTGAAGTTGGGCTAGCTGGTATATAATGATGTGCTACGTGATCGCTAGCGACACAGCTATGTTAGCATAAACAGTGAAGCTGGAGGATGAACGCCAACACTTTTCCACTCGATAAAAGTTAACGTGAAGGTTCCTGATGGTTAGAGACAAATACAGTCGCATGGCAGGATGCTGTAAACGGACCAAACTTCAGTCAGGAGAACAACTGAGATAATCTATCCACAATACAAGGTTAATGATTAATATACTGCAACAACATGGGAATAGAGCAGCTGTGATAGAATACAGCATTAATGAATCAATGGTACAGAAGTGGAGGAAGCAAGAAGAATGAGTTTAATAAAGTTTGATTCATCTGACTGCTTTGTTTTGCTTAATGTGTCTTATAATCCCGTGCACCTTATGGTCTGAAAATACGTATTTGACTTTTTTATTTGGCACACTGCAGTTTAATGTTGCAAAGCACCTCGTTTTAACTTCAGTGGATATTATACATGGTTATGCTCAGGATATGTTTATATAGGTTTAATGCACATAAAACAGCTGCTTGTTTAAGTGAAAATACATGGATGGGGTTTTTTGCACTAGTAAAGTTGTGGAGTTGCATTTTGTCTCGCATCAATTATATCGTCAGTTATATCGTTACCGCAAATTTTCAAATCTATATCGTGATAAATATTTTTGGCCATATCTCCCTGCTCTAGACAGAAGTTTTATGGAAATATTAAAGCAAACATCAACATCTGAAATTATTCCAGGCTGGTAAATCCAGTTTTGAAGAATCAGAATGGTTTTTACGCCTGAGCAATGAGAAAGTTGAAAACCACTGAGTTCAAAAGGAACTATGGCATGATGCAGCAGCAGGGGAGAGCAGGAGGGTGAAAATGAGAGAACCAACCCTTGGCTGTTCGGCGCACAAACTGTGCAGCTCTCTGTTTGCTGAATGAAGGCCAACTCCGACGGAAAGCGTTGCCAGAGTGAGGAGAGGCGTCTGCTGAGCCATGTTACAACATACAGTATTTACCTTGGAAATCACGATTTCTTACTTGTGACTGTTCTGAGAGCGGGTGCTTACAGGTTTGAACGTCTGGAGCTAATACACGCACACATCCCTCAAAGGCGAGTGCCTAATGTTAACCAAATCCAGCCTCTCAGCTCCAATTTTGTGCTGCGATGACAGCGAACCCACGCTGCTGCACTCACCCAGCACTGTGCCGATCTTATTGGTCAGGACGGAGTCGGTGTGGTCCAGCCAGCCTCCTCCGCACAGGCCCTCTTTGAAGCGGTTGAGGATCGACTGATTGGACAGCAGCACCACCAGGATCCACAGAGCTGCCGTCACTGTGGTGGAGTGGAGATGTTCTTCCATGAACATCAGGAGCCAATCAAAGCCCAGCGTTCGCACCAGCTCCTCACACGCCCTGCAGGGAGAAAAAGTTTTGCAGGTTTACTGTTACTTTAATATCAGTTCTTTTCACAACATTTTAAATACTTTGTCAATATTTCTGCTTCTGCTTGCTCATTATTTTGCTAAATTATATCAACCAGTGTCATTCTAATCTCCATCTCTGTCAGCCGCTGGGCATATTGCCATTATTTGAGTCAAGTTGAGCCATATTCCAGTAATAACTGGAGCTAAATAGCTTTTTAATGATAAAAGTCTGTAAAAGATCAAAGAACAAGAATAATGTTGTGTGGCGCTTTTATGATTGATTATTCATAGTTTTCAAAATAAATAGACAGCCTGAGAGTTTGCATTTTAACTTGAAGCTTTCAGGATGAGCAGATATGACAGAAGGAGCAAATAACAACACCCAAGGCTAGAAAAATTAAAAATGCTAGTTGGCTTAGTTTGCAAACTGCAGTTCCTCAACTGCCCACTTGGGGTGCCTCCAAGCTCAGACCATATAAAAGTGTTTTCACTGTTGCAGTCTCTGCAGGCAGGAAGTGATGAATGAGCAGCAGATCTTTGACCATTTATGTACCCAACTTTACACAAATAAGTAAGCATGCTAACAGCCTACTGCACAAACAGATTTAATCTCTGTAGCTAATTTAAATCTTCACAACAACTGCATGGGGTGATTTCATTTATTATTATTTTTAAATAAAACATCTTTTTAAGACTATTAAGGTTTAACGTTATAACGTAAGAATTATGGCAGCTTTGATAGATGGTAAATGCTGACACAGGCGGCTGTATCTGCCTGTTAGGTGTTAACTATGCTAACCAGAATCACTAAACTGGAGTTTGCGACCATGTTTGTGTTGCTGCCTATTTATTAAAATAATGTGGCTTAAAGAGAAGTTAATTCTACCAACAGACGATCCCAGAGCTCTGTGCTTCAGAGTGAAATCAGAGTATGTTAGTTAGGAATTATTATTAGCAGATATGTGTGTCTGTACCCCTGCAGTCTGTGGATGGTCATTAAGCTACAAGCATAACTTTACTTCTCTAGTTCAACGTGGCATGGCTCTAACTGCTATTTTTTTAATCTATACAACGTCTGGAGGAGAGCGGTGTCTTACTGGGCATTAACTGTGCACTTCTCTTTCGTGGTGAAAAGCAGTTTAAGAAGGCTGTCCAGCAGTCGATTTCTCAGCAGAATGAGGTTTGCTGATAGGAGGCCACTAAAGTCATCATCATTTCCTGCAGATGCACCAAATGTTTCATATTTATTAAGGATAGAAAAACAGTCAAGCACTGACCATATACTTTTGGCCACACGTTATTTAGGATAGAGGTGCAAGAAGTCAGATCAACACTAATATCACTCATACCTCCGTCTATCTTCTCCTCATTATTGATTTCCATGACAACAAACTTCTCACACACCGCAAATGTGGGAAGAGTGGAGGAGATGAACTGGCCGAACCTGTGGAGACAGCAAACGGTCTTATGCTGCACTGGCATGGATCATCATCGCCGACGTTCACGTAGCGGCTACACGAGTGCGTTCTTACCGCAGCAGGTCGTACGGGTTGGGGAAGCCTTGCAGCAGCAGACTGAGCACGTTGCTGATGGCGGCGACAGTGGGCTGGGACAGCGTGGTGTCTCTCAGGGTGAGCAGCAGTCGTGGGATGAGCTGAAACTCTCTCAGGAGTTTAGCATTTTTAGCCGCCTCACTATTCGACACAGTCAGCAAAACACGCAGTGAGACGCTTTCACGTTAAAATGAAAATAATTGTGCCAATCAGCAGTTCCAAAAAAATAAAAGTCATTTTATTCTTCATGTGATCTGTTTCTTGTTCAGGGAAACTTCCTTCTGACACTTGCCTGGATTCTGTCAGCAGTTCAATGAAGTGCTCGAACAGAGACAGATGGAGCTCGTAGGGAGCGTGCAGCCAAACCTGAGGAGCAGACGGAGCAGACTCAGACCCTGCCGCACAACTCATTTCTGGCAGCACAAACTTCTGGCACAGAGTAGCTCAGTTCCTTAACACTTCAACATCAAAAAAACACTTTTTTTCTTTTCCTGTTCTAACAAATGCAAAAATATACCTGCAAACTCTCCGTTTTATTAGCCGAGACGGGTTTAAGTGGAACAAGACTTTTATCAATGCTAAATAGGCAAGCTTTCTTTGACAGCTGCACACTAATGTCCTTATTTCAGTTGGCTCACAAGCATTATGGGTCAACGGGTCCTGTAAACACTCACCTCAAAGTCACACAGTAGGTCCTGGAAGGCCGTGGAGTTGGGGATGATAGAGGTTTCGTGGCCGCTGTCAACTGTTCCCACCAGAGAGAAGGTGAGGTGGAGGATGTGGCTGTTTAGCAGCGAGCGCTTCTTCTTTAGGAGCATAGCCAGCAACTAAGGAGGAAGACAAAACAAATACGCATTTACTTGTCTTTGTGTACAGACTTAAACTTGTCTTTCAGTCTGTGAACTCACTGCTGGGTCATATTCACATTAATCACACTGTCACTAACAGTAGTCTGTGCTTAGTCTGACACAGAAACACGTTCAAAAAATATGTAACTGGAGACAAATGAGCATCCATCCATCTTCCGCTTATCTGGTGCCGGGTTGTGGGGGCGGCAGCCTAAGCAGAAAAGCCCAGACCTCCCTCTCCCCAGCCACCTCCTCCAGCTTATCCAGGGGAGCACCAAGGCGTTCCCAGGCCAGTCAAGAGATATAATCTCTCCAGCGTGTCCTGGGTCTGCCCTGGGGCTCCTGCCAGTGGGACATGCCTAAAACACCTCACCCAGCAGGCATCCTTGTCAGATGCCTGAACCACCTTAACTAGCTCCTTTCGATGTGGAGGAGCAGCGGCTCTACTCTGAGCCCCTCCCGGATGGCTGAGCTCCTCACCCTATCTCTAAGCGAGAGGCCAGCCACCCTTCAGAGGAAGCTCATTTCCGCGATCTTGTTCTTTCGGTCACTACCCACAGCTCGTAACCATAGGTGAGGGTAGGGACGTAGATCGACTGTTAAATTGAGAGCTTCGCTGTTGCACAGCTCTCTCTTCGCCACGACGGATCGGTACAGCGTCCGCATCACTGCAGCTGCTGCAGCAATCGTCTGTCGATCTCCCGCTTCCTTCTCCCATCACTCGGACAAATGAGCATTTTGTAAACAAATTTAGAAAAGTAGAAGCGACACCATTAAAGTACAACGGAGAGCATTTATTCACACACCACGTGTGTGAATAAATGCTGTGCAAATCGCAGTATTCGTTTAAATGTGAGAGAAGCGAATGCCTTGCGTCCCAATTTACGAATGTTTGGATGGCAATTTTTAGAAAATGTAACTAAAACTTTTAATTTAAGTTTTAATAACTAACCTGGTAACCTTTGATGCGCTCCATCTCCTTACTGGCCAGCGGGTTGCTTTTTACAACACACACTAAAGCCTTGACAGCCGCATACAGTCCCTCCACATCTGACGCCATGGCAACCAGACCCAAAATGGCCGCTGCCCCTCCCACATACTGCAGGTTGGTGGCCACAGGTTTGGGCACGAATGCACGAACACCTGACGGAGGGAGAAAGAGAACAAGTGAGTTTTCATCCACTAGAGAACAGCGTGTGGTAAACTGAGTCGCGCAGATTTGGTTTACCTAAATATCCAATCACAGCAGCGCCGATGGTGCGTGCGGGACCATTAAGGTGACCGGCGGCATTGTGAATCAGTTTTACTGGAGTGGCATTTTCATGAGAGGACACGGCGAGCTGAAGAAGATGGAAAAGAAATGACAGAAATTAAAAACACACACACACCAACTTGACGGTTACTTTTAAACTCTCTACTTCGTCAGAGCCGCTTTCACACAACTTTGCACCATTTCCTCATTTGTTAGTCAAACGTTTGTTGCTGTGGATGTTTGTCTAAGAATGTTTTACTGTTAGACGCTGTAGTCTTGCACCAAGATCTGATCAAAAGCTTTGATTTACTGAGCTGACATGAAATATTGGATTCTTTCAGTTAATTCGGGGAAGGTAAAAACAGCATTATGCAACATTGGCATTTAGAATAATTGTGTATTTATGGAGTTTTATTTCTCTCAACATGACACCCATGTTTAGCCAAGTGAGAGGGTGTGAAAGACCCAAACACTATGCTTAGTTTGCTAAGAGGGAAGTGATAATGCTGCATGAGAGGACAACTTATTTTTGTTCCCCTCTGCACAGTGAGTGAGTGTCTTCCTACTCTGTGACAGGTCTGTGCTGCAGAATTGCTGCCTCTGTAATTCTCTGCACTTCACTTCCTGTGAGTCGCTGCGGGAGACGGAGCAGGAGAGACGGGCAGGCTGGGAAATGACTTGACAAGTGTGGAGAAAGAGATAACACAGAGCTCATCTGGAGCTCCAACACACACTCGTGGTGGGACTGTGTGTGCTACTTCCTTTAAATGCATCATTTAAATGCAATGGACTTGAGTTTTCTGTTGAAAAATGAAATTGACCTTTGCAAACCATTAAGTGTGTGAATGCACATCCATAGCCATTTCCAGATATGCACAGCAGCCCTATACTTTCCTAGAAGTTTCCTAGACAGGGTGCATGTGTCCAATGTAATGGAGTACTTCATGTAACACGAAGTCATGCAAAGCAGGTGATTCCCTGCTGCGAAAAGGACGTCTGTGGAAAATGCCCCAATCTAACAATCCTGAAATAGTCTCAAATCCATGTGTGAAAACAGCTTATATGTGTGTTTACACTTTGGACCTCAATTTGGAGTTTTTCTGCTTGTATTTAATTATTTATTAACTTCTAAGTCTTTCCTCTCTGCAAACTTTACACTTGTGCTAAGGGTAAACACGTCACCACATGGCACAGTAGCAGAGGGAGAGACAGGTTTCTTTTTTCAGTCGGTTACGTCAGCCAGGATGATCTCAGCCAGTGTGCTGCACACTTCAACAGAAAACTGAATTTAGAGTTACGGTTTAAAGGTTACTGTAACGGAAATAATAGATTCTTCAATGAAACTTTGACAGAATATCTGACAGTAAGATTTCCATTTAGCAGACAAACCTGCGGTGACAACAACATTAAAGCAGTGACTTTTAATTCCTTGCGAAGTCGTGCGTCTGACCTGTTTGGCGATGGCTTTGCTGTCCAGTTTGTTGTAGCTTTTCCTGATTTTGGCCACAGTGAGAGTCAACACAGAGAGCGCATACAGACTGAAAGACACCTTCTCCTCTGGCACCAGCACCACCGGAGAGGCCGGCGCTACCTCCGCCTTGGAGTCCTTACCTGCAGGAAGGGAAAATGGAGAAGGTAAAAAGTGAGTAAAAATTTTTAAAAAAAAGAGGAGCCATGTATGGATGAACGCTGGGAGAAAAGAAGTGATGCAAGGTGGTTAAATGACAGAACAAAACTAAAGAAAAGCATTAAAGTAGAGCAAGGATTTGGAGCCTGGTTAAAAGCAGGTCTGCAGACTGTAAGTCGAGGTCTGGTGGTCGACTCACAGGGGAGGTAGACGGCCTGAAAGCTGCCCACGTAGTTGGGTCCAAGCTCATAAATGGCAGCGACGCTGGCGGCAGGTAGGAACTCCTCCAGGAAGTGGGTAGGCCCAAGACGCCACACCAGGCTGGAGAGCTGGCGCTGGGCAGGGGGTGTCCCTATGTACCCATAAACAGTACTGACGACAGGAGGGTTGGTGGAGCTGGAGCCGCCTGGAGCGCTGTGGATGTAGTGAAGCTGGAGAAGAGGAAAGGTCAAGGTAATGACTCAAAAGAGGGATTTCTATAAGATATGCAGAAATACGACTGAGCTGACACATTCATGTTCTCAGACAGTTTTTTGTGCTATGAAATGCAGACGTAGCCCGCCACAAGCTTCAGAGACTACAAAGAGAAATGACTTACATTTGACTTGTTTATTGGCTCAGATCACAACAGAGCTTCAGAGCATGTGAGACACACAAACTCATTTCAATTATATGCACAGTTGAAGTTTGAACCCACTTAATTGGGAACCGGTCCCGTATGCTGTCCCCTCTGACAGGATTAAATAATCATCAAGTCTATATTTCAGGGAACAGAACTTAAAAACATCATAGATCAAAGGCTCTGATGATTTTATCAGTTAATATTCTCTGCTGGGTCAGTGCACAGACACACATGATTTACTCCTGCGTTTGTCAGTGTGAGTCAGAGACTGATGAGTTGATAGTTTGCTCTGATAACTCCTTTTGTGTCCTTTTCTTTGGGGAAGCAGGCTAATTAAATATGCATGCGTTACCTATTTACGTCAGTGATTAATTAAATGGATGGACGGAGCTGATAAATAATCGAGTTGACCTATCAGCTCCTGGATTTTAACAGCTCAGATGTGCGTTTATGTTCTAAACACGTCACAGGCACAGTGAAAACAAGCAGATTGAAATCGTTGAGATTATTTAGCTTACTGCTAACAGTTCTAAACTAAGCAGAGGAGGAGGTATCTGGGGGTCTCGTTCACGAGGGGAGGGGACAGTTGAACGGGAGACTGGCAGATTGATTGCTGCAGCGTCTGCAGTGATGCGGATGCTGCACCGGTTCGCTGTGGTGAAGAGACAGTTGAGCGTAAAAGTGAAGCTGTCGATTTACATCCCTACTCTCATCTGTGGTCATGAGCTCTGGGTAACGACTGGAAGAATTAGACAGCGGATACAAGTGGCGGAAATCAGAAGTCTCTGAAGGGTGGCTGGACTCAGCCTTAAAGACAGGGTGGGAAGTTCAGTGATTTGTGAGGGACCCAGAGTAGACCTGATACTCATCAACATCAAAAGAAGCCAGTTGGGGCAGTTCAGGCATCTGGTTAGAAAGACTCCCAGGCACCTCCTGGGCGAGGTATTGATTACTGGGCATGTCCTACATGGAGGAGGACCTGGGGCATACACAGGACAGCCTGGGGCTTGCTACACTGTGGAAGGTCTGGGCTTCTCCGATAGGCTGCCGCCCTGTGACCTGGCCGTGGATAAACAGCAGGATGGATGGAAAAACGGTGCATCTTAACTTGGTTTTCAGACTTCGACCTATCAGACCTACTCAGAATTTTAACTTATGGCACCAGAGCAGATGGAGAATCTGTCTCTGCCTCCGGCCGCCCAGCACTCAAGACTAAAGTG
>NW_005187439.1:1342710-1377939 GCF_000239375.1 Pundamilia nyererei | reverse complement strand
ATTATTTTAAGTCTGAACTGATTTCTTTGTTTTTAGCGTGATGCTTTCTCAAGTGACAGTTTAAACCCTTGCTGAAGTTTTTATACTTTGTGTTAATTGAAAGATAAACTCAGTTTTAACTTGACTTTAGACCGTTTTAAAAACTTAAAGCACATCATTGTACAGCAGTGGTTTGTGCAAAGCTCAATAAAAAGTCAGGGGCTAATAATACTGACACAGATAACTTTTGTTTTTTTCTGAAATAATTCTGTTGTTATTTTTATTTTGTTTAAATAAACAAGCACATGGAGCATTTTTTTTAATAACCAGGGCCTTAATAGTTCATTCTTAAAATCACAAGATTCATTTATGACCAATCAAAACGCCTGATGTTACACAACAGCGAGTGACGCAGAGACACTGACTGTGGGAAGGATAAAAAGGGATATGAAAGGAGAAATACTGCTCAGCACAAAACAGCATTTCAGCAGTTTTCTGAGCAGACTTCATGTCAGAAATAAAACGTACCATCTATTCATTATTCACACATCAAGCCACTCCTGCTGTTGTTACTGGCTACTTTTGCCATTTAGACCACCTGGGAGGTGCCTGCACACCTTTTGCTTTACTGTCACTCTTTTACAAGATAAATGCAACCACACGAACACTTAGACCCATATGAGACACACGACCAGCCTGTTTTTTCCTGTACACGGCCCTCAGCAGGAAATGAAGCCGCTGTTATCAGTGCCGTTAAGGAGAAGCTGTGACTTGCGGTCTCAGCCTATTCCCTATTCTGCTGTCTAATCTCAGGGGAATCTAAAGTCACTGAACCACAAACCACATCACAGTCTGCTGACTGCAGCACTCAAAAGCTGCTGTTTAAAGGTCGGAGTTAGAAACGTACGCCACTGCTGCTTCTCAACGCCAACCGTGATCAGAGGTCCAAATATGACGAGCTAATTATGGTCGACAAACACAAAGCCGTTGTTGCGGCGTACTTACCTACTGATGCATAATAAACTATCAGCACACTCATAGTTTTAAATCGGGCACTAGCCAATTGTTTCTTTATACAGCAGCTGTCTTTAAAAACAGGTAACCGTGAATATGAGATGATGGAGATGGTTTTTATGTATATGACATATAGTCTGATTTTATACCCATAAATCCATCTACATTTATTACAAGACTTAACTGATGTATCCTATTAAAGATATACTGGCAAGCTAGGTTAACCCTCCTGTTACTGCACCTTTACCAGGGTACAGGTGGAGTACAGCTGGAGTTTGTCCTGTGGTGCTGCGCTGCTCTTGTTCTGTTCATGCAAAAAAAGAAAGAAAAAAAAACCACCCAAAACTTCCAACAAACACCCTGCATGCAACAAAGCCTGTTCACCCGCGGTTGGTCAACAGAAACTGGACAGTTTAGTACAGTTTTCCTAACAGCTGGATCTCGACAGGAACAACAATGCGAGATCTGCAATGTGGATGTTGGTTATTGCTGACACGCCGCGTACTAATTTTACCTTGACAGTGCTGATGAGCTGGCCGTCGATGTACAGCGTGGCCATGCTATTCTTCAGCATGCCTTTGCTCATGACCAGCACCAGGTGGTGCCACTGGCCCTCGGCGATCAGCTCGCCACAGCGGAATCGAGCGCAGCAGGGAAGGATCTCGTAGAAGGAGGCTTCTTCGCTAGAATCATCCGCTGCTTGATGGGGGAAGGCAGAGAGAAGCAGGGGGCAACATCAATGAGCCAGAGAGCTCCAGCAGAAGTGAGTACATTAGCTCAGGGTTAAAGCCCCAGAGAGGAAGCCTGTTTGGTCGTAACAGAAAGTGCACATTTCTCCCACTTGCTCTCTGTAACACTGGAAAGGTCATATTTATCAAATATAATCTCTAAACAAAACTGTATCAGCATTTTAAACTCAAATATCTAACAGAAAGTTTTAATTTCTTCTCTTGGAATATATCCTGTATGAAAGTGCATCATCCCAAAAACAAAAAAGTAATGGCTTTTGGCATACAAGCTTGAGATTTCACAGATTTGAGATAATAATTTTCTCCTGATGGTTCACCAAAAAGAATCTTGAAGCATGGACAAAGTATAGAGGTCTAGAGGATGGTTGTGCAGCGGAGGACTATTAATTCTTGTGGTTATGCTGCAAACCGGAGCTTAAGTCTAGTGCTGCCACTTACAGTATGTCTGCAGCAGCTCCTCCTTGGTGGAGACGGTGAGCGAGCGGTCTTTGGCTGACAGCACCACAGCCAGGCACACATAATGCTGCTCCGAGGAGTTGGCCCGACGGACGATGGTCAGCAGCCGCACCGGGTGGGCCTGAGGGGATGTGCTGAACCTCTCCACGCAGAACCAAGTGGAGTAACTCAGGCCTGATGGGGGAGGAAACAGGCGCTCGCCTGGGTAAGGAAGGGGGGAGTGAGAAAAGATAGAGGTTTATTTGTTTTTATTCATATATATATGTATATATATATATTTTAAAAATTCACAATTATTTTTATCTCAATGCTTTACATATTAAATCCATCCATCCATAATAGATGGGTCTACATTGTGGGGCAAACAGTCAACATCTCCAGTTCTTCAGGAAGGTGTTCCCAGCCACTGGAGACACGTAGCCTCTGAAGTGTATCCTGAGTCTTCCCCTGGGCTTCCTCGCCACGTGACCTGCTCAACAGGTGAGCTGACTGAAATATCTCCACTCGTCCTGCTATGAGCCCACTTGTCAATGTAGATTGACCAGAGTGTGAAAGCAACACAGTGAATTGACTGTGTTGCTTTCAGCTCTTCTCTTTTTCTCATGCATCATAACACATTTACTCGGGGCCATGATACCTACATCTATGTAAACATCGCTAGTGGCTCAACGGACTGTTTTAAGAAAGACGTAAAGCTTCGGGGACCAAAACTGAGCTTTCATCAGTTTGTGATCAAAGACATTTTCGTCACTTTACATATTTTTTGGACAGATTGTTTGTTCTCGTCTCGCCAGTCCAGAAAACTAGAAACTGAGCTATTGTAGGCTTGATTTTTCTGTCCTTTCATCTTTTATTATTTCTGATCTTAAATGTTGTGTTTTCTTGCATTTATTAATGCGACATACTGCAAACAGCTAACCTATTTGACTCATCTTATCACACCTATGAAAAAATGCTCTTATTTTTCTTCTGAGTCATTCTCCATATTTTCCTGGTGCAGATTTGCATTCTGCAAACGTTTGTTTTGCATCGGTGCTTTATCTGTGCCAAATACACCACATTAAATTATGCCATGTTTATGTATGATCATCCAGAGCTGCAGAACAGCACACCGAGGGTGTAGGAAAGATTTCAATTCAGCCTCCGGGTGTAGATCGAGGTGTACAGTAGCTCGCATTACCATTAAAATGAGCTAAAACTCTGACGTAAGCTGCCAAAACATGAAGGCAGTACTCTGTCGTGCAGATTGGTTAGAAAAGATCTCAGAGCAGAGTCTGTGGCTCGGGATGAGGTTGTCACTCAAATGGTTATCAGACTTGACCAAATAATGGGGCTGTCTGTGGACTCCATCACAAACTGTAGAAAACTGGTTTGAGGGATTACATCGAATTCTTATGCATATCAATTTACACTTGTTGTTGTGAGCAGAATGACGATATTTTGATGAATGAGCCTCTCTCTGGATGATGTCATTCACAGATACGGGTCAGACCGAAGAGGATGAGGAAAGAGAAGGAAGGAAACGGAGAGGAGACGGGATAGAGATAAATGAGGAGATGGAAGGGAAAGTGACAAAGAATGGATAGAATCAGGGCAGGGAAAAGGAGGAAGAATGAAGGAGACTGAGATAAGCAGTGAAAGGGACAGAGAAAAGGAAAATGTGAATGACAGGAAGAAATGAGGGAGGAACGAGTGAGGTCTATAAATAGAGTTGGGTGACTAGCAGGAGAAGACGAGAGCAGAGCAGTGTGGGGTGGATGAGCACAGAAGGAGCGGCATGAATAGGTAAACAGATGGAGGAACGATAGTCATGTATGAGTGGATGGAGAGGAGGGTGGACTGGGAGGAAGAGGAGAAAGGAGAGTCTAGCTGTGCTTCATGAATACTAAATGAGGCTACACACTAAAAATTCAAGCGTAACATCGCAGACAGTTTATATGATAAAATCTATTCTGTAAAATATCAATATTGTTTATGAGGTTTTTCATAACAAACACATTTTATTTTTAACACACTAAAACTAACGGCTCAAGGACAGGTGAGGTCTGAAGCTCGAGATATGCAGACATGTGTTTTTCTTTTTGCATAAAAAACGAAAAATGATGAAAACAGAAGAAAAAAGATCAAAAGCAAAAGAAATCCAAAGAGGTTTTGCAAAAACACACAGCTGCTTTAAAGAAAAGGAAGGAGAGTGAGAATAAAGATGATGGCAAAATGGAGAAAACAACAACGAGGCCGACGGAACATAAACAGAAAAAACGAGACGAAGCGGCAGACGCGGTGATCCGAGTGGGATGTGTGTCGTTAAAAATTAAACACCAAGCAAAAAAGGGAAATGCACAAAGAGTTTTTGTGTACCTGTGGGCTAAAAATGAAATTAGGTGGGATGAAACACAGGAATCTATTCTTACTCATCAATTGAAAACGCTTGTTTTAAGGGGCGGCTGTGGCTCAGGAGGTGTAGCAGGTCATTTACTAATCTACTAATCGGGAGGCTGGTGGTTCAATCCCAGTGTGCATGCCAAAGAACCAGTCAATTTACTATTTCTGAAACAACAGAAATGAACAAGCCAACAGGATAAAGGACAAAAACGTATCATAAATGAACTTAGAGTCATTTTCAAGAAGTGAAATCCAACGAGCAGCACTCGAATGCTCTGCTTTACACAGTTTCCTGTTGCTTCTTTTCACGAGAGAGGACTGAACGAAGAGTGGAGCTGACGCACTGACACACCATGACTGATCTACTTTGATGTGACATGTTCTCACAAAGACACAGATGAAGGTTTGTGGATATGATTACAGCTAAAGACCGCTGACTCTTCTGCTAAATTCTCACTTCCTCCCCACATTGGATGCACCGTATTTCCTCTAATAAAAACTGGCAGTTAATTAAAAGCCGGGAAAGCAACAAAGGCCTTCATGCCACAAACAAAGGCCATCCATAGTTTAACTGTTTACACATTAACCTAACAAGCGAACGATCCCCGACTCCATCCCACGAGAAGACGCAAATCCCTTAGGGGTTGCATCAGGACACCTCTGTCAAATCAAACATGCAGAGTTGCCCGCTGTGGTGACCCCGGGTGAATAAGGGAGCAGCTGAAAGGAGCTCTACAGAGTGACCCAAAAAATCCACAAAGGTGCATAAAGTGGTTACACAATAATGGATTGGATTTATATAGCGCTTTTCAAGGCACCCAAAGCGCTTTACAATTCCACTATTCATTCACTCTCACATTCACAGCGAGGCTGCCACATCGCGCCATCGGCCGCCACATCACGCCATCGGCCCCTCTGGCCAACACCAGTAGGCGGTAGGGTAAAGTGTCTTGCCCAAGGACACAACGACCAGGACAGAGAGCCCGGGGATCGAACCGGCGACCTTCCGGTTACAGATACGCTTCCCAACCCCCTGAGCCACGGTCGCCCCAATGTGTCAGCCAGTTTTATAAAATAGACTCGACATTATAATAAAGCAGTTCTTCTGTCTCATTGATCCAGTCTCTGTTTTGCTGTGTCCAATGCAAAGCTGTAAATGTGAAACCACTGCACCAAGTGTTGAGTTTGTATTAACAACACAAAGCAGCAACCTTAACGGAGGCGATCAAAAGGAGGCTTTGCCCTCATTTAATTGAAGAATTATGACAGAAGACCTGCGTATAATAAAGCTTTGTTACCTTCTGATGTGATAAAAACATTTCAGCATCAAAGAACCATTCACTGTTTAAATGCAGTTTATTGCATGTCAGTTTTAAAAAGTCTTTATTATTTTTACTTGTCACTGCAGGAAAGCACCGGTGGAGTTAATGGTGCCAAAGTTTAATGCAGAACAGACAAAAACTGCAGTTCCCCTTGGTGTGATGTGAATCCATCCCACAGACTTCCATGTTAAAAAGCCAGTTTAACAGCATGAAAGCATGTTTACAGCCTGCCACAGAAACATTTGGGGTCTCGATGGATAGTTTCTCCCTTCATAGCAACCGTAACTTGGATACCGTCAAACCTCCAAGTTTTAACACTTCTGAAAGGCTGTTTCCTAATCCTGTCAGTCAGGTGACCTTTGCTTTGTTTGTGGCAATGATCATTTTCTGCTTACGTGCAGCAAAGACAAACAGTCAGCACATTAAGCATGTGACTTTTCTGCTTTTCACCATTTTTAGAAAAGCAAATCCATTACTACTCTGTCCTTTGGTTATTGTAAGGGCTAGAATTAGTTATGTCACTGACCTTTATGTTGCAGCTTCAAAGTGTAGCTCGGTGGGCCGCTGTGCCTGGTTAACCTATAAAATCAGCCTCCACGTTCATGCTAGCAGATACCCCGAGGCCCAACCAGTCGGTGACCTTTGTGCTACAGTAAATGGAATCTGACCCAGCACAATGATCTATTTTTACCTGTGCCCATCCCGCTCAGCACTGCTCCGTCGCTGACACCTGAAGCATTGGTGTTGTTGGTGGGGGCGTTGTGAGGCGCCAGGCTGGGCAGGAACAGGCACCTGCACGGGACAAGAAGAGGACAGATTAACGGCTGCTATCTGGGGAAACGGCCGTGACAGACACAAGACACGTCAACAGCTTGCACGCGCATTTGTTGCGCGAGAGATTTACTGCGCGTTTGCTGAATGTCCGCTCCAGTCTGGCTCCATCGCTTAGGTAAACTGTTAGGAAAAATTCCTCCCAACTTCCAGAAAACAGTATGGTAATTCACACGCTTCAAAACACAAGCTTCATGTTATAATATGGAAATTTTGAGCTGCCTAATACTCGCGGATTAATTATGTATGAGAAGGAGATAGAGGTGGGATGAAAGCGCACATTCAGAATCATTTTTCAAAAGAAATCTGCTCAAAGTCAGCTGCAGCCCCCCTGCACTCGCTAAGGTTGGTGCTGATAGTGATGATAATGATGATAATATTCCAATTAATTGTCAAAAAACAGGGTGATGCCTGCACAGTGAGACCACATACACAACTCCTCAGTAAGCTCGAGTCTGATGTCTGTATGCACTGTCGTCCACTTTCTCAAGGACTTCTCCTGCAGACAAAGGCTGGCAATCATTCGACAGAATTACAAAGATTTTTCTTTGTGAGTTGGCGTTGCGTTCTGCTGACTCACTGCCCCTCGGTGAAGGTGCCATTTTCTCCTCTCTAATCATCCTGAACCAGTACTGAAGACACTGGTGCTCTGGGAAATGAACAGGAGGATTTGGGTTTTTTCCCTCTTCAGGGGAGACAAAGAAGTCCTTAGAGTGTGTCAAGGCCAATTCATCCAGAAACCTGACAGATTTGAACTGAGCTGCACTGGAGGACACTGCAAAAAGCCCAATTAAAATAACTGTAAATTTGTGGAAACCCAGTTAAAATAGCTGGGAAGCCAAATTCAAACTGCAAATTTGTAGTTATTTACCACACTTTTACTATTTTGCTACAGATTTACAGTTCTTTCACTGTAAAGTAAAATAACTGTAAATCTTCTGTACAATAATGAACAACAGAATAACTGTATTTATAAAACTCAATTTCTCTTACAGATTTGCAGGTATTCCAGTTTTACAGTTATTTGACTGCAAAGTAAAAACTGTTATTTTGTTGCAAATTTACTTTTTTTTTTAGTGGAAACTACAAAACTGCAGCAGAAATATAGAACTGTATAGATGCAAATACGTGAGCAGTTTCATCTTCGTGGGGAATAGATCGTAAACCAAAGATGCCATTGTTACATCACCCATCTGAGCTTATTAATGCGACCTTAATAAGGTCGCATTAATAAGCTCAGTGAGGGAGAAACTGAGAAACGGTGAGCACTACTGTCAGCTACAAACACCAAACTAAACCCTGATTTCTTGTCCTTTTTTGTTTTAATGGGAACTATTCACACACAAAAAACTAAATGTTGTATTCAATAAGACTTTAAACTAATGATCAACACCATAAACTCATCAGGAAAGTGTTCACCAAGGAAATGAGGGCTGTTTTCTCGACTTCTTTTTCTGCAGCAAGAAGAATTGCTCTCTGCTGCCCATTTAATTAAATCCAACTTTAGGGCACTTCTGCATTGTGTAAACTTTTTAGATGTAGGATACATCCATCTTTGGGACGTGTATGTGTTTTTCTAATATAAAAGCAGTTCAAACCACCTCACTGCAATCCCAAAGTTTTAAAATTAAAACCGAGAGCAAAGCTTGACTGATTTATTTCTGTACTTCTGTCTTTAAAAGAAAGATGACTTACCGCAACTCAGAGGAAATGAACATCGATTTTAACAGCTGTTTTTATGCTGATAAGCACAAACCAATCCATGCACTCAAACGGTGCATGGATTGGTCACCAGGTATTTACGTATTCTTCTTCTTTAATATAAGTTCATTGTTTTTCAGTGGCAGCAGTAACGTGTAATGGGATAAAGTACAGACTGGCTCAAACTGGATACGGACGTATGAGTTTCTGGAAACCCAAAACAGTTGTCTCATTTTTCATGAGATTTATTAATGATAATGGGTAAAACTGGACTACACAAGCAATGTGAGCATCTCCTTTTATCTTGACATAACTGTAACAGTCACACATAAAACCTTCATTTTTATTTGTTCGCCACAAATTCTGCATTTTAATAGCCACAGTCACGGAGCCCACAATGACCTGGTTTTTTTTCCACCTCCTCATCTTCTTTTTCCACCTGGACAGGAAGGTCAGAGGTCAGGGGTAGCTAAAGAACACCCTCCCAGAGGCTGGCAGGGATTCAATAAATTTTTATCAAGGACACTTCTCAAGGACAGTCACTGTGCTGGGCCCCAGTTTAACAGACAGCCTGTCAAACTAACAAGTACACCGCCCTGCTGCCTCAGAGTAACTACATGTAGCTGTCTCTTTCATCACCCCAGGTTAGGTTATTAAAAAGACAAAGAAGGAAAAAAAAGCACTGCAGGGATTTCACCGGCACGTTATGCTAATTTATCTTCTTCCAGCGAATGTTTTCTCTTTAATTCTTTAAAAAAATGAAATAAAAAATGTTTCCTCCACCCTTAACCGTCAAGACTGAATCTTCCTGGCCTCATGTGGGTGAGTGTGCATCCATGTGTCCGGCTCTGTGTAAAACTGTTGTGTGTTATAGAGAGTGCGTCTGTGTATGAGAGTCCTAATAGCAGCAGAGGCATCAATATTTCATGTTGACAGATGGGAGAGAAAGGAGGGGCCATCTCTCTCTGGATGTATGAGTGTGCGTCGTGTGTCTCCTCTTCTGGTTAGCAGAAAGTGGGCCACTGCCTCGTTGCCTGTGTGCTGCTGCTGCGCTGCTGCGTTTTCAGGAGAAACTCCATGTTTTATTCTGAGCTGGCTGCTGTGATGAGTCGCACAGGTTCCTCTGAGTAAAGGAAACAGCAAAGCTAAGAAAGTGCGATCGCTCGGAGGGGGAGGGATTTTTCAAAAGCAGTAGATAAAAAGCAACTGAATCACACGCTCGATTCCTGACAATCTCAGGAAGTTTTGACACTACAAGAGGCTTCTTGGAGTTGGTGCACACTTTTTAAAGAGCTTAAAACATGTTTTTAAAACTAAAGAGTTTTTAGAGCATTTCTGAGAGCTAAACAAAGACTAGACTGGATTCCTCCTGTCGTGTAAAGACGGGTTCATTAGTTAAACTAATCATTTTAAATTTGCTGTAAGTGTGGATGTGAGAGTGTCGGTTGTCTGTCCATAGTATAACTCACATTTCATCCTATATCATCTGGGACAGACTTCAGTTAAGTAAGGCAGCACAGACTTCTCGCTTTAATGCAGACTGACTGTGGTCACGTGCAGTCACCCTTCAAAAAGGACCAATCTGAGCCAAGAAAAGCCTGTGAAATACAAGCTCATCTGTGCCACAACTGAATACTTTCACATGTTCTGAGATAGGAATTTGTCTTAAATAAAGATGGTTAAAAACATATAGTCAGGGGGCCAGAAACAGGCTGCTGAATGGTTTTGCAAAATTGTAGAAAATATATTAACAGTATAATGTTTTATACAATTAATAACTTATTCATACTTCTGGTGTGGTGATGCTGGCACTGCTACAGATAGCTAGAGTGGAAAGATGAATTTTCAGATCCTGTTTGACACACTTACACAAATGTTTGATCTGGAGACTGGTGCTGTCTTATTGTGTGTAGTACTGACATCACTGCGGTCCTCAGTGTACATGCTGGTGTAAAAACAGGTGGTTAAATCGCATGGCAACCAAGGGCCTGAAAAAGTGCTGGATGTCAGTTTGTTGCTTCCACTTGCTGTTTGTTACAGGCTGAGTCACTGACACGGGATGTTTTGTGCAAATTTAGATATTTGGTCTGCTAAGCTTGCATTTTTTCGTCAGGGTAAAGAGAATCTCACTGCAGTTTTTTTAAAATCAAGTCTAGTCTTACAAAAGACTGAAGGACCCTGGGTGTGGAAATGCAAACTGAATGAATATACACGTTTCCCCAGCCTCGGCCATCTAATAATTCGGTGCAGTTGGCTCACAGTAACCAACCTTTAGCTACACTGACAGAAAACCTCTACTATGATCTTCTGCAAGATGCACTTATGAATATTCATGAAGAATGTAACACATCACAACTGCGTCTCAGCTCAACATGTCCGCAAAAGCATGGGGGCGAAGTGTTGAGGTCACAGCCCACACACCGTCTTCTGACCCCCGCGCTGACTGTGGTGCTAACACACAACACAAACAGGGGGGTGCAGCGGGCGGCGGCAGCCGCGGCACAAAGAGCAGCCGAGGGCTCCGTGTGACATAAAAGGCGGAAAATAAGCCTATTTGTATGCACAGCTCCACAACTGGAGGCGAATAACAGGCTCCTGCTGAGACAGTAGCAGGTACTGCTAAGAGACACTCACACACAACCTGTTTAGGGCGGGGGAAAATTACGTTACATCCTCAGGCGTGTTTCACCGGTGAGGAAAATTGATCCGCAAAGAGATTTAGGGCGAAAATGGTTTACAAAAGAATGGGCACCATCTGTTACTCCACCCGTAAGGACAGGAAAAGTTACAGGAAGTGTTTATGCTTTATATACATCGTATATCTTATAAGAGTATCCAATCACGGGAGTGCACGTTAGATTTTTCTGATGAAAAATAACTGTAAGAATCAAGTCTGCCACTCTTATATGGATATAAAACATTTACAAGTTATACTTCTTTATATACAGATTTGTTTCCATAAAGGCATCAGTATTTTCCAAAATGTACGCCAAAGGCTGTCCCGCTCCTTAAGTCTGAAAGAGATTGTCACATTAATATAATTTTTAATTTAATAAGGACTGAAATGTAGAAATGTAATGAACAGAATAGCTGTTGCTTCTGTGTTGCAGGGCACATGTTTACAGGAGCATGTTTTGGTTTCATAGCTGCATTAATGTCAAGTTGATATATACTTTGCAAGCAGCTGTCACAAATATATCAATTCTGTCTCCTGATATCCAAGATAAGCCAAGTTTGGTCAGGCTGAAGGTCAGGTTAGAATCCCCCAGAACTTAATCATGAGACATCCTGTGTGGCAACGTCAGAAATCCAGTGTGTTAAAGACACATGTTAGCATTTTTGAACTGGGCCTCAGAAATGAAAGGTCACAAAGAACCGGGTAACAAAGGTCTCATCTGAATAATGTTACATTGTTGCAAATATCATAATCAAAAATATAACCATTACTGCATACGACTGGAAAACCAAATGCACTTACGGTCTGTTAACCATAACCTACCCAAAGCCCTCCAGCGAGCTGTCAAACTCCACGAATGCAGGTGTAACAGCTGATCCGTGCAGGCGAATGTCATGGGGGGTTGTCATCGACACCAGGCACTTGACTCGGGTGAGGGGTACGGTGCTGCCCTCAGCGGAGCGCACGAGGCTGCGGCTGATGCGATACTGGCCATTGTCCTCCGCCGGCGTGGTGAAGACGCTGTCGGGGCCGAAGCCCTCCATGGAAGTGGTCATGCTGTCTGTGAGATTAAGAAGGCGTGGTTAGAGTCAAGACATGCAAGATGCACGATTCAGGACTGAAAGGTGGCTCCTGTTTGGTTAGCTATTCAAATCAATAACATTTTCTTTATATGGCATCAAATGACAAGAACCGTCGCCTCAGGACGCTTATTAGTCTTACTTTACTTTTTAATTCATGACATTCAAAAGCAGAAAGATGTAATTGTGAAACGTGCAAAATTTTCTAGTTCTGTTTCAGTTCCTTCACTTTGTACAACACATACAGTATCACGCAGCTGTTTGTCTTGCTGAAGACACCTCTATTTAAAGCAGATGACCTGTGATGACATATGTGGACCCTGCCTGTGAATAGACACTCCTGTCATTTTGGTATGAGTCACAAACCGAAGCAAGTCTGTCCACAGGGGTGAAGTTTCTCTGTGAGACCAGCATGAGGAATGCCCCGTCTACCTGGAGACTGTCCACGGTATGAGAGGGTTGACTTAACCCAAAGCTTTGTAGGTAGAGCTGTGAAAGGCTGCTGTTGCTTGGCATTTCTCTTTCCTCTCAGAGTCTAAGGACGCAGATTCATGCGAGTCCAAAGGCAAGAAGTATTCAGCCGATGACCCAACAAACAGCTGAGTAAACACATGGAGTATGTTGATGGGTTAAGTCAAGCTTGAGCCATAACCATGTGAGGCACGAGCCAACTTGCAGCCTGAGCTGCATGCTCACCGGGACGACGATGACATGCAGGACCGGACATTCATGATAGTTGGTAGATAGCGTGTGAACCAGCCTGTCACCGCTGCTGCTGTGCGGGCCGGCAAAGACCACATGTCTCCCTTTTCCCTCTTTCACTATGCAACAAAAAGGTTGCAGGTGGAGCAGCCCTCCCCTCTGCCAGCTCAGAAACCGTCACAGTTCGTGGGGGTTTTTCATAAGCTCAGAGCCACAACAATCAAAATCCACCTGCCCATGTTCCCAGATTTTGTCTCCAAGCTAATGGCTTCACGGAGCAAACCGCTACCACATCACTGTGCCCACCTATGGACCCTGTCTGCAGCTGGACGCCAGGTTCAACTTGTCTTTCAGTCCATTTTATGACTCTATAGCTATGAAGTTTCTTTTACATAATACTGGGTTGTTTCGAACGGCCTCTTTGCTGCCTTCAGTAAAGAGAGGGTGACCTTCATGCTTCGTCCGTGCATGCTTCTGGCACACGCTTTTCAGCTTCTCACTTTTTGCCCTCATCCTTTTCCATCTGAGGAAGAGATGAACCTTCATCTGTGTGTGATGTGAATCTACACTGACCACGCTCAGAATGTGTGTTTATGTGGCCAAGCTGTTTAACTGCTGTAATAATCCAGCCAGAGATAAAACTCTGCCTAAGCTGAGGCTCTCCAACTGGATTATGGAGGCTATCTTCCCAGCATCTCACAGAACCAAAGGTCTCTCTTTGCCTCAGGGTGTGAGCGCATCAGGGGATTGGAAACCTCATGTGCCCCATTTAAAGGGGTCCCTGTGAGTGATATCTGTGCTGCAGCTAGTTGGCCATCACCACACACTTTTGTTCTGGTTCAGTGACAACTCGGGGGGCATTTATACATCCCTTCCATACTGTATGTGTGCTACCAAGTGAATCAACTGAAAGCGAACAGCTTCTGTTCCCTGAAGCAGAGGAACGAGGTACAAGACAAAGTCTCCCCACTGAGAAGCTGGGCTCAGTCAGGAGTGTTTATCAAACTGAGGGACGTATATGTGCAGGAGGGGCCTCAAATATGTCATTACAGGTCATGTGGCTTAAAGCTGTGGTTCAAAGGTGTCTTCAGCTGGCACACGCAGGGACGTCATATTCCACACTGTACGTACTGCATGTTGTTCCTCTTCTTCAGGGAACCAGACTACAGTCATAACGTTTTGTTCTAAAGTCAGAAACCTTATTGACCTGTTAAACTGTAAAGAATGAGGCCAAGAATGATCAAAATCAAACTTAAAAAAAACCCTTAAACCTTAAAAATAGCCTGATTTTAAAACCCCGGAGCAGAAAAATATATGTTTTTCTCACTATAGAGGCAAATGTGTAGTCGGAAACCCAAAAGAAATACAAATGAACTTTTTACTCTTAGTTTAATGCAGCTTGTTTCATCTCCCCATCTAACAGGGATTTCTCTACTGTTTTTACAAGTCCTAAAAATGTCTTGACAGAATTCCAGCACTTCAAATTTTGCATTTGTTTATTCAAAATTACATTTATTTTCCAATTAGATTAGATTCAGAGAGAGTGGTAAAAACCCCTCACAGCTTGGTCCGCCCATGAAAACTCCCACAGCACTGAAAACACCGACTGCGAGTAGGCCACATTAAATCAAAGCTGGATTTTCATCGCCCCAGAAGGGCGATAATAACGTCCCGCGCTAAGGTAACATATTTCACCTTCTATTGAGAACATGGGTCGTCTCATTTCTAAAGAGTCAGCAGATGTGACAAAGACGAATTGGATGAAAGCAAGAATTACAACAGCCATCAATGGCAGCTAATAAACCAGACTCTTCTCACAGAGAAAGATGGCAATATGTGCTCTCCCAGTGGCTGTCTGTAAAGAGGAGTAATTACTGGGGCCTTGATATCCATTCTCAGCTGGGAGGAGACACAATAAGCAATTAAGACATGCTGAGAAGCCCAGAAAATTACAAACATTAGCAGCTGTTGATGGAAAACAAGCCATTTGCATTACATTCACAGAGGCGAGCTGATCTTTGTTTAAACATGGAGTTTACACGTCGCTTTAATCAGTGGACAAGAAGACCGCTCTAACAACTTCCTGCTTCCAAAAAGCAACGAAATGAAAAGCAGCTAAAGCACGTTGAAATGACGCCACGTGCTAATTAGTGTATCTGTAAGTCCTCGAGTCATAGCTGCATTCTGTCTACTGTCAGCTGCTGTCTGAATATATATAACATATAAATAACCATTACAGGAAGATTTAATTGGTAGGAGGGGTGGATATGAGCGTGCTCATCTGTGTCGCCATGTTAGCCATTTGATACTCAGGCTTCACGCCGCTTCTCAGCCTGTGACAGCTGGGATCAACTCCAGCGCTCACGAGATCCCAAACTGGATAAGCGGCTAACAACACGGATGCAAGGAAGGACACCTGATTAGGTTTGCCTTCTATCTTCGATCCGGCACGGAAATGAGGAGCTCTGGATAAATTGTAAAGTTCATACGTAATTAATCCCGATTGTTCCTCCGACCACTCTGAAAGCACACGGACCATCTGAGCCTTTTAATCTGGCGTTAAGGAACTAAGCAAAGCTCATACTCTAACATCAGATGTTATTCTTTGGGGAATTCATCATAGACCAAAGAAAAGATGATTCTCCTTTTTTTTTTAAAGCTTTTGTTAAAAAAATAAATAAATAAAAATGACACTTTCTCCCAGGAGAAGCCAGCATCACAACGGCAGATGGGAATCGCTCCCAGGTGGCACATCCTTCATAGCTGCACTTGGAAGGCTGCTGTGAAAAGAGCTCTTCAATTCTCAGCTATTACAAAGTGAGAATTTTTCCTGTGTCGGTATAAGAAACTATATTTGTTCGACTAATACCAAAGAACGTTGTGTGATAGGTGATAAAACAGAATCACAGAGGTTTCTAAGGTGGTTACCTTTTAGTCGGCACTTTAATAATACGTTTGAGGCCTGTAACCCAACTATAACAAATACTTATGCAGGCAGTTGAATACTTTATCCTGGGATAGATTCTGTGTGGATGCAGTGTGTGTAGTTGGTATGATCCAGTCTATGCACTTGGTAAGTGTAACCGACTGACAGCTGATAAGAACACCAAAACCCGACTTGTGTTTTATTTAATATCTCTGACAAAAAACACTTGTAGGAATATTTCACCGGAGATCTGTGGAACAGTGAGTACAATGATCGAATGTTACAATCTTACTTCTCATCTCGGCGTCGTAGCTGAGAGAGCTCGGTTTGTGGACCCGGTAGTTCTTCAACAGCTTCTTGTCCCAGGCGCCACAGTTCAGCGGGTTCCCGAGCCGTAAGAACTCCCTGAAGGGGAAGATAAGCAGGAAGTCAGGAATAAAGAAAGAACAAAGAAAAAACAATTAGGCCAGTATCACTGCTGAACTTCCTTTATTTCAGTTTAATTAACCTTATTTAAGTAGCGCTCCTGTTTTAAAATAACCTCAGCCTTTGTTTCCCCCCCACTGTTACTGAAAATCCAAAAGTCCTTTCAGTGGCTTTGAGAAGAGTGCCTTTGTTTAGGCGAGGAACTAAACTACAGCTTGCCTTCACACTTCAATCATCCTATTAACAACATGTGGAAGGAGGAAGTGAGCATGCATTTGGCTCGGCATCAACACGGAGGTGTTTTTCAAAAGTGATTACTTCTATACCCAAATGCACATTTTGCAGATACGCTCCCTAATATGCACATAGATGGTCCTCAGCCATAAACCTTCCCAGAAATGAAAGGTACAAACTGGTGTCCAAACTTTTGCCATTAAGGATGCAGAAATCTTTTAAATATAGTACCTGGGCCGTGCTCGTGTAAAGCATGAGCCTCGAGGCCTATTGTACTCTTTTAGGCGCATTCCTGTTTTTCAGTGACACTATTACATAACCAATTAAAAACAACTGCTGGGTTTAGTCGTTGCACTCCCACAGGGTCCCCCTGCCATACTATGTCCTTTATGTTCTCATTAAGCAGTGAAGCACATCCTAATTGGATGCAGTTTGTTAAGTCAGCAGTTACTTCCGCTCCTCAAAAAGCTGAGGTTTACAGCATTTTCAGTCTGTTTCAAAGTCAGTGACATGGTTGACCGGCATGTAAGTGACATGAATGCAAAGTGTTGCTGTGATTGTTTGCGTCTGCTGTCAGAGCGCTCGATGTGCGACACCAGCGGCTGGAAGCAGACGATATCAGAGCGGCACCGAGGAGGCAGAAAGACTCTGGAGCTTTGCTGCTGGCTGATGTTGACAGAGCAGAAACAAAATACAAATGGGAAGAAGAAAAAAGTAAGAGGAGTGGAAATATGAAGGGTAGGCCTGACAGGGAGGGGGGATGAAGGGAAGGATGGGGAACAGGCTGACAGACAGCGATACGTGTACCCCCAGCATAATTACAGCTGGAGGGAGAGAATGTGAGCCAGGCAGGCCGCATTAACATATGAAAACAACCAACCATGTGCATGTCAAATAACTTTCAGTCTTGTCCCTCAACCCCAATCTCCCATCTCACGTAACAAGTCAAGCGGGAAATGAGAATCACTCCGTTTTGCCTGCATATAAAATCCGTCTTCATTCAGTGAAACCCGACAATGCAAATGCACATTAGCATGATAAAAAAACAAAACTGCTTTCCAAGAACAAAATGATTTTGTTCATAAAATATTATTTGCTCCAAGCTCAGGTCTGTGCAGAAAAGTCCAGACAAACACTTTAATGTTTAAAAAACCCTGAATGTGAGGTATTACATCTCTTCATTGTTCTCAGGTTTTTGTGGGTCTGTCCTTTGGTTTCTTATTTACTGGTTAAATGGAGTTAAAAAAAAAAAAAATCGAACTTAAAAATAATGTCACAAACACGACTAAAACCAATTTAAAAAACCAGCTACAACCAAGAAACAGCTGAACGTCAACTTTCCCTGAACAGCCGACCTTCTCTCTGAGACTTTAAACTGCACACGCTGGGATGTTAATGAATGAATGAATAATTAAATAATTATTAATTAAGGCTTTCTTTTGTTTTCATGTGGAAATAATAACCTGGACCGATATTTGGTTATGAATGAGATTTAGATCCCTCCTCCGTCTAACAGTTATGGACAGTGATGGACCTCCATAAAGCAAAGTAACGCACTGCCTTTACTTTTTTGTCTCTAATACTTTATATATCTTACTTCACCACAGATAAATCTGTTTTCATGTGATGCATTTGTTCACTATTTAAAGCTGGTTGCTGATTCTGTTCCATCAGCAGTAAAGTACCTCATGAAACGGTGCACATCAGAGGTTTATTGTGCTTAGAATTAAGAGTCTGAGAGAAAGCCTCATAAAGATTTGGGTTTGATGTAATGTTGGTTAAGGGGGTCTGAGGTTGGGTTTAAGGTTGTAGTATAAATAGTAATTAGTTAGACTAATAATTCATATTTTATTAATATAGAAGATGTTGATTGGCTCCAGCTGGGACTGCATTCTTTGATCTGGAAAAAGAAAGGCCGTGTCAGAGTAAACGGACTGTGCAGGTGTCAGCTGGCGATAGCACCGCTGATGTTAGCCAGACTCACCTAATCTGACCTTGTGTGTTTCTGTGATGTTAGTCAAGGATTTCATCTGAAACTTCATTTAGATTTTCAAAAAAAAAAAAAGAAGAATAATAGTTAAAATATTTGTTTGAGTTGTCTTGCTTTTATGCTTTTATTTTAATCTCTTTATTATCATCTGAAACAGTCATTGTTGGGGCAGCATTTCAGTGTTGAAGCTTCTCAGTTTAGGTTTGTTGGTGCCTACATCATGTAATCAACATGGCCAGCTTCAGTACCTGAGTGCTATCGGCTGCAGGGCCTGCGAGGCCAGCCTCTCGAACATCCTCTGCAGCGGCGGGTGCAGAGGGTGGTCTTCATCGCTGAGGGCCTGGCTGCAGCGCTGCAACAGTCGCTGATGGTGGCAGGCTTCACACAACACCTGCTGGTTCCTCTCGCTGTTCACCAGGAGCTGCAGGATGTTGGCGACTGCCAGCTGCAGGTCGAGGGCATGCTGGGAGGAGCAGAAAGTTGGAGAGCTAGACGTTAAAACCAAGACTAAGACTTAAGCTTAGTTTAAATCGCCCTGTAAAGAGGCAAAAATAAGCAAAATCAGGTAAATGTGAGAGGGTGCTTTGGGAAATTCACTGATTAGAAAGTTTATTACCTGCATGTAATCATTCAATACGACTGACTTTCCCCTAAAACACACATATGTAGCTGACTCACACTGTCTGGCTGCCGTCTGACGTGAAAAACCCAACTGAAAAAAGGCACTTCCTGCCTGCCATCGAATCCCTTCACCCACTTTGACAGGAAGCACATTGCCTTTCATTTCCTCACCTCTGGCTGGCTGTCAGAGGAGACGGAGGGCAGCAGGTCCACCATGGCCAGCACGGCCCCTGGGTGAATGACCACCATGTCTGTTGAGGACGATGAGGAAATGGGGTGGGAGGAGTTCGTTAAGTGGAGCTTCAGGTCAGTCAGGGCTTTCGCTGGTGCAGGGGGGCCCGACGTGCCGTAGTAACCGTGTCTGGGAGCACAAAGGAAGAGAGGGAAGTCAAAATTGGCTTTTTCAAAGCAAGCTGCATGAAAATATTCACATAACATTTCACACAGAAACAAAAGGTAAAAATACTGTGAAAACTTTGCTCCTGTAAATATAAACTTTTCTTTTCATAGAGGATCAGAATGTTGAGTTTTTGGCCACGGAGAAGCCTGATTGTCCCCGTTAATGGAAGTTTGTTTACTCTCTAAACCACTCGAGTTGCAACTGTTTACAACTCCTGCTCTGCTGTAAAATATGTAAGTAGCTCACAAAAACACAAAATCTTATTCATAATCAAAGTCGCAGGATCTTCCAGGGCTCAGGGGGAAACCTTGCTCTCCTCCCAACACTGATCAGTGTAAGCATTGTATTTAACACCGACTGTAACTTTAGTCAACACCAGTCAAGTTGTTTGCCCACTTCAGAGATCGAGGTGTCAGATGGCTACAGTTCCATCCAAAGCAACAAGCCCCCTACCCTCCACGCCCCACTGTGCAGGCAGCAGAGAGTAGGAGATCTGCAGGGGCCTGCACTCGGGCAATTAGGCAAAATAGGTGTGTTACTGCAATGCAAATCCCTCCTCAGGAGAAATGCAGAGCTGGAAAGGTTAGAGTCAGCATAAAACGCTGGGGGGGTAAGAAAATGAACCAGACTGTTGATGTTCACAGCAGCTGGTGGATGCTTCAAACTGTTTTTGGATTCTTCAGAATCGAATCACTCGTTTAATTGATTATCCGCTGCCAGATAAAACATAAAAATCTCCTTATGTTTGCCTCCTAGTAGTTTCTACCTCGGCTTTGAGTTGCTGATTTATTTCATTATTTGTTCTGATTTCTTTTTGTTTAATCTGTGAAGTTCTCAACTATACATTAGAAAATCATTAAAAGCAGAGTTCGCCTGATTCAGTGATAAATGCAGTGTAATGGAAGCAACATGCTTTAGTAAACGCCAGCTGTGCTGAAGGTGGTTAGAGCTCACACAAGCTACAGAGGAGGAAACCAAGACTAAGCCGGTCAGGTTTTCAGGGATTACAAACCTTTATGAGTGCAGGTCATGCCTTAAAGACCTGTTAATATAATATTATCCCAACAGAGTACTTCATTCTCACTCTGCACAATTATTTGTTGTTTCTAAAAGTGGGACGTGAGGCAGAGCTTTCAGTTATCACCCCCTGTCCTCCGTAACCACCCAGACGGGCACCCTCTCTACTTTAAGATTAGGCTTAGGAATCACCCACTTTTCATTTTAAATCAATTTTAATTTTCTTCCATTTCATTTATATGATCGCAACAACAGTTCGCTTAAGACCCCTCATATTGTAAGTTAAAGACCGTAGACTAATACAGAAACGACCCCCTTTGAGCGACACTTGACAACAGCGGGAAGGAAAAACTCTTGTTTTACAGGAAGAAGCCTCCGGCAGAAGCAGGCTCAGGGAGGGGCAGCCATCCACCGGCTGGAGACGAGGCCTTTATGTAGCATTAACCTCGTCTACTCCTCGTCCTTTTCTCACTCTTTTTTCCTTTCTCTTTTCTCTTTCCCTTCAGCAGATGATATAGGGGATTATTGGAGCTTTTAACTAATAAGGTAAGGTCCTAAACTTGGAGAATAAAGCACCTCGATGTTACTGGTGAGGTGAATTGGTGCTATATTTAAACAAATGAACAGAAAAACTGAATCGGTGCAAACATTATGAATCTGATTTATTCTCACAATGCCTGATTACTGTGGCCCAGGCACCCCCCGTGTTTCCTGTCAGGTGTTTTGTGTAAATGGAGACTTAAAGCTTAAAGTGTAAAATCTTGCTTTATTTTCACGCTGCTGTTTCAGATTTAGCTGGCTCAGCGTGGACACGGTCTAAAAACATGAGGCATCCTAGCGTGCAACTGAAAGAGTTCCTTTTTCAGACTAAAGAACATTAAAAAAACAAGAACAGCTTTTTCATGTCACTGTCATAAACATGATGATCACGGCGCTGATTGCTGCAATTTGCACATCACAATCACCGCCATGTTCTTCAAGGCAAAACTCGCTGTTTGAGCTGAGCAGCAAAATTACACCAGACAAGCTTTTGTTTTTATGGAACAATGAAAAAAATTAAGTATTTAGCAACTTTCTTCATATTATTCAGGCTGCCAAATAAACCTGAGTAAACTAAGGCTTCCGATCATAAACAGACTTGTTGAAACTGAAGTAAAAACACAGGAAGCAACTGCGACGCTATTAAATCCACAAAGAAGATCTTATAATGAAGTGCATTAGCAAGGACGAGTGCCCCATCATCTCTAATTGTCAAATTAGTCCTCCTCATGAATATGCAGTGTTGGAGCCGATCCAGACAGGCGGAGGGGGAGACGTCTGCAGGGGAGAGACCCTCGGCCTCACCTTGACAGCAGACAGCAGAGCACATTTAAAATGTCCCGACCAGTTTTCCCTTTGTAAATGAAATTCAAATAGGAGCAGAGATTGGGTTTTTAGAGAGAGGGGGGCAATTTCAGCAGATAGAAGAGAGGACAGAGGAGCACAGGAGGAATGTGATGAGAAGAAAAACGCACAGTAATTTAGACTGAATCTGTCTGACAGTGTGGAGAAACGTCTCAGCGGGGGTCGCAACGAAACATGAATTCATTTAAAGCAGTTTGTGTATGCAGCTAAGAGCTTGAACTACTGTTTTAGTCATTCTACTACTTTAAATCACCTCCAGTATTAATTTGTTTTTTTAAAAAGGTCAAGGCCAACACCCTGTTTCAAAGAAATGAAGCCAGTAACATCTAATCAGGATCTTCTTTTGTCCGTGCTTCATTTTCAGGCTTTCAAATCAGCGTTTACGTGTGAACGAAGAGTCAAAACACACAGAGAAAACTGCATTTACCAAAAAATACATTTTTCTTGCACGACATCACTTACTGCTAAGCAGATGACTGTGACTCACTGACTCGTCATTTTCTGTAGATGCTGAAATATCTGCTGCACTCTTTTGGCAGCGAAAATCATAAAGTTTGAATCTGATAAAACAGTTTGAGTATGATGTTGTGGATGATCTCTAAGCCTCTGGACACCACAGGTAATATAGTTGTGTCTTTAAAACTACTCATGAATAGTGCTTCATTTTAAAGGCCATATAATATGCTGTTCTTCTTCTCGTCTACCAGAGTAAACCTCTAATGAGTCACGGTTAAAATTATCCTTATTTACTGAGCTCAACAAATTTATCAGACCAGCTGTCGTAAACAGAAGAAAACAAGTATTTGAGGAATCTGTCACAAACATGTTTCACACTGTCCTCTGAAAAAAGAGAAATTAAGTGTAAATAACTATAATTTGGCATCTTAATAACAAAAAATAGTTTCGCTTTCTTGTGATTTTTTTTTTTAAAGATGTAAAAAATTAATGAACAACAACAATAATTATATTTTAGCATTGACGTTCCACATAAACTATTAGAGAATTATAGGGAGTCATCCTGGTAATTACAGCAGTGTTTAGTGCATCTATGGCACAAACCGCACACTTTGTGGTGGTTTAATAAATCGTATACTGGCCGTTGGTCTATGCACTCACTTCATCTAGATTAAGCTGCTTTAGCTCCTTGCTCTCCCTTTAAGTCGCCCTTCTTCTAATTGGCTGCCCCTCACAAAGGGGAGTGAGTGCGTCTGTGCTCTACGGCATCATAAAAGTCAAAGAGTAAAAAAACTGTCTGACACTGTGTGTTCAGAGCACCCTGAAGCCTGAGTGTCTCACATGGATTACCAGCACTTTGGGCATGATTACTATGAGCAGAAAAAGCATTAGGTCCTCTTTAATGTTCATATGTGTCTGTTTTAAAAATGAGGAAACAAGTTTAATTCCTGTAAAACAGCTAAAAGTAGCTCTATGTGACAGTTAACGGATCAGTGGTTATTCTGGCACACAGCAGGTCTCTTTTAGTATCTACTGAAGGTAAGCATGACAGAGAAGGAGGGATGAGGGTGAGGAAAGTGACAGAGCGCTGTAGCTACCTCTTCCTGGCGAGTGCTGGCGTGCCCCACGGGGAGGGCAGTGAGGTCTCATGAGTCAGGCAGGGAGGCACCTGCTCCGCACGACTGCATCGCGCCACGCGCGCACACATTCAGACACAGGCATGCACACACACACGGCCGTGCAGATGGGCCAGACCGAGGATGAACAGCCAGACAGCGCCAGAGGTTAAAGGAAGAGAAACAGAAAGAGAAAAGAAGGGGAAGAGGTTGTTAGTGGAAAAGTGACAGAGAAAACAGGATCAGAGCTCCGGCTGGGGCACATGCACAACGCCACCTACACATGATCCTGGCATGTAGCGTGAGGAGATTACTTTAATAACTGCATTACTAAATATGGATAAGAAATCACAAAGTTTAAAGTTTGTTTTAGACCTTTGTGGTGCACACATGCAGATGGACTGTAATTATCCAGAAAATTAACATAACTTCAACTCAATTCGAGCTCAAACTAAGCAACTACAATCTGTCACAAAGAGCAAACAACAAAGTGACTGTCTTGAGAGTTTTTCTTTTGTTTGCAGAGGAATCGTAGGCGCACTGAAGTTTGGAATATTTGACAGCTGAAATGTCACGAATTCTGGAAAACATGACAGCACCACCAGGCTGTGCAGCTTCTATGTTATACTGCACGTGTGTGAGCGAGCAGCCACACTTTCAGGGGTTTCACTATGGTGCAATATGCACACTGCTGACAGCTGGATATTATATCTGCTGGTTATTGTGTGAAGAGAGGATGGTGAAATTATAACATACAGATTGTGCATTTAGAGCTATATTTATTATTAATCTTGAATAAATGTTCCTAACAAAGCTGCACTGTTGGGTCTTTGCTTTGCTGACCTGTCAAAAGAATCTGTGGCCATCTTGTACAGATAGATGAAGAGCTTGCTGCAGTGCTTGAGCGTAGGGCAGACGCTGTCTCCTGCACAGCCTCCAGGGACGGCCTCGTCCTCCAGGAGCCTCTGGAAAGGCTGAGCGTTGGAGGGGAACACACTTGTGGGGCCCAGCTTCTTAGTGTCTGAGAAACAGCCAAGCAGCCTGGAGGACGGCGAGCAGTCGTTAGGAGAAGGCAAGAGGACAACCATACTCATACAAACAATCATAACACGTCCAAAAGTCTTCATTTCACTCAACTTCAACTATCTGGATGTTTTTCTGACAAACTGTGGTCTACTCGACTGCGTGGTGTGTTGTGTCCACAAAACAAAACGTCTTCTTTCCTAAACAGGCGGTCCTTACCTGACCGCGTCGGCCAGCTTCTCGTACTGGATCTCCGTACGGAAGAAGTGCGAGTTGGCTGGCTCGTAGCGCATGGCGGCGGTGAGCGTGCAGAAGACTGTGTGCAGGAGCTCAAAAACCTGGTTCTGGTTGACGCGCTCCCAGCCGTGTCGCAGCGGCTGACACAGCGAGCGCTCCATGGCCACCAGAAGCGAGGTGACGTAGACGAAGCCGCCCACCTTGCGGAACACCGTCCGAGTGCGGTGACTCTCTCGCAGCACGGATAACAAAGCCTGAAGAGAGGAACAATTATTTCATTGGGATTTTTACAGACGGACACTTCTACAAACGCTACTGTTTTTGCTTTAGCTAACGTAGCTTGATGCATAATGTCTTCTGACGATGTCACACGCCATGTTTCTCCTTCCCTGACAGACCTGAACTCCCACTTATTTACTTTATAACTTGCTCAGTTATTTTCTCCTGTCTTGATTTTTCATGTCATTTATTTTTTGTCAACCCCTTCAATCACATTTCTATTCATCAACTCATTTTTCCTCTCATTGTTCTTTTTCAGGGACATATTTATGAGCCCCTCTGGGTTTCTTCGCCTCGCTGCACCGACTCGGTTTTTATGGTTTGCATTTGCAAGCGACCAAACTGAAACATCAAACTGTAACCTAGATATGCGTCTGGGGAGGTAAAAAAAATGCCTGAGAACACAGAGCGACTATGACAGGCAAAGGTTTTAATTGGCAAACAGGGAGAAAAATGTCTGCGACCGACAGCAGGTGAAGCTTTTGAATGACACCGGTGACGTGCGGTGTTAATAAAAAATAAACAGCACCACCGGGAGCTTTTTAATATCATCACCTCTGAAGTAAAAATGATGGAAGCATGCGATGCACAACTAAGTGATGCATGCTTCTCTGCATACTGCAATAAGTACATGTGCAGTATTTCAGTCAAGAATATAACAAACTAAAGAAGTACTGGTACTAATGCTACTCAGGCTAACTTGACAGTCGTGGATATCTGAAAACAATCAATACATTATTTTTATACACTTGTAATGGTAACGTGAGGAAAAATAACTCTTTAAACACCAGGATATTAACCCCAAACGTCAGTGTGGAGAGCAGAAGACGGACCGCATTAACCAAATTCAATCTTAAAACTATTCCATTGTTGATGAAAATGATTTATTTATGAAAACTATTTACTTTTCCTGATTTTGCTGTACTGGAATCATCACTTTATTTCTGATTTGCACAAATAACTCTCATTCTCTGACACTCTCAGTACCCTGAACTCATTTATTAAACAAACTTTTTTATATTTAGTTATTTTAAAATGTAATGTTTTGGTATTCCCACAACACCTGGGATTGATTATTTAAGATAATGATTAAATAATCAATCCCAATAATAATCACAGACCGTCTCAGAGGGGGACATTAAGTGGGGGAGAAGAGCATGAAGGTAGAGAAATGTAGGGAGGAAAATAGAGGAGAAGACAGAGAGTGGAATGCAGGGATGAGGAAAGATGAAAGGGAGTGAAGGAATACTGGGGGGGAGTAAAGAAGATGAGGGAGGGAGGAAGATAGGAAGGCAGATTGGGAGAAAGAGAGGGAGGAAGGCTGGAAGGAATAGGTGGTGGGGAGGGAGCAAAACAGGGAATAAGAGAGCGAGATACCAAGGAGGGCGATAGGAATGAAGAAAGGAAGAGAAAGAGGAGGCAAGGAGGGAGGAAAAGAGTCAGGAAGGGAACATGATGGGAAGGCTAATCGGCAAGAAGCGAGGGAAGGACGTCGAGTGGAATGGGGGATGGTGGTAGAGAGGGAGAAGTGAACAGAGGACAAAAAAGAAAGAAATGGGATGAAAAACAGGAGGAGGGTCGAGTCCTTGGTCGACCGCTTCAATTTCAGGGCTTTGATTTAGTTGTGAATATTCTGTAGTTGCACAGGATGCTTTCTTCTGTCCAGTCGGTGGGACAGGCTTATTTGGCACCATGAGCAGGATCAGGAAATGCTGACCAAATGCTGAAAAAACCCTGAAACTCAAAGGAATAGATCAACTCCACGGTCTTGTCTTCTGGAGACTGTGGTTTGTGGAAGGCACAAAGAGTTGTCTCAGACCGCCTAGGACAGGGGTCTCAAACTCGCGGCCCGGTGGCCACTTGCGGCCCACGCCACCCCTACTTGCAGCTGACGTGAAGAAATATAATGCAATTTGACCCTTGAAGTTACTTTTTTTGTTAGGAAGGATGTGTTTGTTGTTGACTGCAATGTTCAAAGAAGTTCTTTAAAAAGCCAAAAATGATTTAATATGAAGGCAACATGAGCAGAGAGCACAAACATGTCGAGGGATTGGCTGCGTTAGTTCACTGAGAGTCAAAAACTAATGTGCGCACTTATGTCTGCATTTTTATTTTGTTAAATACGAACAAAATTATAGCAGAAGTGCTGCCACGTTTCTGGCCGGAAAGAGAGGACGAGTTTGTTTATTTGGCAGTTCAATGAACGGCTTCGGTTAGTTAAGAGAGAGAAAAATTACTACGTTCACATTTGCAGATTTGTCTTGTTAAACAATATTTGAAGGTTAATAAAATAAAATAAAATAAAATAAAATAAACGCTACATTTTCAGAAACATTTGTGGGTGTTTTCTTGTTTGTTTTGTACTACTTGAACACTAAGTGGCCCTCCAATGAGACGACAGAGCCAGCAGTGGCCCACAGCTCAATCAAGTTTGACACCCATGGCCTAGATCTTTGCCTCTGTTCAGCTGGTGGAAAAGGTTCCTCTGTTTCCAGTAGGACAGGATCATCAGATGCACTTTCTTGTTCTGTCACTTCAGAATCATTACAGTGACCAACAGTGCAGTTTGAGTAATGAGTAATGCAGTACTGAGGTTTTGTTTTTGCAGTGTAACTACTGAAGTGGCTGGTGAGAGTATGTGTATATGTATTTACTTTTGAAGCTGTGGTCAAATAGAGTTCACTGAACAAACCGTTATCCATGACGGACCACCAGCATACTAAGAAAGTCAACTCGGACTTTGACACTCATACCAATGGTGTTCCTAAAAATCGACCCCTAACCTCTAAAAGCAAAAAAAGACAAAACTTTTACTTTTTGAAGTATTTTTTGCCTGTTAAAAACATTCAACTCAAGACTCATTCCACGCAATTATTAAAAAAATTATGGTTCAATATAGGGCAGTATAGGTCTTTGTATCTACCACTCAATTCAATTTTATTTATAAAGCGCCAAATCACAACAACAGTCGCCTCAAGGCGCTTTATATTGTAAGGTAGACCCTACAATAATACATACATCTCATTACATCGCACTCCGCTGTGATATAATGAGCGGTCACGGTCACGTAGCTTTCCGTTGCCCTGGAGCTCCACCCATTTGTAGCAGTTAGAGCAACAGAAGATGCCTGGGACAGTTCAGCCATAACTTTAATCTTTTCCTGCTCATACATGCCTGGAACGATCTTGTCACTGAAGTGGACGCGCAACGGGATATCATAGCGTGGCTCAAGCACGTTCATCGTAGTTTAAACCCCTTGTTTTGCACAACAGAATACGGCGTCCCGTCTGCAGCTAAACTCCCCAGTAGCTTCTGTAATAGCTTTAGCCGGTCGGACTGGGCAGCAAAGGGCTGCTTAAATACCTCAAACTCCTCTGCTCCTCCACTTGGACCGCTAGCGCTGACCATAACTATCGCTTGACAGACTGACCACACGCACCACACTCATACTTTTTTTCCTTCTTTTTAGAATCACGTGCGTGCCGAACCGTGGAGTGGGATCGGTTCGGATTTCGGATCAACCGTGATCCGTTGCACCACTACTAACCTCTGACCTTGAGGTCCAGGTCACCGACATTTGTCTGAGATTTTTATTAGATACACCCATGATATCAATTGGATTTTTTTTTTTTACATCACCTCAGTCTTGAGTTATCGCGATCACAAATTTGAGTGTCATGCCGCCCACCCGCCCAGCAAGGTGATGACAATATCCAATCAGCCTTTTACGGCTGAGGGGTAAAACGCAGAGGATTTTGCAGGCTCCTGTTTGACAGTTTACCTGCTCATTACCATGTTAAATGTTCAAGATCATGACAGCAACATTAGAAAAAGTACAGCTTGTTTGGAAGGGTTGCTTGGATGGATCCTCTTCTCTCGAAAACAAACATGGAAACACAGCGGCACAGCTTAGGTTTGTTTCTGAACCAACCACAGGACTTCTGGAACTACGTGGATGTTTGGGCATAATGCACAGCGCCACTTCTGACAGCATATTAACACAAACACGTCATACTACTGTGCAGTATGTCAGCACGGTGGTGGAGGGGCGATGACTAATGTTTGCTTTGCAGCCACACGACCTGGCACCTTGAAGTCACCAGTACCAAAGTGTCCTACAGTCAAACGTGAGGCCACCATTAAAACTGGGCCATGCAACAGAAGACAGATCCCAAACTCTGCAGCAAAAGAAAAAACTCAATGCAGTCTTTTCTTTTGAAACACTGGTGGGACGTTCAGAGAGCTGTGCAAAAACTTCTGTCTGCAAACGTGAAATGAACTGAAGCTGTAAAGGGGAAAGGCTTCTACAAGACACTGAATCATGGGATGTTCTTAGCTTTTCACCTAGATGCAATAAAAAAAACTAAGAACATCCCATGTTTTGTTGCTAAGGAACACGCCACCAGTGAAATCTCACAGAGAATTGCATCCCAGTACTGAGAAATCACTGCACTGGATTTTCACATTTCCCATCGCCCATTTCTCAAGATTACAGCTAGAAAAGTAATGAGTATAGCTGGGACCTATAAACATGTCCCACTGGAGGGACAGTGAATAAAGGAGAAGTAAAAACTGTTACACGTTGCACCACTGATCCAGCTGTTTCCTGCTACTTTAGAAGACTTACAGACTCAGCACAATGCTTTTAAAACCAATCACAGGATGTTAAAGACATCCTCTTCCTGGGAAATTGCCACCAGGGTACATCTATACGCACATAAAACTTGGCTTTTGGGGTGTTAAGTTTACCAGCCATGGGGAGGCTTTAGGGACAGGCTGTTCTCTCTCGAGATATATACGTGGACACCTTCACAAGGCTGGTATCTCTTAGAGGGTCTGCAGTGCGTTAGTGTAAGTGATACTTAAACTCTGAAGAAGAGGGAGGAAAAATTATTAAAGTCAAACCAGATTTGATATGAGTTCTTTGGAATCCTTTTTAGGGCGATAATTAAAATCCCTGATTAACGGAATTGGAGTAAAATGCTGACGGGTTAATCCAAGTAAAGCCTCGGCATGTGAATAACCTCGTTTGAAGGAGTGGAATCTGAAAATGCAATTACGCTTCCGCAGATGAGCCTCGCTCACATCCTGTCTGTGTGTGAGCGAATGTGAGTGTAGTGTATGCTTTTATGTGCACCTAGCTCTCAGTGCACCTTGTTTGAAGCAATTACTGTATGCAGGGCTTCAAATGAATATTGATTTTTTAAATTACAGACTTTCCTTTCCTGAGCCATCTCACTCAAATTCACAGACGGGGTTTTTTTAGTGTCTACTAAAACAAATTCAGCAGAAGTAAATGTAAAAAGACACAAACTGCACAAATTAAAGGAATATAAGTGGTGAATCCCAGCAGAAAGCGCCTCGACAATATTGATTAAAACAAAAAGAAGATGAATAAGTGGCGTGAGCCGTTACCCTCAGTATGTCTGTCTTCAGCTGCAGCTCACTGGGCGGTGCAGAGTGCATGAGGCCCAGCAACGTCCCCATGTCGTCGTCGCCGCTGGGCGACAGGACAAGCTGCTGGATGATGAGCAAAGCGTGTTCGCGACACTGGCGGTACTTCACGATGTTGTGAACGCAACGCGCGCCACCGAACTCTCTGAACAGAGCTGCAAGAAAAGAAGAAAACACAAAACATAATGAAATCAGGTCAATTAATGAATAAACCAGTTTGTTGCTGATGGGTAGATTTCAGAGTACTAAGAACCTGTGGTTGCAACATAATAAAGACTACATCCAAGTTTTACTACGGTCGGCTCTAAAGTTGAGTCACAATTAATGTACACGCTGAGGACGCGCTGAACTGTTGTGTGTTTTTTTGCCGCTGTTAGCTAATGTTAGTCGCTGTTAGCCATTGTTAGCTACTGTCAGCCAGAGTTCAACCATCTGTGACGTGGATGTTCCTCTGCTGGACTTGGAAGCTTAGTTAATAAAGTCTTATATGATGTGAAAATGTAGCTCAACTGTTAATCAGAGGTAAGTGTGATTTTTAGCTGCCATGATGCTAGCTCATAACTTGTTGTTCAGCCGGCTCTTATCAGCTGTCTGGAGACGTGAGGATGGCAAATCTAATCTGACAGATTTGAGACTACGCTAGTGGCGCTTTCATCACATTTTTGTTCATTTGGTGAAGAGGACTCCTTCTCTGATGATAAAACATGGGTATGATGCATTATATCTTTAGTCTGAAGGTGCAGACACAAATTTAAATGTCTCTTACATGGCATTCGGACACCTCTTTTCTGCCTTTGATGTACTGCGTGTAGGGCCAAACTTTAACCACATGTAAAACACAATTAGTGACACAGGAGATTTCCTTCTGGCCACAGGATTCAAATACGGTGTGGGTAACATGGTGGCTTCCACAATCCACAAACCAGCTCCAATGTATTTGTAATGAATTAATTCTGAGTTTTTGAGAATGCATCATTGGAAGATGCAATCACACTATTCTATGTACAGGTTCCTTTTTCTTCTATTAAATTACCTTTAAAAAAAACTAGAGAGTGCACCTTTAAATACTTTCATTCACTGCAAGCCTTGAAGATTTGGTTGTTGCTCCGAGGGACCAACTGGGCCCCAGAATCACCAGAATACTCGTCTCTTTCAATTTCCCATTTGATTTGTAAAATGAAAATTATGAAGTTGTGCACAAATAACCTTAGATCCTTCTTTTAAACATTTATAAGGAACGTTTCGGCATGTTCAAACAACTTCTTAAAAACCCATTTGATAAATGTTTTACTGAAAAATATTTTTTGTAACCTTCTTGATATTTAAGTTTATCTGCAAATATAAAAACCTTGAGCAGTCCCATTACTATCATTTCTTTCTAATCTTGCTCAAGTCTCTCCAGGCCAGCTGAGGAGGATCAAGCGTAAAATGTAAATGTAATCAATGTGTCAGAGTGAAGCGCTCCAAATATTACACACATCATCGTCGTCCTCACCGAACCACCCGGTCGTCATCATCAAGGTCAAACGGCGCTGTGAGCTGTCAGTGTTCTCACTGCTGCTTATGCTTGTGATTCACTGCATTTCTACAGCTGACCGACGAACGATGAGCGTGTAAAATAAATGCAATAACATCATTTATTCATCCCTAGTGGAAAACGCTTTCCTTTCCACTTCAACAGGGAGGTCAGAGTTCAAGGCACGTCATCCTGGAGATGCAGAATCAATGTCTTGCTCAAGGACACGTCGGTAAGGATGGGGAATGGAGTGTGTATTAGTTCATTTTAAAGCTACAGTCTGCATTTTAGTAATTTGGCGTTTTTTCAGGAGACATTATTTGCACTGAAAAGATCTGATTTAGTGAAAAGCAGCATCAGAGCTGAGACTCACAAGCATTTGACCCAGCAGGACCTTATAGAGACACAAAGTCGTGTCATTTTTCTTTAAAACTTTTTTTATTGTTGTTTCTATTGATTGATAGCACTGACGCTTTAAGCTTGGCTACATGATAAGAATCAGGTACTTAAGAAATTAATTACTGAGGGACATTAAATCTAGTTGTGCCTCCAAAGTCCATATTAATCTATAATTATTCCCTCCACATAACTAAAAACATTTCTGTGTGGATTTCATTTAAAGTGCTGCGATCGTGGCTCAAGAGTTGGGAGTTCGTCTTGTAATCGGAAGGTTGCCGGTTCGAGCCCCGGCTTGGACAGTCTCGGTCGTTGTGTCCTTGGGCGAGACACTTCACCCGTTGCCTACTGGTGGTGGTCAGAGGGCCCGGTGGCGCCAGTGTCCGGCAGCCTCGCCTCTGTCAGTGCGCCCCAGGGTGGCTGTGGCTACAATGTAGCTTCATCACCAGTGTGTGAATGTGTGGATGACTGGATGTTTAAAGCGCTTTAGGGTCCATAGGGACTAGTAAAGCGCTATACAAATGCAGGCCATTTACCATTTATGCTTTTTAAGAAACTGTTCTGTGCATGAGTTTACCTGCGTTAGTGTTGGTGGTGTTGGAGCCCTGCAGGAGCACAGTCAGCGTCTCCATCACCAGCCAGGCCAACTGCTTCTGCTCCTCAGCCACGGTGTTGTTTTTGCAGTCAGCTAAACATGGAAGGAAACACAGAGCGAGAGGACAGAGGTCGATATTAGACGGGATTACAACGGTGATCCAGTAAAATAGTTAAGTAAAAGAAGCAGTTCACCTTGGTCGTTACTGTGTGGTTGCTGTTGTGAGGGCGGTTCTTTGAGCAATGCCGCGTACTTGTGCAGCAGGTTGACCAGCACCTCCAGCAGTCCGACCTCCCGCAGCACGTCGCTGAACACCGGGTCGTGCCTGGCCAGCTTCAGCAGCGTCCGTACGGCGGTGATGCTGCAGGCGTGCGAAGTGCTCGATTTGAGGAGCACGCTAACGCTGAAGAGTTCCTTACACGGCACATAGTTGAGGCTGAACACTACAAATTCCAGCAGCTCAAAGTACTTGGTCTGAGCCTCGGGGAGCTTGGCCACACGCTCTGCAAACTGAGACAGCGTGTGCTGCGACTCTAGGATGAAATAGTTGGCCGGTTCGGCTGCGTAGATGTTTCCGATGGCGTCCAGGAGCATGCACGCCAGGCGGCTTGTTTTGGCCCGTAGAAAGGCGTTTTGGAGCACCGCAAAGGCCTGAATATTACGCACTGTATGGCCTGAAATTTAAAACACAAAGAAAAAAAATAATATATATATATATGCACTGCATGACCTTAATATAAAATACTTATTTCACTCAATGAGTCGCAATTAAATGAATAATTTATGTGTTTTTTCTGGATTTTGTGGTTAATATTCTGTCGTCTTCCATTAAAATGAGACAGTATTCATTTCTTTGTAAGTGAGCAAACTTTCAAATTCAGCAGGGGATTTCCGTACAGGCAACAGGAGACTCTTCCTTCAGTTTCTGCTGAATCACTCCACTGAACTTTTTACAGCAACTGCAAAAACGTCTCCTTTCTCCGACCTCTGTTACTCTGAACTGCCGTCTGTCACTGCACAGTTAACAGGGCAGATACACGATACTTCAAATTTCTTCCCTGTTGTCACTCTTTGTTTTTTTAAATATACACGTTTCCAGTTAGCTTCGTTGAGTTGATACTGGAGTCTTTATAGGGAATAATCTTCATTTAGTGAGTCAACAAAAATATTTTAGGCTTATTTTAGGCTAGCTCAGAAATCATAGGCTATGACTTTCACACTCACAGGACGACAGTAAAACTGAAAGTGTGTGTCAGCACATAGCCTCAAACACACACAGCAGTTAAGTGGATGTGGCGGGTTAATTAGGCGTGTAAGCGCACCCTCATACCATGATGGCTCCTGGTAATGACTCTGTGCTCAGCTGGAACTGTCACTAGGTGGGTAAACACAAGTGTAACTGCATGTGCTTGTGACTCAGTTGACTTCAGTGTTGTTAGTGGGAGGGTGTATGCGGTTAGAAACCCAACACGCTGACAGTGAGTGTGTTACCATGTGTGAATGGGTGGAGGTGAAAGGCTGAGTTACAAACACCACAGCTCCACAGCTGAAAACAACGAACCCACACAAAGTCAGAATGACAGATAAATGGAGGGAAATGTTATTTTAGTCATTTGCTTCAAAAACAAAGAAATGAATAAGTAGAGATGGACTAAATACAATTTTGAGTTAAAGTAGTTACATCAAGGGCCTCCCAACACAGGGAGGTGTAGCCCATCAGTGTCTGTAACTGAGCTGCACCTCCCAACCCCGTCTGTTGTTGGTGTTTTTGGAGCATATTTAGTGGATTATCTGACTAAAATTATGGTTTTATGGTTTGTACCACACGTTATGGCTGTGTAGCACAAACCAAGCAAGGAGATTGGCTTTAATTAGTAAAACTGTACTATGTAATTATTCTCTGCCCTGGCATTAATTAGCAGAATCTGTGTTTGTAAGCTCGTGTGGCAGAAGTGTGGTGCCTGGCTCAGTTGCAGGGGAGGAGTGGGGCAGTGAGCTCAAGGGGGCGGTGCCAAGAGGCTGGAGGGACAGGTGGCGGTGATTTACTTAAGGCTTCTCCCTTTATATATAGTGAAGCCAGAGACCTGGGGGAGAGTGTGTGTGCTGACGACTGACGCAAAAGTTGAACTGCGTGGTGAAACGCACAGCCACACGTGTGTGGTGCTTCAACAAACAGCTCGCAAGCATACAACACGTGTCGGGTCAGTCTTTACACGCAGCATTGGTCAAAACAGAAATGTCAAGGTTT
>NW_005187439.1:1337868-1342690 GCF_000239375.1 Pundamilia nyererei | reverse complement strand
GTGTGTGGTGCTTCAACAAACAGCTCGCAAGCATACAACACGTGTCGGGTCAGTCTTTACACGCAGCATTGGTCAAAACAGAAATGTCAAGGTTTTAAAATGAATCCAACAGCTTCAGAGTTTTAGTCTGAATTATTTGAATTCTTTATTTTGGGCTTTGTTGTATTGATGTATATGTAAGCGGCTTAACTACTGTTTGGCAAGCATGTACATGTGGGTCAGAAAAAGTACGATGGCGTTCCTCAGGTGCATGAAAAAATAAATACGTTTAAATCTTTCCACAATCAGGATGAGCCTGTTCTGTTTGCATGAAAGAGGCTTCAGTCATTTATCTCCAGCAACGTCAAAGGCGACAGAGGAATTATGGCGTCTGTCAACAGGTTAATCTTACTGGGATGAAGCACCCATCAGTCATTTCAGTGATGGGGATGGGGGTAGAAATGTAGACTTTTTCACAAGTAATCCCTTTTTTTGTTTTAGAGCTTCTGGGAAAATCAGGCTGGTGCTACTGTGTAGACTTAAGCTGAAAATCACTGGTTTGTTAGAACAGTGTCGCTGTTTCAACACTTTATTTAAATGTGTCCTTGATTTCTTCCTTAGAGGACACCAATGGAAGATTGTTATGAATCACCTCTAGATGAGTGTAAGACTGAATACAACTTTGAATCGTGGAGGCTCTAATCCAAGTGCATCATTTGCACATCTGTGTTTTACTCTGAAGTCTTGCTCATTATAAAACTTATGACAGATTTAATGATGAGCCACAGTTGCATCTAACATACCTTTCCCAGAAGGTTGTGGGAGAACAAATCCAGGCAACAGGAAGGGGGCGCCGGTTGTCAAGCCAGCAGGCTTCAACTCCGTCACCCCATACGTGCACAGACAGGTGACCAGGTTGACCAGGTCCTTCAAAGCATCTTTTGATTCGTCCTCCTTGGCCTGTTCCAGTCTGGATGCACAAGAAGAAGTTACATCAATCTTCACACAACATAAAGTAAATAAGGTCTCAGTCACAAACATCCAGAGGCTGTTGAATTCTTGGTAGCTACTGTCACCAGAGAAAAAGGTGTAAATCCCTGAATGGTTGCCAAGTGGTTGCTGGGGGTTGCTAGGTGAAACAGGCCGCAAAAGCCTTGTGAATGCTGTGTTTGGTAGCAGACTGCACATTCATGAGCGTAGGATGACAAGTTGTTGGTGTCTTCCATGCAAACTATGGACAACTGTAGCAATTTGCTAGCAAACAAAGAAGTCACAGGGACGGTTTCTGTCCAGCACCCTCTGTGCAACTGATTTCAAATAGCAACCTCCAGCTGCCACTTTTGCACTCACTGGGTAATTCATACCAGGGGTCACCAATCGCTCTAGTTGGACTTTAAAACCCTGTGATGAACTGCAGGAAGGAAGACCTAAGCTGTACCTGAGCATGAGGTCGCAGAGGAAGGTGTAACCCTGGCACATTCGGAAATCGTCCAGCAGGGTCTGCGACACGTCGCTGGAGTCTTTGAGGAAGCAGGAGAGGCCGGCAAACATCTCAACGATCTCCAGAGGGGAGAGATCGTCTGACTGCTGCATGTTTTGAACACATGTAGCCAAGCATTCCTTCTCTGTAAACCGAAGAGGGGGTGTTAGAGACAAAGAAATGCAATCTGTAAGGAATTTCTGTGACAGAATGTATGGGAATTATTAAGGACATAAAGAGCTTTCCCTTGATCTTAGATTTATAGGAAGTGAAACAAAAATGCATCAGATGGACAAAGAAACAGCTTCAGACAGATCTGTGCTGCTGTAACAGCTTTTTTAATGCTGAAAGACAAAAGCTTCAGGGTTTTTCTTCTTTAACTTAAACAATACACAATAATAACAGGAACAACCAAGCTTTAATAATAAATCACATTAAAAATAATGGTTTTACTTAGTGTCACATAAATCATTGCACAAATCTCACAACAAATTGTAATTAGGCAACCCTCTGGAGCTTTACAGGCTGTGAACTGTAAATTATCTGTTTTAAAAGTGGTAGAAAACAAGCTTCCCTGTTTTGTTCAGCAGTATTCTCACAATGTGTTTTTTGTTATTAAGCTGTAGAATTTGTGTGTGGACTGGTTCACATTTTCTAATATTTCAGAGCAAAAATGCACCTCCAGATGTGGTTTGGAAGACGGTTACTTCCAGAAACAGATGTCCTTTGCGGACGGTGCGTTTGTACGTACCGTGGATGTATTTGACCACGTTGACGCTGAGGCCGTGTCGGGAGATGGTGGTGAGCACCTCGCCAGCACTCCTCCTCCAGGGCAGGTTGTGAGGAGGACACCAGGAGGTGATGGCACTAAACAGTAACTGCAGGTCATCCTTCTGGGCCAGCTCCTCCGCTGGAGACACAAATGTGCAGAGCTTCACCAGGATCTGCACAAGTGGAAACGAAATTATTATTATTTTTTTTAAGTTCTGGGTAAAAACAACAAAATAAGCTGCTGAAAAAACAACACAAGCCCGAGTCTTTTGACACGGAGATACGACTGTGTTTGTGACGCAGGCTGTTTCAGGATTAAAGTCTTTATGGGAGGCAGAACCTCGAGTCTTTTTATCAGTGAACAAATAGATTTAAAATATCAAAATAAGCCAATAACCGTGTTATAATCCTCTGATCTGCTACAGACTCTCCACGCAGACATTTTTTGCTCCACAATTCAAACACAAACATTTTTGACGATGTTTAAATGTTTCAATTATTCTTTGTGTGAAGGTTTTAAACATAAAGCAAGCTGATAGAGGCTCTTAGTCTGGAGTGTAACAGCTGACACTGTTGTCTTTTTACCTGGACAAAGACTTTCTGGAGGAGCGCCCTACGGTCAGCCAGGGGCAGCTCGGGTTGGGTGTGCCCTTGCCCTGGCGTCTTCTCTTGGCTGGGTGGTGGTGGTGGTGGTGGTAGTGGTTGTGGCGGTTGTGACGTGGGGCCTACGGGTGCTTCGGCCATGTGGGGCAGGTCAAAGAACAAGTAGAGGCATTTGACGAGCGTGGAGGGCACAGACATGGTCGTCATGCAGTCCACAGTTTTCTGTTGAGGGGCAGAGAAAAGGGGATAACATTTTATTTCCCAACACAGTTCAGGAATACAGGGCTATACTCAGGCTATACTCATAATGTTCCAGCCTTTATTTGTCACTTTATTAAAGTTGAGCTGATTCAACACATTCGTTTGTATTTGAAGTAACCCACTAAGACACCAAAGTCACAAAATAACACAAACCGAAGGGCCACTAACTTTTTTTAGTGGAGTCTAACGTGTTTGCTTCCCAATCACAAAGACCTTGTACAGAGGTGCAGTGAGGGATAGCATTAGCTAGAGAAATGCTAATCTTACAATATACAACACTGCTGGATAAGAGCATGAACAGCAGTGGTGGTTCTATTCAACGACCTGTTCTTTACTTTTTCTATGCATTTCTAGTTCTGCTATTTTCTTCTACTCAGCCACATTCTGGATGCTTAATTCTTATTTTGCAAATTCAGAAAATATAAATCTTCTAATGTACGGGTGGCTGTAGCTCAGGTGCAGGTCAGCCACTAATCAGAAGGTCGGTGGTTGGATCCCAGGCTGCCAAATACTAACCCCATGCTTGCCTACTGGTGGTGGTCAGAGGGCCTGATGGCGCCAGTGTCCGGCAGCCTCGGCTCTGTCAGTGCGCCCCAGGGCAGCTGTGGCTACAATGTAGCTTGTGTGTGAATGGGTGGATGAATGTAGTGTAAAGCGCTTTGAGACTAAGTAAAACCAGGCTACGAAGGAGGAGATACTAGCAGGCGGTGATGTGCGACCCAAATGTAAACCGAGCGTCCGCTCGCTGCACTCTCTATGACAGGGACAGCAAACATTCATTGGAAATAACTGCTGTGGGTGGAAAAGCAGGGCTTTAAGTAGAGTTACGAGGTTAAGTTGATTTGTGTGAAGCAGCTATTTTATACTTCCACTTAAAACTTCCAGGGAAAACACAACCCAGCCTACTTGTGCTTACACTAGACTTCTGCTGTGTCACTACTGCTGCACAATATTGGCACTTTATTTCTTAAGATTCACACTTCAAATTAGGAAGTGTGTCATCGATGACAGCAGCCTATCAGAACAGAATGACGGAAACTGGCTTGTGTTCACTTACATGCTGCTATATTGAATAGCTTAAAGAGTTTTCATTCACTTATTCAACCATTACATACAAGAACCCTGAGGTATTTATTTATTCGTTGTTTGTATTTGTAATTGCGTATTCCCCCCCCCTTTTGTTTCACCCGATTATGTTTTTGCTTAAATCACTTAAAAATAAAAAAAAACAAATACTATTTTTCTAAAATCATTTTTGAAATACTCTGATCTCTTGTTCCTTAAATGTGAGCAATCAGCTTCCACTTTAAATGAAGCTGAAAGCGTGAACGTCAAACACACCTCGACTGTGTCTGCAGAGGCAAAACAACAACAATGAAGTAAATGTCTAATAACGCATGGATCCAACTGTATGTTGCATATTCCCCTTTCAGTCTAAAAGGAACATGATTCATTTTTTCCACATTCATATAGAATCACTTTATATCAACCTAAAATAAAGAGCTACACAGCAGCAGCAGGACAAAGATAAAAATGCTGCTTTAAGGGTGACTTTGGTAAATGGGTGTTCTGTTGTGCTGTGATTCAGTGTTTCAGATTCAGCTATAAGGGCCTGAGGTGTGTGTTCACTGAGTGTTTTCCACAGTTGTACTGTGTGTGTGTGTGTGTGTGTGTGTGTGTGTGTGTGTGTGTGTGTGTGTGTGTGTGTGTGTGTGTGTGTGTGTGTGT
>NW_005187439.1:1334984-1336677 GCF_000239375.1 Pundamilia nyererei | reverse complement strand
TGAGCCGAAGGAACAAGAAAAACTCAGCTGGACGTTCTCTCCAGCATTTTGGTGTCTTGAGCTGCAGCTCATCTCAGTCTGAAACACACAGCACAGAGCAACGCCAGCGCTTACTAAGGTCCTTCCCGAGAGAGGGCAATGCAAATCTTCCCAAAAAAACCTTATCAAAGTACACGGCTAATGAGCAAAATCAGAAACTCTTTGCTTTACGAACAGATTTTATGCTTATGTTGTTGTGAACTGGTTCTATTTAAATAAAAGCTGTACAGAGACTAATAAATCATGCATCACCTATGGAGTAAATCAGCGACAGTAAATGGAAATTTCAGAAAAGCTGGGCTACAGGGAGATGGAAATACCCAACCTTTGAAACGCAGCGGCTGAATACTACCAGCCGTCTTGCCTCCTTCCTTTCTTTCGTGTTGAGCAAGAGTTGAGAGTTGCACAAAGATGCTGTGCTGTTGTGCACGAATATCAAAGCTCTGTCATTCAGTAACTAGGAAGTGATGGGAATCTCCATCACATGTGTAGTACTCTCTACTTTTGCTCAACACAACTATTTTACAAGTGCTCTTTTACAAGTTAAGTATACGCCAAGTGGAATTCTTCAGAAAGCAGACCACAAAACTGGCTACAGAAAACCACAAAAAACTGCCCTAAAAATGTCAACTGGTGATCAAGTTTTTCCGATAAATTCATCCAATCATCCAAACCTACAGTCCAAGTGTATTTCTGGAGCACAAAGGAAAGATCCGTGCCCACCAGACATTCACAAATGACAAAAAATAAAGGAACTCTGTGTCAACATGTTATGTCCTACTCATCATTTAGTTACATAAATAACTGAGAACAGGAGTCGGTCCAAGTGCTCACATGTTACATCAGAAGAACACTGCCTGTCTCACAGCCTGGCCAAGTGCCATTTTGCTATGTCTGGTTTGGCAAGATTGTTGTTGCTGCATTCAAGGAAATAATCAGTAAGTCGACATATTAAGGTGCTGCCTGCCCAACTATTAAACAGCGCATGCTTGAGAGTGGCTAAAGACTGGGCACAGAGAAGAGGGGGTGGATCACGTGTCTGTAGATGGGAAGAAGCGTTCCACCCAAAAGCAACAACAACAGTGAATTTCTGATGTGCAGCAGAGCAGGAAAAGCAGACAGCCGACCAGCTGACAGAAACACTCCCCACAAGACCTCCAGAGGAACGCAGGCCAAAAAGTTCAAAAGAAGTCTGCTGGCCACAATTCAAGACTACAGACAAAGACGAAAACAAGAGCTCAACGTCCAACCTTTATAAGCAGGTGGTAGGAACAGAGTAAGGCACTCATTACTGTGACTAAATGCTACAAAGAAAAATCACAATGCATGAATTTTCTTCATGTGACATCCAGCAGCATCAGAAGACTGCAGATAGAAAGGTTGTGTTTGGGGAGAATAAATGAGACTCGGTCAGGTGAGAATTGTTAATTATACTGAAGTCTCCTGGTTCTTACGGTACCTTCAGCGCAGCCTGAACTCTCTTAGGTAAACGTTCTTTTCATTTCTTTAAATAGTTTTCAGAAACAGTTCTTCAGGCTTCAGATCAAAGCTTTTCTTTGAATGTTCATTTCCTTTTAATCCATTCTTTGTCAACATGACCCCACACTAGGGCTGGGCTATATCATACCGTTCACAGTAATACCGGTGTAATGTT
>NW_005187439.1:1324211-1334189 GCF_000239375.1 Pundamilia nyererei | reverse complement strand
CAAATTTTCAAATGTATATCGTGATAAATATTTTTGGTCATATCGCCCTGCTCTACCTGCTGCAAATCATCACTTCGTCAGACCTGTCGCTGACTTTCAGTCCAGTTCTTGCAGAATTTGACATACACCAGCCTTTTCTCCCTTTAATGAATGGCTTCTTGACAGCCAGCTTACATTGAGACCATTTCTGATGAGGCTTCAGTGAACAGTAGATGTGTCAACAGAAGGGCCGTTTGCTGGATTTTTTTTCTTATTTCTTAAATAATATATTTTTAGGGCTGACATCTTCCTTTGTCCTCCAGGACACACTGCAGAGCATTCCAAAATATGCCAAAGTGTCAGCTAAAAGCACTTTGTGAATCATATTGTTGGTGCAAAAATACAATTTCATGCTTGTGAAACTGCCTAAAGACAGATTTAACATTGGTGCTGTGCTAATTTTGAGATTATGTGCAAACACAACACTGGTTCATCCCGTGAGTTAGGAGGTGTTTTAATGCTTGAATGGGTCATAGATCTGAAAGTGGTCAGGCAAAAGGACTTTCACACAGTATTGTACAGTGTCTTTTCTACCAACCTGTCCGGAGGAAGCTAACAGGTTGATGGTGGTTAGAAGCATCCAGCCGCGGCTCGCCTCCTCACTCTGATTCACCTCCAGGAACTGGACTATGGCTCGACTGGCTGCCTCTGGAAAAACAATCACACACACAAACGTGTGGTTAACTGGGTGGAAAGTGACAGCTCACTGTGGGGCAGATGGGGCTGTTTGAATAATGATCAAATATGTAACAAATTAATCATTACAGTGGATGTGACAAAAGGGAACATGTGTGGTTGGGCTTCTCGGTTTTGGTTATCTGTGATCTTGTCCCACGTGCTAGCTTTTCAGTTAGCTCATGTCTTTACCAATTTTATCACAGCACTCTTTGTCCTAAAAATATAGCCACACTAGGTTTAGGAACAAGTATCCATTAGAACCGAACCATAATAAAAAAGCAAATCACACATTTTTAGTCGCTTTTGTGAGCAGAAATAAAAATGCTTTTGAAAAGGTTTCCTTAATCCAACCCACCAGCTGAGCCAAAGTCTAGTTGCTCATTGTTCAGAGCAAATCCACATCTGTTGTTTTGATAATGAGTACTGCAACGTCAGTTGAGCGCATGAATCATGTACTGACTCATTCTAAAGAGGCCTGGTGACCAACTGTAGGAGTGCTTTTTAGACCGTTGTGTTGCAAAATCAGAACCGTTCACCGTTTGATAACAGCACGTCACATGATTAGACAGGGATGAGGAAGAGATGGAAGGACGAGATAAAGCGGGAGAAATAAGAAATAGAAAGCTGGTGTGTGTGTGTGTTTGTGTGCGTCTTTTTTGAGGAAGCCACAGTCAAAGCTGCCACGGCTGTCAACGCTTTGATGAGATGCTGCTGGCTCGCCCGCAGTGAAGGCTAACCTTTCAGATTGAAGTAGGATTGCATTGATCCTTTGAGGAAAACGTATCTACTGAGAGCCAAAAAGTCAAAAAATAAAGTGCAAAATTCTGGGAAAGGCCTTATCTGATTAGGGTAACACCAACATTTTTTCTCCATTAATCATGAAATCAGCTTTAAACATTCTTAATAAAACAATGAAATATGTATTTATCTTTAGGGGAACAATTAATAAAATAATCTTATTGTGATAGGGTAGAATAAGACGAAGCTCTTACGCACATCCATAGAATAAATCGGGTTTCCAGGATGGAGCAGACAGTTATATTGAGCATCAATTATTTTATTTTTTTTAAATCATTGACTAAAATCAGTGACCAATCATAATCAGGCATGGGCGTGTACTTATGTCCACTAATAATATACAGATCACAGTATATTAGGGTCCTTGCCATGTGTGTACTAACTCTTGAAAGCCTAACAGGAGTAACGTTTGCAGCACTTTCTGTCATATTTCAGCCTGCTTGTAAAAAAAAAAATGCCTGTGTTTGGATTAGCCAGCTTGGAAAAACCCAGAAAATATTCTAATAGTCATCAGACGACATATTTATATATACTTAGGTGTCCAAACTCATCATTAAGAGTACTGGGGAGGCCGTCATATCTTGTCTTTATGGGGGAAAGTGAAAAAATAAACTCCCTAGAGTCTTCATTTCTATCTTGTCATCTACTATGTGTACCTAACAAAGCTCAGATGCTCCATCTGTGCCTTACAATTAGTTCTATAGTTGAAACTCTGCATAAGAACTGTCTTTGTATCTAAATAAAGAACAAAAATCTCTTTCAACACCACTGTGTTCATCTGCACAGCCAAAAGGAAAACAGAAGACACAAACCGGTTATGAGAAATTATTGGCTGGTGCCAAAGAACTCAAGTCTACAAGTAGGCCTACTCTATAGTGCATTTTTGCACTTACAAATATGAGTCTGTGTGCATCTGCAAGCTCACCTGTGGATTTATTGGAGGCTCTTCGTCTGATCTCAGTCACCATGAGTCGGGACACCTGGGTGGTGAACTGCAGCAGGTCGGAGAATTTCTCCATCATGCTGCTGGGAGGTGCGTTCCCAAACACCTGAAGTGGACAAAAAAAAGCATTTGATTAATGGAAAAATAATAATTTAAAAAAACAAGAAGAGAGGAACCAAAAAAAGACTCAAAAACTAGACATCTGTTCACTCGATACTTATATGTAACCTAGCTTATAGTCAGGTGTGTGCAGTTACAGAAATCCTCATTCCTGCTGATATCTGTGACAGTTTTTGCTTGAATGCACTACTTTATGGTGACAGAGAACATTGGAGGCTAAGCCTTTGGGGCAGCAGGTCAACAAAGACAAACTTCTCTTCATCCAGCAAAGACTCGTCATCTGTTTACTTATCCAGCAAATCTGACTTGAGAGCAGGGCGGGAGGCTGCCGTCCCGCCGCACAGGGACCACTTTACATCCAGATTCTGACATGAGTATGGCCACAGGTGTGAATCCCAGCCAGTGGTGGGTAATTAGCAGACAAGTCAAGAGACCCTTGGCAGTTCACTCCAGCTTGATGAGCACACTTAACAAAGGCAGCCTACAGCTGCGGCTGCCAAACAAAAAGGCGAATTACTGGCCTGCAGGCTTTACTTCTGTTCTTTTGGATAAAAAAAACAGCTATAGGGATTTTAACAACTTCCTTTTGTTAACTTGTTAATATGTGTAGCTCACTTCCATGATTACCCACCGACTTGACTGGTTTCCACAGATCTGGATTCAATTTTAGAGTTTTTCCAAAAGGGGGTGCAAAAATGCTTTATGAAAATTTATTATTAATTAGTAATTTATAACATATTTTGTTAACATAGCTTAAGGCCATTGTAAAGTGGGAGGGAGAGACTCTCCGGAGAGGCTGAATGACCATAACAACAGTGAGCTGTTCCACCTGGCTCAGAAACTGCACAACTGAGATTTCAGAAATTAAAAATGTTGGATAAACCTGAATCTATTTAGTCTACAGATAAATATTAAAAGATAAAAAAAATACAAGTGTGTACTGGACTTTTCTCCCCCTGCATCAAAATGGTTCCAATACACCCCCACCATTCAACTGGTCTGATTTTCCTATTAGTGCTTAAATCAATAAAACTTAACATTACTTAGTTAGCAGATATATAATTCAGAAAAGCTTTGAAGGTTGTTTAATTTAATCACAAATGATTCTGAAATATTATAAACACCAAACTAACGATGAGACAATGTGTAGTTCAGTGAGTTCGGTACTTTTCAGCACTTGCTCCTTAACACCTGACAACCAGGTGTGTTTTGGGTTTTATTTCCTTTGATCTGCACCTGAAAAGTTCAGCTCCTCCTACTCCTGCTACATCTAGTGTAAGACTAACTGCTTTCCAAACACTGACACTACAGGCAAACATGGTGCTGGTGCTACTATGATGGTCTGGAGCTGCTCAGGACCTGGACAACTTGCTGTAATTGATGCATCCATGCATGCCACTCTCTACAAGAATGAGAATTCTGGCTAACTGCACTTAGCTTATGCAGCAGGACAATAATCAGAAACACACCAGCGAGTCCACCTCTGAATGGGTAAAAACTAAAAACTAAAATTAAGGTTTTGGAGTGGCTTAGTCAAAGTCCAGATTTAAATCTGCCTGCGATGCTTCGGCATGAACTTAAACAGGCCATTCATACTTGAAAACCCTCTAATGTGGTTGATTAAAGTAATTCTTCATAGATGAGTGGGTCTAAATTCATCAATAGCTGTGTGAAAGACCCATTGCCAGTTACTGCAAACACAAAACTGCAGTTCTCACTGCCAAACGTTTGCACAACAACCTTTTCATACAAGGCCAGGTAGATTTGGTTAACCTTTTTGCTTTAATAAATAAAATCATAATTTGAAAACCTCATGCCTGTGTACACTGTGGAGACAGTAAAAAATATATGACACAAAGGTTGGACTGAAAAGTCCACTTCGTTGTGCTTTGTTCAGCTAACCTTTAACCCTAAAGTCAACAAGCCCACAGAAGTAAACAAGCTCATTTCCATTCCATTTATCTGCAGTCTGGTGGAACAGAATCTGAGAGCTATCCAGACAGGTACGTATGAAAATATGAAAATATGCTTTTAACCACTGGATTTGAATCTGCAGAAGTTCCCTGGTGAGATCTCGTTTTCAAATGTCAATGCATCTATAGTATCTATTGCACCCATGACCTCAGGGAAGCAGCTCTAGCGCGTTTGTAACCCAGCACAACAGAGCTCTCTTCTTGTTTCCTTTTTTTTTTTTAATACTGCACAGACGAGAAACACATGATTTGAAAGATAGCTACAGACAGCACAGGAACCAAATGAAGCAAACAGTAACCTGCCACATCAGAGCTGCCATATGTACAAATATCTGTTAATCCGCCTGTTTGGAGCACCTCCAGTTCTCCCTCCACCCATGGTGTGACTTACCCTGTTAAATACAGGAAGCATCATGTAGAGCTTCTCCTCCTGCTCCTTCTGGGTCATGTGGCGAGGAGGGTGGCACAGCTCGGAGAAGAGGCGTCGCAGGTGCATGAGGCCCAGCGCGTTGTCCTGGGGGCTGCACTCCTCCTGCCTCGGCCGCCCCATGATCCTTTTCACCATGTTCATCTTGAGCGGCTTTGTCAGGGCAAAGGCAGCCCTGCAGATGGGAGAGAGAAGATCTAATAAACATCTCACAGTAACTCAATACATAAAGATCTTGTTAGTCTATGTAACTGAAAGTCCCTGCTATTTGGTATCAGTTCAACTCTGTAAGTGGTCTCGAGTATCAAAAACAGCCAAATATAGATATAGATGATATTTCACATTTCACACAGATTAGCTTCTTGTTTTGTTTCTTTTTTAAATCAAAGTATCTTTATTAATTCATAATTCTGACAATTGTAGACGATGTGAATATAAGTACAGCTACCTTTATTCATAAGTGTAACAGAGTACTAGAATTGTAACAGTTATCAAGTGTTACAAGTTATCTTTAGGCACATTTATTGACATTTTCTGTCTACAAAGAAGGTTTAGCATGAGCACCGTGCAGGTATAGAAGCAGTAGGTGCAATAATGCTCTGTGTGTTTGTACCCACGATCATTCAGGATCTACTTAATTACATTTTTGTGTTCGGATCCTGGTTCACAGTAACACAGAGAGATGCAGAAAACACACAGATTTGAAATGTTACAGCCACAGAGCCAGCTTCTAAGAGCCAGCTGGGTTTCCTCTGGCTGCAAAAACAAAGAAATCTGGTGGGATTGGTTTCATATGATAAATTACTCGATGCGGTTTCTTGAAAAAAAATTTGAAGGTTAACTTTGACCTTGGACATTGACAATGAAGGTCAATGTCAAATGCTTAGCCAACCTATGTATCCATGTACCCCACGATCTAGTGTATTGTTGTGAAGTTTGAAGACGATCCATGAAAGAATTGTGGGTAATATAAAGTTTCACTGATTTTGGTGGGAGCTTGACCTTTAGTTTCCCCAAAATTAAATCAGCTCATTTATTGGCATCAAACGTCACACAAAGTGTAAAAATGATATTGCTAGACTGCTAACAAACATACAGTCAAATCTAACAGATTAAATAAATCTATATTGTGTAAATAGACAAGGGTAAGCTTTATGACATTGCAGCTCGTGATATTTGACTTAAAACACCAAGATGATGAATTTAGGGAGTCAAACAAACAGGAAATAAATTGGTGTAGCAGCTATGGCAGTTCAGTAGTAACAGAAAGAATGAGGCTGCAGATAGAAGTGGCGGAAATGAGTTTCCTTCAAAGGGTGGCTGTGCACTTCCTTAGAGATAGGAAGAGGAGCTCAGTCTTTCGAGAGGGAGAGTAAAGCTCCTGCTCCTCCACATCAAAGCCAGTTGAAGTGGTTCGGGCATCTGACTAGGATGCCTCCTGGATACTTCCTAGGCGAGGTGTTTCAGGCATGTCCTCTTGGTAGGAGGCCCCGGGGCAGATTAAGGATCTGCCGGAGAGACGGCTGGCTTGGGAATGGCAATGAGCAGGAAGAGGTAGCCTGGGAGAAGAAATCTGGGCTTCTCTGCTTGGACATACTATTTGTCGGTCTAGCCATCCATCCATCTATATCTATGTTTATATATCTATATACACGCAGCTAATAAAGGAAAGATCTCTTCTGATTGGCAGATTTGACAGATCTCTGTATACAAGCTGTTACTGCACTGAAGCAGAGGCTGTACGGCCCAAATTCAGGTCACTGATTCAGTCATTCACTTTGAACTGCAAGTTAAGAATTAAAACAACAGATTAGCATCTGTGACTGATCATCGTTTCGCATCACTCTTCCCTTGAACGTAGTTGATATATATTTAGCAATTTGTTCCACATGTCAGCTTCTCTCCAGACTATTTGAAATGGTTGCTAGGAGATATCACAGGGCTGCAAAGCCTACGTACGACAGATAAATATCTGGTGATAAAAACAGAATCAACAGCTTAGACGACTGCAAGAAGAGAGAGTTTTTTCTTTTTTCTGCATAAAAGAAAGGGGTTTGTTTTCCTCTTCCAAAAGAAAAATCACCAGCATTGATATAAAGTTATATTTTCACCAAGCTTAGCCTACCATAATGAAAAGTTACCTTCATCAAATGGGCAGAAATAACAGGAAAATGCAAGTAGGATATGGGAGAAATAAAATCTGGACCTTTTACTTCCCTCCTTTGTTTCTGTCATTATACACAAGGCTCACTTTCAATTGATTCTATAACACATCTGTTATATTGACAACAACAGCACACCTGTTCTGACCACTGGAGTCATGTTAGGGTTGAGTGTCACATCAGTTGTAGCTTAAAAACATTTATTTGAACACACACACTCTATGAATGACAAAAAAAAAAAGCTCTGGCACTTAAGTCACAGCTCTTGCAGAAAGACCCATCAACAAGGAAGAGACATGGCAGTTTAGCATGTAGTCCGTCCTTTTCCCAGCAGACTCCTCACACCGAATTACTCTCAGACACTCAGGAAATATCCCCTGCCCTTCAGTTACAACCCACCTACCGGTGCTGCAGACGTCACCGTGTGGGTTTCTTATGTCTTGCACCATCAAAGCCTCATCATTAGATGGATTACATCTTGGCACTGATCACAGCACGAATGAGCCAAATTTATTTGAATTGTTGGTCCAAGGCCAGAGAAAGACAGAGAAATTGACTTGAGGGGAACTTTGTGGAAAAGGGGCTTTAGTTTGTATCATCACTACCCTCAAATTCGGTTTTATTATTGTTATCATTGTTATTAGTTCACCGTGTTGTGTTTTTCTTGCCATTTTTGAGACGTATGCATAAAAATAGTTCTGGTTATAACCAAATATTTGTGTGACTCTGCTCGCTCAGTTTACAATTCAAATTTTGTTTGATTCAAACAGTGAGAGACAAGGTAAAGACAACTGACGACTGTCCCCCTTCTTCCCAAACTAAACTTTTAAAGTCAGGAATATTATTGAGTTTATCGCTTTATTCGCCATCTCAACCACTTATTTTCAATTCTAAAGAAATCTGAATTCAAACCAGCGAGACTCAAGGTAAAAGCCCCCAGGAGCTGGCTAATTCACTTTTGGCAAGCTTCTCTGTATATAAATTTGATTCCATTGTTGTGATATCACAAATGCTGGTACTACAGGGATATTAGGGTATTTATAAAGCAGACAGTAGGCTTGACTGCATGCCAAAACAGCTGATTTGGAATAATGTGACGGAGGATGTTCCTCCTCGCTCACAGCTCTGTTCATTTCCTTTCTTTCAGAAAACAATCTGTTCCCTTCTTGTTTCCTCGTCATACATACAAATCATGTATGACGAGGGTCATCATTTCTACATCAGGTGTTCCCCGTGACTATCAGTCAGTCCATACATCTATTTATTGGTGACTAGGGCTGCCACAAACGATTATTTTGATAGTCGACTAGTCACCGATTATTTTTGCGATTAGTCGACTAATCAGATCATCATCCATTGGACGTACAGCGTACAGCTTATTGCACCAGCAGCATCTGCTCTTATATAACTATCATTAGCTTACAGCTTGAAGTGTCTGTGCTAACTAAAAATAAAGACAAGATGGTAGTTTATTAATTTTTAATGAAATTTGCAGATTGTTTCGGTGAAGTTTAATAAACTCCTTGCTTTCTAAAATATAACAGGACACCGGAGTATATTCTCCAGCGTCTCACACTTCTGATAATCAGCTGTCTGCTTGACAGTTTTAGCTGTGCAAAAACTATAACTTTAATCTCAGCCAAACCGATTTACTCAGGAACAAATAAAATACTAAAGAAAGCCAAACAATAACATTTTTAAGTTATCTAAGTGACTTTTATATATGTTTAACCTGACTAGCGAAAGACGGCGGTGGGTTTGAAAATGATTTGCCGGGAGTCCGGTGTTCTCACGGCTCTAGTTAGCCTTGCCCCCGCCTAGCTATCGAGCTAGTGGGTAACAGACGTCTCCGAAAACGTCGGAGCGCTTTTGAAAATATGTGGTGTCTTGATAAACTGAGCAGATATTTGAGGTTTACACAGCTACATTCTCGCCTGAAAATATGTTAAACGTTTATTTTGTAACCCAGAAAGAATAATAAGAGTAAAGTTAAAACTAACTAGCTGCCACCATTGTTGACAACTACGCTGGGCTGCGCTATGAATTCTGGGACACAGCTTCTTCTTCTTCGGGGTTTAACAGCAGCTGGCATCCTTGTACATGCAGTGCTGCCATCTTCTGTTTTAGTCTGTTATTACACTCTTAAATCCTACTACTCATTCCTGCATCCTTTGTGATCTTACAAAGCTTCAAACGATGCGTCGACTATTAAATTAGTCGTCGACGATTTTAATAGTCGACATAATCGTGACTAGTCGACTAATCGTGGCAGCCCTATTGGTGACAAAGGAAAAACACTGACTTCTGGACATATATCTACCTCCAAAATCACAGCTCATCTCCAGATTAATAGATAATAGTTTCTATGCAACATCAGTGACCTTTTACTGATAACACCTTGATCCCTAATCTAACGCAAAAAACCAGACCTGAGCATAACAGACTTCTTGGATGCTCTGTTTCTACAATTGGCTGCACAGTCAGCCATATTATGTTAATTAACTGCATTAAAATGCACCAAGAGGCACCATCACAGTCAGGAGTAGACGGTTAACATGGAGAAGAAATTTCTTCATTCATATAAATTCTGGCAGCAAACCGAGAAACCCAGAATCTGAAAACCAGATTTGTTTGTAAAAAGTTTGTCTCTATTTCTCTTGGTTATCCAGTATGAGATATTCACACAGCTCTATTTTACTTGACGCTCTGCTTTTAAACACTGAAAATTTACCACAGTCTCAATTTGAATGTGCCTGCTCTTGTTTTGCTCTCTCTAAACCAATTAGCCCCTACACCCTGTTCTTTAATGACCGTTCACCATTAAAACATGGATTGGAG
>NW_005187439.1:1321838-1323037 GCF_000239375.1 Pundamilia nyererei | reverse complement strand
ATGGAGATAAACACCAGGGAACAACACTGGAGCAGCAAGTGGCAATCAACCGAGAAGAGCCTGAAAGAGGAGAAGAAAAAAGTGGAGGAGCTCCAAATTAAGAACAAGCTTCTGATGGAGAACTTACAGGAAAATCTGGACGAATGGAAGAACGTCCTTCAGGTAAGCTGTCTCCGCTATCATTTCACTTTACCATAATGTCATGTTTGGTCCTAACAACTTCTGTCAGACTGAGTCACAGTTCAGTAAAATACATTTTACTCTGTCTACACAGGAGCTTGAACCCGATGCTGACCACCAGGAAGAAACCCTGGAAACAAATTCCCAAGAGGAAAAGCTGGAAAACCACGAGGGAGAAGAGAAGGGAACGGACAAACCAAGAAAGGACAAGAAAAAGCAGGAAGAAAAGGAGGAAAAGCAGGAAACAAAAGAGGACATCGAAGAAAACCTTGAGAGAAAAAGTGACGAGAAGATGGAGGAGAAAACAGCAACTGAAGATCTAAACCCAAACCTCTGTCTGGTTCCCATCCCTCTCACTCCCTCCGACTCTTGCCCTTTACCCCAACTCAACCCCTCTACCTCCTCCCTACCTTACCCACCCTCTCGTGCTCTTTCCTACTCTTCACCCAGCTCTTATTCTTTACGCAAAACCCTCAGTCTCCACACCTTCCCCCAATCCTCCTCCCAACCTTACTCGGTCTCTCGTGCTCCCTCCTACTATTTACCCTTGTTTTCCAAACCTGTGCAGCCCATAAACTCTGATGAAATGTTTGATCTGCTTTTTTGTTCATTTTAAAATAAACATGTGAAATTTAATTAAACTTACAGTCTTTGTTTGGATCATTGTTTTTTACCTATAACACAATATTACACTTTTGTCCAGAAGAGATTTATTTAAAAAGTATAAGTCTCATTTAAGTGATCAAGAGCCTCCTGTCAAAAAGGTTTAACAGTTTATAAAGGTTAAGTTGACAGTGACAGACTTTATTTTAAAGAGCCCCAAGATAAGAAACATGTTGCAGTTAATGACCACACTTAAACTGGATATTGGCAACAAACTAGTGCGTAACTGGTAGAGATGGACCGATCCGATATTACGTATCGGTATCGGTCCGATACTGACCTAAATTACTGGATCGGATATCGGAGAAAAATAAAAAATGTAATCCGATCCATTAAATATCACGAAAGCACCTCAC
>NW_005187439.1:1317677-1319619 GCF_000239375.1 Pundamilia nyererei | reverse complement strand
CAATAAATATTTATACTGGAAAAGAAAATCGTGAGAGAATCGTGATCTCAATTCTAAGCCAAAAAAATCGTGATTCTCATTTTATGCAAAATCGTGCAGCCCTACTAGCCACCTTATAATTATATGCACTATACCACAGTAAAATGTTGACTATAAGGGCTAAGAAAGCTTATGTGTCCCCAGAGGTCTGTCTTCTATTAAGTGCTTTCTTCTTGCATCTAAACAACACATCTCCTTTCCCAGAATCCCTCTGCTTTAACGACTGTCACAAAAGACAGCAAGAACATGAAGAGCAACATAATGGCAGAAGCAGAGAGCTACAAAGAAGCTTGCCAGTGTTATTCTGATTTACAGAAACATGGCATCTGTGGCACTAACCAAATTACTCAAGACTGAAGGCTTTAGTAACTCATTTTACCCACACAGCAGGGCTGCCCTCTGCGTGAACTCACACTTAAACGCCAATTCCATTTAACATCCTCCATTTGGTACACTTTTATCTCGAGTGCCTGACACTGTCCGTGAGCAAGTACATACAGTTATAGCTCGCACAGTCTCAAAAGGACTGAACCCCTTAACCTCAGGGCCTGAAATCCAAAAACCAGGGGAACCCTTTAACCTTTCAGACGTCAAGCATCTATTTCACCAACCGTGAGTTACATTCTGATATATTCTGAATCAAAGGAATCTGTTGTGAAATGCGGGTTCCCCTTAGTAAGGACACCTGTCTGAGCTAGTCTTGCACCTTCCTAGAAATAACTGCATGTCACAACAACTCAAACATCAAAAATATACCTCAAAAGTATTTGGTAACTAACACAGGATGCCCATAGCCCATAGACAAGTCTGAAAAGTGAAGCCAGCGTCCAAGTGTCGTAAGTCTGCATTCTTTTTAACGGCAGCTAAGGGCGAATATCTGCGGTTGCAAAAGGAATTATGGGAAGACAGCCCTCAGTAAAAACGTTCCTGGTCACTGATGTCTTCATGAATAAAACATTAGGTTCATTTTGTAAATTTTGGTCACTGTAAGTCACATAAAAAAGGATTATCCAGGGTATTTTCATTGGTTAACAACTTGAGCGATGAGCGTGCTTTTTCACAATCGTTTTCTCATCGTATTTGGTTTCAAAACAGCGCGGTGGTGAGGCTGACATCACAGGTGCAGCACTGTAAAGCCACTGTTGATGGTTTGCTGACACTGAGACAAATGTCACTAAATATCATTTGTGTGTTCAGAGTTTGCTGATGCACTCATGACAATATTTACTTTCATTTCATTTCATTCAAGTTGCATTACTAATGATTGGCAGTAACTACAGTAAAGAGCCTTTTTGGCTCTTTGGTAGATCAAAATAAAGATTAAGATCGACTGGATTAGCACAGATTTGTTATAATGCACTAGCTAGTATTTTAGCATATACTTTTTTTCCCCATCTGCATAGATGTGACGTCTCGTCTGCTTCCTGTGTTTGTCGTCCAACATGAACAGCTCAGTTTCACTGCTGATGGCAATCTGGGCACACAGACTGAGCACAAATAACCTCATTACCCACTATGGGAACGACTTAATGCAATTCTTTAAGTTATATTTTATCTTCCACTTCCACATTTGCACACTAAAACTTTTGAGCAATACCCCTGCCCCTGTGCAGAGTGTGTACACAGGAAACGTAACCATTCACGACATCAGGAGTCATCTGATTAAACATTAAGAACCAGCGGTAAAAAATAAAAAAAAATACGTTGCCATCTTTAATGTCACTCAACCTGAATGGTCTGGATAAAAAAGAAAGAAGAAGCAGCAAGAAATCAAAAGAAATTACAACCAATCCTGCAATTAGGGCTGCTCAATTAATCGAATTTTAATCACGATTACGATCTGGGCTTTCAACGATCATTAAAAATGACTGAGCCGATTATTAGCCCCTCCCTCATTTATCCG
>NW_005187439.1:1278800-1316738 GCF_000239375.1 Pundamilia nyererei | reverse complement strand
TTACTATGGACTTAATGCATACATATTATTAAAATATGGGCTATAACAGTTGCATAGCAAATTGAAATGCTCCCACAAATGGCACTACAACATGTAAAAAAAAATAAAATAAGCTCTGGTGGACTTGGTTCTAGTAGGTCTTAAAGGGTTAAATAAATATCGTCAAATAATCGCGATCTCAATTTCAGTGAAAATAATCGTGATTATCATTTTTGCCATAATCGACCAGCCCTACCTGCAATCCAGCTGGAGTCACACAATTAGTTCTCACATCAGTGCTTTGGGCCTCTATCCTCTGAAAATGTCCAGAGAAAATAACCTCACACAGGTAAAATGTTTGCACATGATGGAGATCAAAGAAGACAAGACCTGAAAGGCTCACGATTTGACATTTGCAATACACCCTGTGTTGGCTGCAATATACTCCACAATTCAGCTCTCACTAACCACTGGCTCTGCCTGCATGAGATAACGGTTAAAGAACATCCCTCCCTGGGATTACGATATTGACAAAATAACAGTGATGTGGACTTTTGCTAGTGTCGAGCAGCCCTACATTATTCAGTGAGCATTTAGTAGTTGTGACACAGGCCAACCAAATCTTCAGACTCAATTTTGTACTCACCTAGACACCTGTTAAATGTAATGACAGCTGCGCTCTGATGTTTACTAAATCTGTCCTCAGACAAAATGCGAAAGTACTCGAATCCACCTTTGCAGTAGTTCGTGCTGCAGTGAGTTTCTCCAGGACATCATTTAACCTCGATGAAACACAAACACACACACAGATAAAGCAATGCCTCCTGTGGTATAGTAGCTGGTAAAAATAGAAAAATTCTCCAATACAGACCAGACACACAGGGCAGTGGGATTCAACTGGTTCTGTGTCAGTGAATAATCTGATTTCTTTATTTTTGGGGGGGTTTTGTCGCTGTGATATGTGCCAGTACTGAGTCATGATTAACGAATGACACCATAAAGTTGTTATCAGAGCGAACTGTCATAATCAGATATGGTTTAAGTTGACCTAGAAGATTTTCTTTCTAGGTCAAGTTTCTTCGAGAGGGAAAATTAAGCCATTTCCTGTTGTAGTCTGGGATGGAAAAGCAAAACTATTTTGTGTTCAGGTTACTGAAAACTGCAATGCACTACTTAACACTAACAGCTGAATATCTTTTGAAATCTTTGGCAGGAAACCAAAGTAAATTACAGCAGCCGTGGTTCATCTTCCAAAGATTATGTTTACTGAGGTTAAAGTTGATTACTTTTATTATGAGTATGTGCCATAACCCAGATAAGTGGCATAAACTCTGCACTGCAGCCTATCCAGTTCCTTCCTTTCTACTGCTGACATCCTTCCCCTTTCTGTGATGACACACATAATGCTGGTCATTGCTTCTCATTTACACCACTCCATAGACAACCCACAAGCAAGTCCTTATCATAAATAAAACTAACTCCACTGAATAGATGGGCAGGCCTTTGGAAGTCTAAAGCAGCCAAGCACATATAAAAGTGAAGGCTTTGAGAAAAAAGTCACATATCCACACAATACACTTGGCCAAGAGAAACACGGCAGCAGTGGGGTTATAAAGTGATCAACGTGTAGCTTCGGCAGCATCAGCAGTAAAGCCCGTCTTCAGCTGCTGGCTAAAATGGAAACTCCGGCTGAGCCACAGGCAAGTCTGTTGAAAAGCTGACAGGCAAGAAAAAAAAATCTTGCTGGATGTTAGAAATCGAGAATCCAAAAGCAGAAGTGGGTTGGTCTGCGTTGAGTTTAAAAATATCGAGTCCAGTAGGCCAGCTTCCCCAGTTGTTGTTTAAAGCTGAGAGATTTAAGCAGCAGCGACTCAAAAACCAGAGAAAGTCTCTTTCAGGCACTTCATAGTCGCTCACCGAGTCCCGGTCACCGTTTAGATCAGTGGATGAAACGGCTTTTAAAAATTGACTCATTTATTAGTTTTAAAAAACGTTTGCAGATTGTATCGTATAGAAGTCAATGTGGCTGCTTTTGAAGTTGCTCGTGTAATGATGTCGTGATGCTTGTGCTGAATGTCAGTTGGTTCTTTCACTTATTGGTCTTAAAATCTGCTGCCCTCTTTGTCGAAGCTCTGCTGTGAAAAATAAATAAAGAATATATTTACGGGAAAAAAGCCCATTTAGGGCTGTTTGATATAACGATATATATCGGATAACGATATAAAAACGTCTAACGTTTCATTTTACGCTATCGTCTGTTTCATGGTGTCGCAAAATAAACTCTTTACGGCAATATTTGTTCATCATTTTGATGGTCACTGTAGTGGCTATATTCATTTCTTAAAGTTCTCTCTTTCTCTTATATTTAATATAACCACATTACGGACAGACAAGCGCCTGTTTTTATGCGTTGTCGTTAGCAACAACGACGGTAAAACCATCGCGTGTCCGCTTGTTTATCTTCCACATAAACCTTTCACAATAAAGCTCAAGATCCTGTTGAGACTTTTCAAAATAAACTTAATCACGTAATAGAGTATGCAGAGTATTTACAGATGAGAAGTAAAAAAGAGCTGCCAGGTGCTAAAAAATAAACCTTAGACTCAAACGTTAGAGCAGGCTTTTCCCCGCAGCACGCCGTGTAATAAATACTCACAAAGAAAACGGCGCCGTTACAACTTATGTCTAAAAATGTATCGTTTCATGCTTCGGTTAAAACACTCGACTCCAGCTACATGACGCGCAGCTGGAAACACTTCACGCAAGTCGAGCTGCCCGAGATTCACAAAGTTTACAGAAAATGTAAAATTTTTGTGATTTATATCGTTATCGGGACGATAGATGTCTTATATCGGGATATGAGATTTTGGTCATATCGCACAGCCCTAAGCCCATTGATAGATCATTTATTTATCTATCCAGATGTACTAAGTTATCACAAGCAAAGTGAAAATGAAAATTGGTTCGTTTCCCAAAAGATTTCCCTAGTTTAGATGATCCAAGATACTTCCTTATGAGCTAGTGTCATGAGGATGTCATTGTTCAAATAACTTGACTGGTTTCTTTTCCTTAAAAAGATATAAAAATATATTTGATAGTGTTTAAATAATTACTTTTGTCAGAGCTATGTTAAAATAAACATCTGACACAAAACTAAATTCAAAATGTTAAGAAAGTTATCATCTGAGTCGTATACAGGATGAAATAGCTCATCTATTTTTGTACTGTAACGTATCCTTGATCAAAGGCAGCATTTATTTCAGAACAATGCTGACTGTTAGCACTGCTGTTCAGGGCCCAGTGAAACAGAGAGTCACTGAAGCAGACACGAGGGCTGTGAGAATGGTAGAGTCGGAGAGCAGCAGGGCCGGGACCACAAACTGGGGCAAACACATGTCATACGACTCAGCATAAGGCTGAGCTGGAAAATCAACAAAAGGCAAGGCAGTAATCAGCAGACAAATGTAGGATTACATCTCACTCCACCTACTTGGTAAGCAGTGAGCGTCATGAAACCACCATCACGTAGAGCTCTGTCAGAACTTCCCTTTCTGCACTGTACTAAACCTATAACACACTGAAAACAGATTTAGGCGCACAAATGGGTGTCTTTGTGTAGTTTTACTACAAATTAGTTACACCTCTTTAAGGTAACTTTTTGTTTGGGTCAACCTCCAGAAGCTCTGAGGAAAGGTGACTCTTCTATGAAAACAAAGGTTCCAATGCTCCAAACAGCATATGGGGTTATGCACAACTCTGATAGTCTCAGCATGTAACAAAATGAATCATGCGTACATGGCCAAGCATGTTTACAATGAACCAAAGGAGAGTATTAAATCGGCCCCTCTTCTAATTTACTCCAGTGTGTGGATAACCAAGTTGCAAAAATGTCAGATCAAGAGGAAAGCCATGTCATCAATACTTGAATGCCACTGTGGCACTTTTTATACACAATCCATAGTTTTCTCTTACTTTGGTTCAGTTTTTGATGACTTCGAAATCAACTTTGTTAAGGAAGTGTGTTTTTTTTTCTTCCTTTTTGTCTCTAAATCCATTTGTAATTTAGGCTTCTAAAACAGCCACCACCTTTCAAACCTCTTATCTTTGTACGAAAATGAATCGGTCTTATCTGCTGATCCACAGTGTGTTATGAGGGAAGAACTGCCTGCAGCCTCCTGTAGGTGGCTGATTCAGAGTGACTGAACTCTTAGATCAGGCAATTTAGATTCCTTGCACAGTTTTCTACATGATGCTGCTGTTTTCTCCGACACTGACGTTCGTTTACCAGCTCTGTCTGTTGCACAGATTCCCTTTTCATACTCCAACATAAAGATATGTTAAGATCATGGCAACCTGTTACTCATCTCTCTGCCCTAGCATGCAACTGAAAGTCAGCAGCTGACCTATGCAATCACACAAACCCTGCATACTTAATTAGCCTTGGGGAGAGGTGACAGAAAATGGAGGATAAAGGTCGCACTATTAAAGGGGATTAGAGAACCAAAGGACCATCAGGAATTACCAGCTCAAAAGTGCTTTTTTTGGAGTAGTAGAAAGGGAAAAAATGGATGCATCTCTGATCATTTTATTCTAAAGGCACAGATAGGACTGTTTAAACTAGGGGAAAAAAGCATCAAACCGCATCTCGTCTCTGCTGAAGCAAAGACAATGAGTCAATGGCATCAATGGAATGTCAACTCTTCTGTGGAGGGGAACTGAGCTTGGCCCTCCAGTATTTTTCAAAGCATTCTCTTTAAGCGGATGCCAGCTTCAATGAACGTCTCCCAGAGTTAGCAACAACTCCTGGGAGATGAAGGCAGCCAATGCCCTGGAAAAGCCCAACTCTTCAAAGGCTTGTGTGGTTGTTCCTCTGGAGAAGGTGATGTAATCTCAGAAATGTCTCGTGGCTGACGGAGAAAAAATGGTTTGACAGGAGTTAGATAAAACACAAACTTGTAAAAGGAAATGCAAATTTGGAGAAAGTAAAAGGCTATGTAGGCAGGGTAGTGAGTTCACACCACCTCCCTGCCAAATGCTGGTAAATTTGGACTGAGGGTGATTAACTGTCTCCTCTGCCAGCCACGGTGACACACAGAAACGTAGTTATTTATGGGAAATAAATCCACTAGAGGCGAGCAAACATTTTCTGACACCTTCACATATTTTAATCAGCACTATTACAAATCAATTTTAAGCAACTCGAGTCATTTTCAGACATCAACTTGGACAATTCTGGGAAAATCAGGGTGAGATATTTTCTAGAGCAAATTTACTTCAGGTATGCTTAAGTACTGGAAATATGTTGTGTGGCTTAAATGAGGGAGCTGCCTGCAGAAGGCAGGAGGCAGCACAGATGACGCCCACTTGCTAGCAGTAAATGCATCGGACTATCAGCCGAGCTCTTCACACGTCAGTGCTATCCAGCATTACACAGGCTTTACACTGGGATGCTGGAAGGTTAAAGACTGGGTAATGCCGGATCTGACTCTGTTCTCGTACACGCCTCTGTCGTGTGTGAAAACATGACCATAAAACAAAGCAGTTTCTAACTAGTGCAACATGTTTTTGTCACCAAGTCAATGTTGCCCGACTTGTAACACGAGACAGAGAGACAGAGGAGCAGGAAATGATCTCATGCTGAACATGTCTGGTCAAGACCACAGTTAACTGCATCTAAAATGGGCATCTATTTAGTCCTGCACTAAACCACGCCTGGACAGTTGTCATCACAGACTAATATCACATAATTAGTCTTACAGTTCTACTTGTGCCTCGTCTGTCGGTCGATTTGAAAGCACAGCGGCTGTCGTGTATCCTTGACAAAAAAATACCGATTTATTTCTCAAAAATGTGAGCGCCACACTTTTCATGTGCTCGAAGAGTGCCACCACATTTCAGTAGTGTGTTAGCTGGATCGCTGAATGGTATCCATGACAACTAGCAGGCCTCACACAAATTGCTGCCTGTCAATTATATAATTACACAACATTAGGTACAGGAGGGTGACTTTTGTAGTCAATTAAATTTTAAATATCAATGGTAAAACATATAGATGTATGGTAACATTGTGATACAATATATTTGCATATACTTGCACCATGAACAACAAGGCGTTATAGTCTCCATTTAAAATTACAATGACAATCAACGATAGCCCCAGAGTAAACCTTAAGGCATCTTTGCGACTTAATCTTCAAACAGCACAAGTACATTTTTCATATCATAATTTTTCAGCTTTGATTTCGCGTAAGCCATTCCTACTCAGTTATGTTTGGTAAGAGAAAGAATAGACTATAAAATGTGAGTTTTAAATAGCTTTAAACATCTCATGTAAATATATTCAAACTACACATAATCTTAAAAACAAGCCAAAAATATGCAGTGTGCAGACTAGTGCTGGGTGAAGAAAGAATATACTCATTAACTCTCAGGGGATTTTTTCATATGCTTTACATTTTGTTGGTGGTCTATATTCTTGAGAATTCTATCGCATAAATAATTATCCTATCAACTCATAGCGAGGAGCAATAGAAAATCATGGTTGGATCTGTGCACTCTTATGTCGACTTTATGCGCCGCCTTCATTTTGGTTGTGTTGAGCTTGAGTTGAGAGTTGTACACAGAGACCTGCAGAGATTCTCATCATGTAGGGCCATAGAGTCCGAGTACTAATAGAATAACAGTGCAAATATAAAACGTATAAAGAAGGAATTAGCTTTAAGTCTTGCATATTTACACATTTGAGATTGTTAGCTCAAAACCAACAACATTTTGAGCTATCAAGCTAGAAAGTAGATGCACTACCTTAATTATTTAATAACATATGTTATCCCTGTGTGTTTGTTTAATCAGAGGTTATAAGGTATCCTTCATATGACTGCTGAGTATAACAGGTAAACACACAAATCACTGTTTGCTGGCCTGACATTGAATTAGATTTTTTAAAATGGCCAACCTTCATTTCTGCTTCCTGATGTCTAACTTTGATGTCTAATATCATTCTTCCTGACTTATAAACAGTTTTGGTTTCCGACTATTATTAAAACAAGATAACCAGGATAATTATCAAGCTATATTTGATTTTGTCAATTAGCAACCAACACTACTTATGCTGCTATACAATAATCCAAATACACTCTCCAACAGTCTGTGGCATATTTAACTTGGTTTGTATTTCTTTTGTTCTTCCCTTCAGCTTAATTACAATTTAAAGCCCATGTTTGTTTGTTTTTCCACATTGCATAAATCTATTTGCCCCCAAGTCTACAAATAATCGTGTTATGCAAGATCCCAATAGTGTCCAGAATTATTGTGATTATATTTCCTGAGAAAAATGGTTTAACTTAACCTACCTACAACCTACAGTAAAGTGTCATCCATGTCATTTTATTAATTTAAAGTGTAACAATTATTGAAGGCTACCCTCTTTTTATAGCGTTGGGCATTTGTGATATTTTTCTTTAAACTTTAAAATTATTAACACTCTTGAGAAGAACATGTATCTAATGACATCTTTAGGCATGTTACACATATCTTTTGCTAAGTAACACATTTGCTTCGTTTGGGTTTGGCCGATGATTGCTTTAACCACATCGGGATATATTCTTACAATAAAGATGCAACAGTAGGAGATGCTGTAACTGCTCGATGGTGACAATCTCTGTAATCGAAGCTTAATCGTCAAACGTCATGAAACGGCCACTGACACGGAGAGGCAGTTATTTTAGATCAATAACATCAATAAACATACTATATCCACCAAGGTCAGGCTTTTACCAGTGAACAGTAAACAAACCCCTGGTCGCTGCGGAAACGAGCTCAGCACCCAGCTCTGATTTTCCCTACCTGCTATTCTCTCTGCGCTCCGCCAGCATCTCAACTCATCAACAGAAGAAGAGACAAGAATATTCCACCATGAGCCAAAGACCAGCCGCTCTTCCTCCCAACAACAGTGTCTTCCTGAAACAGAGAGGCGATGGCAATGGTGTCATGCCTTCCCCTCACAGCAGCGTAAGGAGAGGAGAGGAGAAGCGCGGAGGCATGGCTCGCCTTTATTGGCAGTACCAGTGGCTTTGTTCGCCAGTCAGCACTGTGTGTGTGTGTGTATGTATGTGTGTGTGTGTGGTCTGCCGGGACTGGCACAGCTGATCCCCCCCTGACACCGGGTGGGGTGTACAGGGCTTTGGAGAAAGAGGAGGGGAGGAAAGGAGGGCGGGCTTTGGCCTCAACGACGACAGGAACATACCATTACCACAAGAAACGGGGAGGAGGAGTGGGAGGCAGAACTCACAGCAGTGAGCATCATTAAAAATTCATTTTCTGGCCATTTCAGTCGCCATCCTGTACATCCAAGCTCCGACAGCTCACATTAACTTTGCATTATTATGTGGTGTGCTTTCGGGGACAAGAACAGGGAATGAAAAAAGCATCTCAATTAATCTACACGTGTCACACCAAAGGGTTTGTAGAAGGCAACTGAAATATTAATATCCGATAATGTTCTTAAAAACAGAAAAGGGCTAAAATTATTAAAAACAGACTGCTATTTTAATAATTTAGTGGTTAATAGGAATGTGTGTGACTAGATGTTTAAACAATGCTTTCCTCACTAGTCAGCACTGGAAATCCCACATACACACTGTAAGGAGACTGGGCAGTCTAAGTTCCCTGAACATAAATCTATGCAGGAATAATGTAATGATAAAGATGTTGGTTATCCCATTTTTGACCCCAAAGAGCCATCCAACAATAAAACATCAACCATGTTAGCCAACAGCATTGTTGTTATTGAGAACCCTGCACACTATCTTTGGCATTCCTAGTTCTCCGATTACGACTGAGACCACTGCCTCCACTCTACATATCTTCTATAGCTCCTCTCCCAGGGCTTGGTATTTCTCAAGCTTCTTGTGTTCCTTCTTCCTGATGTTGCTATCACTTGGTATAGCTATCTATCACTACGGCCTTCTGCCTCTGCTTTTCCACCACTACTATGTCCAGTTGGTTAGCCATCACCAGTTTGTCCCTCTGTATATGGAATCGCCACACAATCAAGATTTGGTTATTCTCCACCACCCAAGGAAGTGTCTCTCATTTTGACCTTGGGACTTCCAGTTCACACTCAGCACGACGTTCCGGTACACTATGCTGGACACTTGGTTATGGCATTCATGCATCCCTGCTTGCTAGCATCTTGCACCCTGTTGTTAGGTGCTGGATTGTCTCAGGGGCATCTTTGCACCTGGCCTGGTGTGGCAGACCCCAGCCTCAATTGATCTTGTGTTTGGAGCTTGTTCCTGTGCTGCCATGATACGTGCCTCTGTGCTGTCCTTCAGTCCAGCTTTGTGCTTCAATATTAGCTATTAGTTATAACTAAAGATTATTCTTATAGTCAACTAATTAGACAATTTTTCTTTGATTAGTCAACAATTATTTCAATAACTCTTATCTCTGATTCCTATGTGCAAACCTCCTGCTCAAGTCTGCCCAACTGGGAATATCACCCTGTTTACATCGTCCCACAGCAAATAAAAGTAATGACCCAAGAAACATATGAATCTAATAATAATAATCAAATGTATTTTTAGCATTACTCAATATTACAATCAGAATAAAAATGAAATAAATAAAGATTGCAGGTAATACAAGTTACAAGTGCTGGTAGGAGTTTAAAGTGAATGTGCAAATAGGAAACTAAAATCGCTTCTGTCCATTCAAATAAAGCTTTAAATGAAATCAAAAAGGCATCTTTTCAATTCTCCATTTCCATTTTTTATCGTCCCGCTGTTTTGCCGTTCATGCTGCGTTCTTCTTCTTAGCACTGAGTGCATTCTTGGCAAACAATACAGCCGAGACTGCCCCATAGTGTCCTGTAGTTTAATTATGCGGCAACGAATTTTTATAGTCGACCTCATCGATTATGCTGATGAACTGTTGCACTGGGCAGGATATCTATTTAAAAAAATTAAAATACATCCTTTGCTGACATTGTGTGCATGCAATGTTGTGTATGGTGCAAGCTGTCAAGTATTTCAGCAACATTTACTGAAGAATGACTTTTAAATATATGAGCAATGAACTATACTAGTTGAGTAATGTGACTTTTTTCCTCCAACTTAAAGGACCAGTAAATTAGTCTCCAGGAACATGCTTGGTGGTTAATAATTCCCTTAAATCTATTATCAAAATAAAATACCACATTTTTTATGACTCAAGCTTCTTAAACATGAGAATTTCTTCCTTTCCTTTTTTGAAATTGTAAATTGAATATCTTTGGGTTAAGAAAAAAATAGCTTTTTTTAAAAACTCCAAATTATCAATTGAAACATTTTTCACAATGTCCTGTGGCTTAATAGACAACATGAGGAGATAAATGTCAAATTAATTGACAGTGAAAATTGCCATTAGTTTCAGTCCTGCAGAATTAGTATGTCACACTGAGATTCACATCACAGCTGTTTAGGTGCAGTGATTATGGGAATTTCCTGACCTGAAAATTGGCCTTGAAAAGTTCAGAAACCTCTACAAGAGACTGTAATGGAGCATGCTGACAGCTAGAGACATTAATGCTTCACTAAGAAGATGGTGAAATGTGACTTCCAGCGGGGAAGGACGGGATCATACTGAAACTAGTCTAGCAGGGGAAACGGATCACAGATCCACCCCACTGAACGAAACCTGCTGTACAATATCACACTTCCAAGGTTAAATGAAAGAAAAAAGAAATGTATGCTAGCAGTAGCTTAACTGTGCGACCTGTTGTGTTAAAAACCTTAAGAGATCTGCACCAACTCCAATCACTCTGCAGTTGCTGTGAGATTTTCGTTTTCGTATGAATCAAAAGTGAGAATATAATCCAACATTTTATTATAGCTTCAATGAGCACCACTAATAATCATGAATCACAGACAACAGCACCAACATTTAAGCTCATCTTGAGTCCAATCTGTTACTGCCATGCAGTTACAGACAGAGTGTGGGCCATGAAAATTACAGCCAATTAAACTGTGGTGATAAAAAGACCTGTGGAAATCTCTCTCCTTCAGTCTGTCCAATAAAACGGCAGACTGTATAAGGCATTACTCCAATTTCATATATCATCAATATCCAACTCTGTGGCTGACATAAGCAGCTTCAGGTCATAAAAAATAACCACTTACTTCATATAATATGTGTAGGGATAAAACTAAAAATACTACAAAAACACCTTCAAGTATTGAAGTTAGGATGTCCTGACATACTGGCTGAATATCTGCATCAGTACTGGTTCACTGATTAGCCAATAACTTGTACTGCACCCTCGTATCCAAATATGGTCACCTACAGCTGAAAAAACACAAAACAAAAACACAATACTGGCTGCTGTCACTATGGCAGAAGTCCAAAACCAGTGGGTGAGGTCACAGTGGGTGCATCTGTTTTCCATACAAGCTATGGTTACATGGCATTTACCAATAATAGAGGTGGTTCCTTTTTTTATTATTTACGGAAGAGTTGAAACACTTATTTATCAATTCATAAGCTACGGTAATGTTCATAATGTTCAATGAAAAGTAAGACCGTCTCTTTATATACTCTGATTTTCTGTAGCCCTCAGCCCATTTTTGAGGAAGTACACTTTTATAGTTCTACTTTAATAAAAGGTTCACCGATTTATAAAACAGCTGGCCTTTTTTTCCCTCAACACTACTCAAACAGAAGTAAATAGTTCTTTTATTAGGGGCACATTTTCAGCTGTGGATTAACAGCTGTGTAGACTAGTAAGTGAGGTGATTGTGGTTTATCTGACTGACTGAAAATAGATTCTATGAACTTAAGCACTGGGCCACCTACCACCACTTACAGTTGGCTGTGGAATTAAAACGAGATGAGAACCTTCACAAACTGTCTTGTTGTGGCATCTTTTTACAGAGCCACCTTTCAAATTCAGTGAGCGCTTTAGAATGACTCATTCTTTCACAAATGTTTATAAAAGCAGAGTGCATGGTAAGGACCTAAATTTTAATTCAATTCAATGCAGTGAAATTCAGTTTTATTTATTTAACACCAAATAACAACAACAACTGGCTTGAGGCACTTTTATATTCTCAGGTTAAGACCCTACAATAATAAACTCCCTATAATATTACACCTATGACAATGGGACTGAAAAACCCCTGAATTCAAAGTTTCAGGTGAATAAACCCTTAAACATTTTAAAAATCTGCAGTGTTCTGTTTTATCATGTCATCAACTTGATGTAATCCAATGGTGCGAGACAAAACATAGACACAAACTATATGGGCACAGCACATGTGTAGTGTCACTAATAGGATGTGCAGGCCCTTCCCTCGAGTGCTAATTAAGATTGATCCTCTTGTGCTTTATTAGTGCGTGCTGCGTCTTCTCATGAAAGATGACAACTAGTAAGCTGCGACTTAAGTCTGTTGTTTGACGTGGGCTTATACCGACAAGCCTAACACACCAGCAACTCAGGCCATATTGTTTTGTGTGTGATGCATTTGAATGGCCTGAGAAAGCTCAGTCGGTGCACTGAAAGGAAAATCAGCATTGGCCTTGAGCTGCATCATCCACAAGACTTTAATGCAGCTGCCCGGCTACACTTAATCAATAATAAGAGCCTCACAAAGTACAGGATACACCCCACAGCTCCCATCCCACCACACAAAAGCAGTTAGCAGGTAAAAATAAAATCTCTAATGGTGATATTCGATTTGTTAGTCTAGGATCTTTGCTTAGGTTTAATCTGAACCTTTGGTGTAACACTCAAAAATGCTATAGTTTCAGTTATCCTCCAGAGTGGGTTTGCTTGTTTCAGTTTACTTTATGTTTAGTTTTACAGGGTTTGTCCTGCATCCACCAAAGAGCCTTTGACATTCCTCCAAAAGAAAGAAAGGATTTTTCACCACCTTCTCTACCGAGGTTTCAATTTACTCAAGAATAAAGTAAACTTTGCTCATCACACGGACAGAAATACCAGGAAAAATGACTCTTAAAGGTCTTAAATATATGCAGACACGTGTATTTATGTGCACAGTCATCGCCCAAATGCCCATGCTGAGAAACAAAATGCCTGCTTTTAGTTAAGATTTAATTATTTTTAAGGGTCAGTTTTTGTTTGTATAATGGTAGATTGTAATGCAGTAATTATGATGTTCAGAACTGTAAAAGACAACAATACTTTGTAGTAGTACTTCTTTGTGCTGGTTGTACTCACAAATTTGAACACAGAAGCCACTTTGGCTGCTCCCTTATTCTCAAAGGTCACCACAAGAACATATACAGTTAGTTCACTAGACTCTTTCTTTCATACTCTGTTGTGTTTTAATTTTAGTTAACTATAACTTGGTGTTAACCAAATATATAACTGTTACTTACCTAAAACCCTGACATAAAAGTTGTAAAAACTGTATTGGGGCTGATAACGCATATATAATGCAAGAATAGCTTTGGAAAACCAAGTAGGATTCCTACACAAATAGCTAGCTGAAGCAAAACCTCCATTTGTTATCAGAGTGTGGATGATGGCCAGAACAAAGCAAACTGTCATCACACTGGAAAACTACTGTTAATCTATTGCAGATCCTTGGGAATGATTCTTAATAGCTGACCGTTATAAAAGCAAGCAAAGCAGAGATGAAATGAGTAAACAAATTCATTTAGGCCAGCATTTATGCTGACATTCGGGAGACATAAGGCACTGTCCAAACAATCAAATACTTACAGGATTAACCACTTAATCTCCCTTACCCCCCAAAATAGCAAAACAACAACAATCTACAGCTGCAGAGCGAGAACAAATGTATTCTGTTGGGTTTAATAAATGCATGAAAAGAACAGCTGTCTCCGTGTTTGTATAATTATGGCTTAGATGAAAATCAGAACACATTTTATGAATAATCAATGTAGAAATCCTTATAATTCCAACAGGGTTCATTTTTTCCTAATTGTATTTAGGTCAAAGTAAGCCCTGTTGTAGCCCCGGGGAGTAAACTCTGGATAACCAATGATAAAAGGTTCAAAGTTTCAGTGCCTGTTAGCCCTGAATCACCGTGAGAGAAAAACAGAAGAAAGGAAGACCCGGAGGCTACACAGTCAAGACTGCACCACCAAGTGCTGGCAGGTCTTGAGTCACCTCAGTAAATCACAACAAAAGGGGAACTTGACAAACGCTTGGTAGACCGGGTCTAACTAACTGGAGGCAGAACACCACTAAGCCTTCTTGCCAACGCTGCTGTATTTTACAGCATAGAAATTTGCATGTGACAGTATTGCTGCCCAGAAGTGTAACCCATTTGCTTTTTTGTAGCTAGAAAAAGTAACAGGGTTACTCCTTACAGATGAAATAAACTATATGAGTGTCACTAATGGTATTATATGTGGAAAAGGCAGTACAATCACCTCACATGGACAGCACTAAAGTCCAAGAAGTTTTCCAAACAATAATAAAGAAGAAATAATTCTCAGGTGACTTGGGGGAGAGCTTTAGCTAACTGTTTGGGTTTGCACATCGACAGAACAAAGTTAAGGAATAATTCGGTTACTGGTAGTTAGCAGCAATCGGGTTTCTGTGCCTCGAGTTTTCAAATTATTCAATGTGATGCAGTGTTTATGCAGAGCAGTCCGATAAAGAAAGCTGCACTGCAGTGATAAAAGCTGCCGGGTAAGGCTTAAGAACGTGTCTGTAAAGGACTTTTAAGGACTAACTGATCAACTGTCAGCACAGTAGCTCAGTGGTTGCCTCACAGCATGAAAGATCTAAATTCAAACATAGGTAGGACCTTTCTGTGTGGAGAGTGCGAGTTCTCCCCATGTTTGGGTATCCTTTTCTCCCTCCACTGAAAGGCATGGCAGTGCTTTTAGTGTTTTTCTTGGCTCAAAAAAAGGTATTTTAGGGGTGACTATGCACAAGAGGTCCACATATAGTTTAAAATAACCAGTCAGTGTTATCTTACTTAACAGAGGTCCATTCATTTTCCTGTTATTTCGGGCCATTTGTTAAACAAAAGTGATTTTACTGTTAACTAAATGAAAATCACACTTAAACAAATTGGTTATAAACTATTTCACTGCAGCCCTGGTGAGTTTCCTGTTGGTGAACACCAAAACCTCTTGGGGGTTGGGGGCACTAAATGTTTTTATGCAGGACAAACCCTGCTGCCTATTCTGGCACACAGCAAATACTCACAAAAAATAGTCAACACAAGATCCAAAAGCCAATGAAGTAATTTTTCCAAACCCCTCCAAGCCTACTTATTAGACTAATTATCCTAGTATTATTTCTGAATTACAGCCAGTTTGCTTGCTTGATAACTTCACTTTTATGAGGAAAAAAACACTCACCAAAACACCGACATACACTCAGGGCTTCCTGCTTCCAATGCTAGAACACAGAGACTGTTATTTATTCACACACAGCTCTCTATGTAGATATAAACTCAATTCAGAAATTGAGTTTAGCACAGCCATCAACAGCCACCTCAACTAATCAGGTTTTTAAGATTAGATTAGACTCCAATGATGCTCACTTACCAGTTCACTGCAATAACAGACCTCTACATATTCACTGCTATTTCCAGTGGCTGCTGGATGACAGTTCAGCCCCCCACCCCCCACCTTTACAAGTCACAAGCAGAAATGTTATGTAGCTTTTAATTGTATGGTGTGTATTTGTGTACATGTCATACCGCACCTTTCACAGTGCCCCAGCATGAAACAAGTTTTCTGCCCCATCCTGCTGGGAGGTGATTAGCTTGTGTGCAGGCATCCGGGCAGATAGCCATACACTCAGGGACAATGCGCACACACAGGTGACTGCTGCACATCAGGCGCAGAGCAGACAGTAAAATGAGGACGATGTGACCGCTATAGCTTTGCCAGTCATTGCGAATTTTCCCCTTAAAGACCAGCTACTACGAAACACTCACTTCAACGCGATTTAGCCACCTCTAATAAAAAAAATAATGCGTTTATCCAAAGCGACATACTGCACATGTACCCCGAACGTTTTAATTACCAGCGGTCCTGTGTGTTTTCCAATGGCTGCGATCTGTTAAAGTCCTGCTTTAGAACTCGGCTCCACCGTCAGTGAGTGAAAACACAACCAACCAGCAATCCCCTCCGTTTGCAGCTACGCTAGCCCACAACATGCAGCTAGCGACCAGCTGATCACTAGCGTCGGCTTATCTGAACCTCAACTGTCAAGCTAAACGGGTGACGTTCCTTCAAATGTACGGCCTTCAATAACTTTACTGCAAATAAAGATGGCAGCTGGTGTTTCCACAGTTACGGCGGGTTCGTTGTATTTTTCCCGAGGTTGCCACTGTCATGCTAACACCAGCGATAACGGTGCGGACTGTAGTTCAGCCGAGATGCACATTCCAGCCCATGCTAACTCGCATGCTAAAGCAGCTAGCACACATTTGCTAACTAGCCACTTCCAGAGAGGAGAGCGTCTTTGGTGTACCCGCCATCTACTCACCAGTAAGCAGCGTTTGCGGCAAAATGCGTCGGTGTGAGCGTTGAAGATAACCTCCAATGTGTGAATTAAGTCGGTACGGGGCACTCCGTGTATATCCATATGTCTCAAACGATGCGTTAATCCCAAAGTGGTTGCTGCTCCCTCTCCTTCCTTTCGCCGGTCGCCATGTTTCCTCAACATCCAAATAAGCCGAGCATGTAGCCAGGTCCCAGCGCCGATTTTCCTCCTAACAGCATCCTCCTCTCGGCCCCGAGCGAGGCCGCAACTGAAACACAATCCTGACATCTGTTGGATAAAAGGAAAAACACACTCGGTGGCAGGGATTTAACGGGCACGCATTCAATTAATTTCCCTCTCTTTTATTTAAACTCACAGAATGTGTTAGGGCTGAAAAGCTTTTTGTTTTTACATTTCTTAGAATTTTTTTTTTTACCTCAATAGAATTATTGCACCCTTTGATCAGCACCATGGACAGCAACTGCAGTGAGCAGTGGGGGAAACAGACATATTTATTTAAGCTTGTGCTACGAACTTACATGGTCTTTTTCCAACTAAACTATCACAATCCCAAAGACAACTGGAATGACTATAAGCACGGAACAAAGAAGACAGGCCTATTAACCACAGGTCCCCAAACACTGACTGGATGGGTCACTTTATAACAAACATCTCATTCAACAATCATTTCCAGTGGACCAACTTCTATATATATCATGCAAACATGTCATAGTATGAGTTTATATGTTCAACATATGAGTGTAACAATGGATGAATTCCTTATATAAACCTCTACTACTCAAACTACTCGCTCTTTAGAGCTTCATCTTTTGGGCCTTGTGCTCAGGGAAGTTGTAGACAACCCTGCTTAAACCCAGTATATTTATCCTGCTTTCTTCTCTCCTTACACTCCTGGTGGGAGCCACTTTTTTTGCTTGGGTTGCTAAACAAAATTTATAATGTGTTGTCCAACTTTACTGGCTATCTGTCCAGGATATACCCTGCTTTTCTCCCTACTTGAAATTGTACTTAGATTTTCATAAGACATCTCAGGCTATCTATTATTTGTTTTCTTTCTAGAACACTCATTACAATAATCACTGATACTTACAGAATTTTATAGGTGCATAAGAATAGTCTTTTTATTTTTATTTTATCTTGGCTATGACTCGGAATGTAACTGGAATCCTTTACATCCAAATAAAAGCAAACCCTTGTTTTAAAATAAATATGTTATTATGCAATGGCTAAAATTGCTTTAAAATAAAATTAGGCTGTGAGACAAACAAATGTGATTCAAGATGGTATGCTGCATTTTTTCAATCATTTATCCTCTGAATTCTAACCTCTCTGCTATAAATAAATCAAGCTTGTAAATTTTAATCGTAAATTGTAAAATTCTTCTCACATACAAGTTCTTGAATAATCAGGTCCCATTTTATCTCACAGGACCACACCATGCCAATAGAGCACTTTGCTCTATAATTGCAGGCTTACTTGTGGCTCCTATTATGGGGCGATCGTGGCTCAAGAGCTGGCAGTTCGTTTTGTAATCGGAAGGTTGGCGGTTTGAGTCTCCGATAGTCTCGGTCGTTGTGTCCTCGGGCAAGACACTTCACCCGTTGCCTACTGGTGGTGGTCAGAGGGCCCGGTGGCGCCAGTGTCCGGCAGCCTCGCCTCTGTCAGTGCGCCCCAGGGTGGCTGTGGCTACAATGTAGCTGCCATCACCAGTGTGTGAATGGGTGGATGACTGAATGTAGTGTAAAGCGCTTTGGGGTCCTTAGGGACTAGTAAAGTGCTATATAAATACAGGCCATTTACCATTCCTAAGGTAATCCTAACATTCTCCACTGATTCTTTTTGCTTTTCATTTGTTATCACATTGTTTTGTTGTGTTTACTTGTCCAGGTTGAGTTGTGTAAAGAAATCTTGTATTGACAGTTCTGTTGTCTTTCTGATTTTAGTTCTCTCATAATATAAAATTTGTTTGACTGCGTGCTTAGTCCTTTCTTGTCTCTGTGCTAGGTGTTTTCTTTCCAGTTGAGTTTTTTTCGGGTTTTATTTTGATAATTAGTCATATAATTAATTGTTTTGTGTTTGGTATGTTGTTTTACTTCCCCCATATCTTGTTATTCTGATGCAGTTTAACTGTGTCTCTCTGGCCTGATCATCCCTCTACATATATTGTGTGAGTCTTTCTTTGTCCTTTGTTGTGTCCCTGTCAGCTGTGTGTTTCCTGTGGTTTCTGTATTGCTTGGTGTATAGTCAGTGATTTGTACTTTACTTTTTGTACTTTGTTATTTTTTGTGCATTTAGCATTAAAGGCTTGTGTCTCCTGCATCTGAGTCTGCAACATGCCTGCCACACAGCTACACCCTGATAGTCTTCATTTATACTCCTTGCATTGGCTTCCAGTACATTATAGGATTTTTTCTAAAATTCTTGTATTAACATACAAAGGACTAAATGGCCATGCTCTAGATTATATATCAGCTTCTTACAAAATACACTGCTGCTTGCTGTCATTCACAGACTCAGAGGTTGTTAGTTGTTCCCTGTACAAAACTAAAGACTACAGGGGGACAGAGCCTGTGGACCCACAAGCTACCATTACCACTACGATGTTTAGCTGATTTAAAAAGCAGCTAATTTATTTTGTTTTAACAGGAATTATGTTGAGAATTTATTTAATTTTTTCCCGCCTGTCCCGTTTGGCTCTTTAGCCATCAAAATTATTCTCTGAAGGCCAAGAAAAATGCCTTCAGAGAAGGCTTTATTAAGTGCATCATCATGGCCTTCCCGTATTGGTCCATTTGACTGATCTTTGCTATTATTATTTATGTATTTATTTTTAAAGAAAAACAGAGGGGAAGACTGACAGTGAGAGAGGACACTTAAAAAAAGAAGAAAAAAAATCACCTGGATCACATCTTGAGAGAAAAAAAGAGAAAACAAGCAAAAAGAGAGCAACACAATACACACAACCTCATTGCAATAACCTAAATAAATGTAAGTAACAGTAAATACTAAATATTGTATGTTATTGTGCAGCACACAAGACCGACAGCGCACAATGTGCTTTGAGGTAGCAGCCCAGAAGGGTGAAGTTTGTGTCTGTGAGCACCCATGTGTACACCCGTGTGGACGGGCGCGCTTTTATTCAAAAGGTTTCTCCATGTAACAATCTGTGAGAGGGTGTGGGGAGCCATAGCCCCGACCCCCAGCGCATGAAGCAGAGGAGATCCAGGCCCCAGACATCCAGAGGCCCCCAGAGCGTGAGAGCCAAAGGAGGACCAACAGAGAATTTTTAAACAACTTTTTATTTTATTTTGACTTGTTGTGTTTTTAATTGAAAATGATGGCACTTAACGTTATAATTTATTATACTCTTTTAGGGTATAGTCCTTACTTACTAGTTACCATCAACACATTCCTCCACCAAAACAATCCATGTTTTAACACGTGTTCACTACATTTCTAAGTTTATCTGGGGTGATATGAAGCTCGATAAATAAAGCAATGTATTATTTAAACTGCCTGAGACTGCTGAAACCCCAATTAGGACATCAAGTCCATTATCTATCCTTTAAATCTATTTTTGTGTGTAGAGTTGAGAGCGGTTGACTCTGCACAATCCAGCAAGGAGGAGGCACTGTGGTTCAGTTCTTTTTTCACTAAGGTCATTGTGAATGCTTCAGGATTGTGGGATCCTAATCACTTGACAGTGTGGTGCATTGTAATGTGCAGTCAGAGTCACTAGATGACAGCAGTTCTCATTTGAACTTTACAAATCACAGCAATTCAGTGCAAATGACTACATGGGTGGCTTGTGGTTATACAAACCACAAACCACTGTAACCTCACCCAGTGGTAGTGATGCTTTGATGACTTACATGCTGTTATGCCCATATTTCTTCAAAGGTAAACACTGCCTTAGTACCATCCATTCATTGCTGCTGTATCATGAAATGCATCAGAACTTTCCGGATCAGTTTCTGCTCTTCCGGTTGGGGAATTCACTTTTGTCAGTTAAACCTTTTGTTATCTTCCCATTTACAAAAGCTCAAAAGGCGTAGTTGTAAGGTTTGTCTCTGTGAAATCACCTCAGCGGTGAATGCCATTATTACTCAATAGTTCGATATTCTTTGTACATATCAGACTTGAAAATCTACCGTCTACTCGCACTTAGGGAGTGCACCCATTGTTGCTTAGTCCAGCTCAGTACAGGTATTAGTAAAACAAACAAACCAAAAAACAGTACACCCTTTACGTTTCGATTTCTCGCTAAGAAGAACAAACAACCATTGAAACAGGATTAGGATAACAATTCAATAAAGTCCTGAGTAAAATGTAAAATTTAAGTTTTCAACCAAAAGAACTCTGGTTTGCTTATTGGAAATATCCCCTATATGCACAGATTGAAGATGTAGACGGGTGAAAAATTAATGGAAAAAAGTGTAACCCTGGACCCTGACAGGGAAGAGGTCACCTCATCCCTTCTTACAGAGAGAGCACCTTTATTCTCTAATCAAACATCTATGAGAGAATTTGGGCTCAGTTTTTTCCAACCTTATCATCAAATGAGGCAATACATTTTGGAACCCCTCAGGCATTTTTCCAAAGACTAATGAAGCTATTCTGATAACCGGAGGCTCAGTAACTTACTATTATATTAGATCTGGGGCTTTCCTTTGCTTTCCAGTGCAGTTTTAGTGCATATTGTGGGCAGAGGTGAGGTGTGGAATTTGATACCCTAATGAATAGCATTTTAAAATTTCTGTTTTTATTCCCATCTGCCATTTGTTTAAAAATACAGACGCACGTCTAATTTCTGGAAGTTATCAACTAAATCAGTGCTCACTGGGACAACAGCAGGACTCAGAAGTTATGTCACAGGCTGCGTACATGCACTGCAGTATTTTTGAAAGTCAAGACCCACTGGGACTTGACCTTTGTTTTATGCTCATGATAAATACAAGTTTTTATTTGTCACGTACACAGTACAACATATATTGAACATGTGGTGGAATGCTTGCGTCCGAACTGCGGACAGGCTGCAGACGCACCATTCCAGGGTTTGTTTGTTTGTTCTTATCCAGCTGATAAAACTCAAACTTACCTGGATTGCAGTGTCTTACCAAAGGTAACAATTCAATGTGTGTCAAAGTCTTCATCTTACAAATAACTTTAATACAATAACTTCAAACATGTGGAAAAAGGTAGATATATTTTATTAAAGCATGTACAAGATGAGCTAAAGTCTACTGTAGGACTACCATCCATATTTTTTGTAAGTACTTATCCAGCTTAGGATCACAATGGGATGAAGTTGATCAAAGTTGTAATGGATCAAGAGGGCTGCTGCATCTTGCTCAGGAGCTACTGCGTGCAGAGGGTAATCAAAATCATGTCCAAGATCAGGTTGATTTTTCCACGCGTTCCCAGCTACAGCTAAAACTGTTCAATACTTCGTTTGTGGTTAGTGGAATTCCCCAACAAAGATGAATGAGTAAACAAAACAAAAAAAAAAGAACAACAATGCTCTGGCAAGACATCTCTGGCAGTATTTCAACACGTCTAAAACAAGTCTGAACATGAAACTTTCAGTAGGCGTGCAACGCTGATAGATGAGGAAAACGAAAGTTATGGGCCTTTGTGTGAAATAACGTGCAGAGTTGCTGGCTTGTTTGATAATTGTGTGCTAATGCCCATTATTAAAAAAAGGTTGACATGCACTGGATAATTACAACGGTCCTGAACACAAAACAATAATGCAGGTTGCACATCTTGCTGACCAGGATTAGTTCCTCTACAGCAATGACTCAGTGCGAGCACACAGTTCTAAATACGTCAATTTCCACAGAAAAAGACACAGACACAACGAGTTTCATTTCACCAAATAAATGTACCTCAGTGACAAACAATTAGATCATCTAGAGACTTCCAAATGCAAGATGATACAGCTGATTAAAGTTTGCAAACACTCATCATGAATGTCATGATGATTTTGTGATTTTTTTTTGAACAGTTTTTAAAAACTTTTTCCAAGTTTGAATGACTGGACAGCATACATCCTTAATGACTTTAAAAAGTAAGAATTAGGTGTTTAATTTTATTTCATACTTTTTTCTAATCCACGCAGGGTCAAAAGTACATATACAGGTTCAAATATGTACATACACTCCCACTGATATTTGGTTAAATGTACCCTAGCAAGTTGCACCTCAACCAGCTCGCACTCCTGACATAGACCTGGCTGGTTGTTTGACCACTCCTCTTGGCAGAATTGATCAAGTTAATATAAATTGGTTGTTACACAAAATTTCAAGAGTGCTGTGATTGGGAAATTCAGAAGGCCATTCCAGAAGGTTAATGTACGCCGGCTTTATCCACTCCAAAACCTGTTTTGATGTGTGTTTGGGATTTTCTTTCTGTTGAAAAACCCTGTGTGTCGTGTGCTGTGTAGAGGCAGGAATGGTGCACCCAATGTGCAGACACTCGGAGGCAAAAATGTGAACTCAAAACAGCTTTAATGCTGAACTCAAATGTAATAAAACTGAGAATTCAAAATAAACTTACACAGGCAGACAGACAGAAAGAAAACAGCATGGGATGAGGGCGATCGTGACAGAGAGCAAAGAAAACACAGGGCTTAAATCAGGGAATGGGAGACAGGAAGGAAACACAGCTGGGAAAAATAAGGGCTAACAAGACAAGGGAAGCAAAACCAGATACATTAGCTACATTAACATGAGACACGGACTTTCAAAGTAAAACAGGAAACAACACAGAGACGCGGACTTGACAAGAGCATACGGCTGACAGGGGAGACACAGCAACTATGGAACACAGAGACATAAACCATGAGACAGAGAAGTCTAACAAAGAAACCAAAAGACAAGAAATGGTAAATTCAAATTCAATAAAAACGACCCAGGCAACTGCGCCTAATATGAGGCGCAGTTTAAAAGTTTGGAAGTAGCCCTCCTTTTTCATTATTTCATCCACTTTGTGCAATGTACCGGTACCACTGGCAGCAAAACAAGCCCAGAGCATGATGCTCTCACCACCGTGCTTGACCGCTGGTACAGTTTTATCATTTTTGAAAGTCCCCCAAACATTATTCACTGGTACTGGGATTATCCGTGTGAGAAGCTGGAAATTTCAGCTTCAAGATGTCAATTTTGGAGCGGGGACTTTTCTTCACGTTTATCTTCTTAGTCCGTTGCAATGTAAAACTTGCATTACTGTGGATAGTGACACTGGAGTTCCAGCAGTTTCCAATTCATGGCAGGTTTGAGCCTTGATGGATTCTTGGTTTGTTCCTGAACATCCTAACTAAATTCCTCTCATCTGAAGGTGTGGGTGAAGTTTGGGTCTTCCAGACTTTGGCAAAGTAGCGACAACTCCAAATAACTTTTGCTTAAACTGATGATGATTACCTTGGAAGCTGCAGTTGTTTAGAAAATGCTTTAAGAAACCTTCCCGACATGTGTAAATCTACAGTTCTCCTCATTCTTGGATTTTTCATTGTCCATTGAGTGGTGGTCAATCCAACGGTCAAAGAAATCCTTCATATGTTGGCAAAGAGAAACTACCAGCTGTAGTGAATGATGATCATTTGCAGGAAAATAACTGGCCTTGGCCTGGTTACACTGTAGAACCTCCAGCATAACTTATTAATTTAATCAGAATCTATCTGAAAATGAAAATGAAGAAAGAAAAGTTACAGAAAGTCTTTGGAGTAGGCTAACATGTGCATGTGCGTATGACCTGAATGACGTAACAGTGGGTTATTACTATTTAGGGCAGTGGTTGACACAGATGCAGCTTGACACGTTTCTGTCAAATGTAATCTTGGTTAGGTTGCCAGGGTCATTGAAAACCAGGGAAAAAGTACCTACAGACGACTGGTTTCTTGAGTTCCTCTTTGGTGAAGGCGATTTGAAGATAGTAGCAAAAAACAGAGAACCACAAAGAAGCACGCAAAACATGAGACAGCAAAGTACCAACACAACCATCGGTGGTGCCATCTTTAATAATTTTTGTAATGTATGAATGAGGATATGTGCGTTTTCGAGCTTGTATGTGCACATTTGACCCTGTGTGAAACAGATTCAAAGTTGCAACAAATTCTTGCTTTTCAAGTAATTAAAGACCCGGGAAACAACAGCTTAAAGAAATCACTAAAAGCCCAAACTTGCCATGACTTTTGTTCCTATGATGAATGTATGTAAGCTTCTGGCTATAGCTCTATTTTTTTAAGATAAGTGTTTTCTTTCTTTCTCCTTGTTTGTTGAGTTCAATCTCTAAAAAGTGCTGAAGATGGAGTCCATTTCTATCATTAACAAAATTGAGGAAACTGGACAAGTGGTGGAAAAAAGAAGAACTGGAAGGCCTAACAAACCACCTACAGCAGATGAACAGTATCTGAAAGTCATATCCTTAGGAAATGGGAAATAATCCAACAAAACCTAACACGGGACCTGAGGGATGCTTCTGGCCCTTGAGCTGATGCATCTACTGTTCACTGAAGCCTCATCAGAAATGGTATTAAAATAATTGAAAATATTTTATTTCAATTATGTATTTCTAATATAAAAACGACTTTTTTAATGTCCTACAATCAAATCATGGGAGAAAGAGAGCACAGCATAAAACATAAAATACTTTCACTCCGAGTATGCCTGCTTCCCAGTCTCTATCCCAATCCCAAACACACACTCAGACAAAAACTGGTTCACCCAAAAGACAAAACTCCAAAACACAGACTTAACAATGTGGTGTATGCTGTACGGTGCAGCAAGGAATGCCCAGACCTCTACATTGGAGAGACCAAACAGCCACTTCACAAGTGCATGGCACAACATAGAAGTTGTTGTGCCATGCACTCTCGGATGAGAGGAGAAATGTCTTCAAGCAACTCAAAGAAGTCCAGACGCTTTTCTTTGCAAGCTCCTTTGACTACGATGACCTGGATGACTGAGAACCTTCACAGACATAATCCCAAACATAGTTTGAATGTAGAGCTACAGTACTGTGCAAAAATCTCAAACCACCCTTCATTTCCTTTTTCTTCCAAGCAATCAGAGTTTTTTTAATGGTTATGAGCAATATTTCTGCAGACTGATGGTCTTTGAAGTTTGAAGTGTGTGTGTGAAGGGAGATGTTTAAGCTCTTCCAACAGGGAATTCTATGAGTAACATACCATGGGCTGCCAAAGAAAACAGATGCAGCCCCATGCAGCCTACATGGCAGTGCCCATAGCAGTTTTGCCGTTTTGGCTCCCCATGCAGGCCCCATGGTTAGCTTTACCCATCTTGGCCCTATGGTGGTTTTCCGTAGGCTATCCATAGTGGGCTTGTCACTAGAAAACACATACAGGGATCCCAAAGGGCAAAACTGTGGACTGACCCACCTGGGGCTCACGTGGGATAATTGTAGGTTGGGCTTTCCATACAACACCACAGTTCACCCACATCTATCCATTGTAGGCCTGCATGGGCATGTTTGCTGGCACATTATTCATAATAAGGAAACACTGTAAAGGGAAATGTTACCTTTGTGGAAAGAATGAAACCACAGAGCATGTTTTATTACACTGTCAGAAATCTAAAAGAGAGAGATAGAGACTGACTTAAAACCTCAGAAAAATGGAAGTTGAACTGAGTCTTATTGATATATTACAAAAAAAAAAACTTGGGAAGTGAAAGACATAAGGTCATATTTCTATTTACGTCAAACTAACTTATTTGATATGATTTAAAGGTTCTTCTTGTTCTTCTTGAGGGCGAGCGGCTCCCATCAGGAATGGCATCTGGTGAAAAAGAAATCTGATAACTTCAATATGTGGATGAATAAGGGTGTGAGTGTCCAAAATTTGCTTTTTTTCAAGCACATTCTGGTCCACACACACAGTTGAGTTGGTGGTGGTAAAGCACCAAAGGATGCAAATGGGTCCCCATACTGTAAATGGTAGACTGATGAACAATGGGGCATGTGTGGGCAGCCCACTGTATGCAATGCTACCAGTGTAAAATATGGAGATCTGGACCCTGCACTGTGGGCCCCGTGTAGGTCCCCAGTAGAGTGGTGTGTGGGTATGCTGCAGGTCAACATTGGCCCAACATGGGTCCCTCTGCTTAATGTGGGTAGTCCATACTACGGGCTGCCCCAGTGAGTGCCAGAGGCCAGAGCTGTGTGATCTGCCCCACAGTTCCTCCACATAGGCACTGAAGGCTTGCTGATGTGTTACTAGGAGCACACATAGACAGACACTATCTCTACTTTTAAGATTAGGCTTCAAACTTTCCTTTTTGCAAAAGCATATAGTTAGGGCTGGACCAGGTGACCCTGAATCCTCCCTTAGTTATGCTGCAATAGGTCTAGGCTGCTGGAGGATTCCCATGATGTGCTGAGTGTTTCTTCTTCAGTCACCTTTCTCACTCACTATGTGTTAACAGACCTCTCTGCACTGAATCACACTTGTTATTAATCTCTGTCCCTGTTCCACAGCATGTGTTTTATCCTGTCTTCCTTCTCTCACCGGTCACAGCAGATGGCCCCGCCCCTCCCAGAACCTGGTTCTGCTGGAGGTTTCTTCTTGTTAAAAGGGAGTTTTTCCTTCCCACTGTCGCCAAAGTGCTTGCTCATAGGGGGTCATTGATTGTTGGGTTTTTTCTGTATGTATCATTGTAGGGTCTACCTTACAATATAAAGCACCTTGAGGCGACTGTTGTTGTGATTTGGCGCTGTGTAAATTTAAATAAAACTGAATTGAATTGAATGAATCCATAATGTGACATTTTTGGTTTAAACTGTCATCAATATGTATAGAGGAGGTCAGAAGAACACAGTGAAGGCTCTGTTATGGTTTGGCAAGCAAACAAGCAATTTATTTATATAGCACTTTCAGAACAACTCCCAGCTGAACACAAAGTGCTGTACACTTGACATGACAGAAATAAGTTAAAATAAGTTGAATAAGTAAAAAAAAAAAAAAAAAATTCAGCATGGCAATGATCCCGAAAACACTGCGAATACAGTAAAAGTATCACTAATGGAGCAGTGTGGGATCATCGCCACAGGGAATGGAACAAGAGGCAGCTAACATTTGACTGACCTTCAAGAAGAATGGAGAACTATTCCTGAATATTACTTTTAAAAAAGAGAAAAGAAAAACTTACTCAAGAGAGTTCAGGCTGTGTAGAAGAAAAAAGGTTCTCAGTCATCCAGGTCATGGTTGTCTAAAGAGCTTGGAAAGAAAAGCGTCTGGGTGGTCATATCAAATACTGACTTTCAAGCTCGCTGTACAAACTCTATTGTTCGTTTTAGCAAAATATGAAGACATTTTCAACATTGTATCTAACTACAATATTGTAACTCTACATGAAACATCCAGTGAAGAGTCCTGATTGCTGCAGATACTTCAAACCATCCTGCTTTCAGGTTTTTATCTGATTCATAAAACACTGTCAATCAACTGTCATTGTTCAGCTACATGAACTGCTAAAAACTCACCCATGGAGTACTAAATGCTGGAAATACTTTTGTTTACATTTTTGTCAAGGGTTAGATAAGAAAAGCGATACTAATCTCGTATTTGACCGATCGTGTCATCTATCTTGGCGTATTTTCCCATCCTTCAACTATTCCTTCAAATCTTGACATCTGGTGTTTGCTGGGTTCAATATGATGCTGACAGAAAAACCGCCACGTTTGGGATGCCAAAAAAAGTTTTGAAACTACGCCTCTTGGCCAAACGATACCAGAATCAAAATGAAAGAAACCACCTGAACACTTGCTCCTTAAAGTAAAGGTATCCAGCGACTCTGTTATGCTGTGGGGGCAATCTGCAATGATGGTTTGCCTCTATTTCTCAATGAAAGAATTACCTCAAAGTATAACTAGAGGGGGCAAAAGTACAGACTTCTTTACATAAGTAGAAGTACAGATACCTGTCTTAAAAATACTTGAGTAAAAGTTGAGGTACTGAAGCAACTTTTTCACTCAAGCAAAAGTGAAAATGTACAGGTTCTTGTACTTGAAGGACGATTTTACCATCTATTCTAATGCAAAGGTATCTGAACCTTTATATCAATAATAATACAATAATAGTCTGTCAACATAATAATATAATAATATTAGTTCATGAAAATGCAAATGTTATTCCAATCAAAATTATAATTCTCACTTCAAATCTGTCATGCAGGACACAGCAGTGAAAGTAACCATTTGCCTACATTGTAGAGGTGACTTTGTCTCCACAACTAATCAGAACAGGGAGTAAAGTTAAGGGTTAAAGTGAGATTCAGCAGTTGTTGGAACCCTAAGGTCTGCTGTACTGGCCGAGTACAGACCACAAGCAAAGGACTTCTAATATGAGCTCCTGAACAGGCTGTGATCAGCTGACCTGCTGACCTTTGTGGATTTACACAGCTGAACTCAACAACATGTAAGCAAATGTTTCGCACCTTGGCTGATTCCCATCCCCTACACTGTACCACGTTTATACAAGACTGGATAAAGTTGGTATAAAAATTCATTCAGTGAATGAATCTAAGCACCGTCAGCTTAAATGCAAGTTAATAGCTGCTACATTTGATGTTAATTAACTGTAACCATGAGCTCCATAGCCACTGAGCACGCCGCCACAGTGCTTTACTACAAAATTCACCACATTAGTATTTTCAAGCAACGCTTGAACCCATATGGAAAAGATATTTATAAATCTTATAAAGTTTGTATCTGTCTTGTGTGAAACTTGTATGAAAAGCATATAAGAGTGAAAACAGATATAAGATCCCTTGAAAAATTATATAATGAAACTTGTATGTTTTGGATCCTTACTAAAACAATATATGAAAGTAATGAGAAAGTGGCCACTTTCATGAGTAATCACATATAAGTTTTTACTATTTCTTTTCCATATGGGAAAAACACAAAGTATGTATACTCTAGTTTATTTTGCAGGATGAAAATACATAATTTATAAAAACATATACATACATATAGAGGTTCCAGATCCAAAATGTGATTAAAATGATGACATTACATTTTTGCAGTTTGTCAAATGCCACCGAGCATCCTTACCTTTAAATCCAACCTCTCGTTTCCTCATTGTCCTGACTTTCTTACATGTTTCTCCATCTTTGAGTGAAGTTATCGTGCACTCTCCCTGAGAAATCTAGCTAGGCCTTTTAGCTAGCAATACACTGTGACAAACTGCACACAAACAGTTTGCATGTTTGCTGATGTTTGCTGAGCTGATAAAAAAAAAGCTGTATTTGAAATTACCTCCCAGTTAGTAAAAAACGTTAGGAGTAAAAAACGTTACTCTGTTTATGCTCGCGCCTCTTTGCTAGCACTAGCACTAGCTAGATACTGAAGATAACTTACAAACAGCTGGCACAACACCAGCCGCTTTAATGCTTCACTCTCTAGTAGAGGCCCAGAGTCACCTTCAAGTTGTTCTCTAATGATACCTGTAGAACATTGTGGCCCAACACCTTGCTAATGCAATTTAGATGCTCATCAATTTTCTTCTATTTATTCAACTCAGGAGGAAGCCTATACTAGCCTTCATAGGATGAAGGTTAGTGCACATGCTGGTCAAGCACAGGGCTAACACAGAGCGATAAACACATTCACATCTATGGCCAATATAAACCTGCCAATTCACCTAACCTATGCATTTTTAGGACTGTGAGAGGAAGCTGAAGTACCCAAAGAGAACCCATGCAAGCAGAGTACTTGTACTTTTGTCCTCTGACCTTAAAGCCCAGGGGTTCAGGAATAGTTTCCTGTTGGGTTTTAAAAGTTGAATGAAAGCAATTTCATATGTGTCAAAGTGGGGGTGGGGGGTAAAGTGCAGCTGTTAAAACACATAAAGCATAAACTAGCTGTCTGCACTTTCAAGGACTGTCCCAGCTGCACTCGTTCTCTTAGCCATGCAAGAAGAGTCTGATCAGATTTACTGCCATATGTTTGCTTTGATATTTATTTATTTAACAGCCCTCTGCTGTTTGATCTTGTTTTTTTGCCCATGTTTAACTTTACTCCATAATAGATCTTAACTTGCATTCAAGTCTACTCCCGCTTTCCTGTAAATCACGTGGTTTTTGGACTCGCTTAACTCCTCAACTCCAATTTTTTGCTCTGTGAGAATTGTATTCACGAAGGCCTCATTGTGCCAGGAGAGGAGGTGAATGTCCTGAGGGGAGGAGCAGTAAATGCTTTCACAGATCGAGCCAAAATAAAGAAGCTGGTGCACATCTTTTGTATTTTTGACATGCAGGACTGATTTTGTTTTGTACCTTTAATCCTCCACTCATTTAAGACCTGTGTCAACAACAAATCAAACAATTTGAGCTTACTGGAAGGGGATGACTTTACACAAGATCATCACACAAAATTACCTTCAATTCTATACAGCCTTTCTTCTTTTTTCTCTTTGTATGATCCATTCAGCAAAAAAAAAAACGTTAAGATGAGCTTTGTTAGCAATCAGTTCTCAAGTTACCAGAAAACGATTAAATGAATCTGACACGGTGTGATTAAAGTGTCAACTTTCAGCGTTGTGCTTTCACAAAAATATTTACATGACCTGATAATGAATTAAAGCCACTTCATGAGCACTATCCTCATATGCTCAAAAGTAATCGGACGAGAGGTCCCCTGTTATTCAAATAACAAAAAACAAAGAAAAAATGTTGAAACTGTAGTTCATAGCTGTTCTCAGGAACACTCAATAAGAGGTCCAAAGAGGTCCAAAGTAAGGGAGGACATCATTAGCCTGAAAATGTTAAATAAGTCTATAAAAGAGACTTTAAAGGTGGCTAAATCAACACTGTGCTACATCTTTAAAAAGAATGAATGCACAGCAACATCGAAAGACCTGAAAAACCACAGAAGACAGCTAAAGTATGTCATAGCAGAGCTTTTTCCTTGCTTAAGAAAAAAAAGTATAATATTGTCAAAGTCTGTGTCAAAGACACTTTCATAAATGTACAGAAAGATTATAACAAAGTGCAAACCACTGGTTACACTCAACAACAGGAAGGCCCTAACCCTGCGTGCAGACAAAACAAAGATTATTCAGATGAAGAGAAACATCGTCCGAATCGTATCACATCATCTGTTAAACATGGAGGAGGCAATGTTGTGCTATGTTACGGGCATTTATGGCTGTCAGCAGAAACAGGTCACTCTTGTTTATTGATGTTGTGATCATCTCAGCTTCAGTATCTCAGTTTACAGACTAATGTTTTATTTTTCAATGTAAGAGCTGCGTGAGTCAGAGTAACATAGAAATACTAGCAAGATGTGAAACTCAAGGCCACCCAGTGGTTGAGTCACCCTACTGCCCTGTCCACTCTCGAAATAAAGGCTAAAAAACAATGTATGCCTATGAGGAAGAACGGTCATGTTTGTCCTCCCTTAATACTGCAAAAGCAAACAAATCTATGATTTTGACACTTAAAGCTGTCACTCTCAGCCTGTGTACTTTGTATAAGTCTACACTTGGTAAGACAGATCCTTAGGAAGTGTTTAATTAGGGCCAGAGCCCAAAACACCAAACAGGTGTGGAGTGAAATGTTAAAGTTTTTGAGTTGCGAGCAGGCTCGGATCCAAACCTTAAGTTAGTTTCGCTCTGAGACATCCAGATACACATCGATACACTCCATCAATCTCCGCTCTGTCTACGTTCCCACATGGTACGACGACACAGCTGATGTTTCACACCTGATATGTGGCTGCATGGGAGCCTGCAGGGCCTGCGGCTGTCTATGACTAACTAAACATCAGTTTGGAATGTCGGAACAATGAATGGGAAGAGAAATATCTTTTGGTACTCTTAACGCTCACTTTTGGCAAAGACTCCGTTTTGCAGTTTTAAACAGTCATGTGTGGATTTTGCTGTGTGGGTAGTGCAGGCGTTATTGCTGGTATTAATATTAATATTAATATTTGCTAAGCTACAGAGAAAGGTTGCATGCTCTGGCTCCAGCCAGGGCATTTGTGTAAATATTGCTTGATTGATTGAATTACTTCATGTGCTGCAAGAAGTACTTCCCTCAGCAACAATATAACAGAAACCACGAGTGGTCAAGGGAAATTTTCTGTTGCTTCTCTTGTTCCAATTAAAAACAACCCCAGTTCCAAAAAATTGAGACATTGTGTGAGATGAAAATAAAAACAAAATCTCACAAACCCAGATTTTTTCCACAACAGAACAAATCGAAAGTCTCTAAACATTTGATTTGTTCTCTATCTCGTCATCTACAGTACATAATACCATCAAAAGATTTTGAGAGTCTAAAGAAATAAGGGACAAGGTTGAAAATCGATGTTGGATGCTTGTGATCTTTGGCCCCTCAGGCAGCACTATATTAAAAACTGGCACAATTCTATCACGGAAACTCTTCCAAAAACCTCTGTCTATTAACACATTTGTCCATGTTATTCTCAAATGCAAGTAAATTGCAAGTAAATTTGAACATGATCCAGAAATGCTGCCATCTTCTCTGAGCCAACGTCTTTTAAAATGGACTGAGACAAACTGGAAAAGGCACCATTAATGCTAGAAAGTTTTAGACAAACATGCTCCCGTGCACAGAAGTCGTCTTTCTGATTTTTGGCAAGATGCTAAACCGCATCTGTTACTCGAGCATGGCTTCATAGCAGAAGAGCCTGGGTGCTGAACTGGAGAAACTTCCTCCTGACTCATTTCTTTGTAATGAAATGTGGTGCTTTTAGAACTCACAGCTTCTTTCACAACAACATAAACACATGACCATTAACTCTGCATGTATGTGTAAAACTTCAGAAGGTCAACACGCAGATTTAAGGAAGTGAAACGTTTACCAACATGAACACACAAAATGTTTTTTGGAAAAAGGATTTAAACCATTTTCATGTTTGTGTATAAGGAACTGTGAGACAGTTGGGGGGAATACAGACGGGACCATGAGTATCTTATTTTAAATTTTGCAACGCACAAAAACTCTCAAGATGTGGTTGCTTGGCAGGTGAAATCCAATGGGAGCATTTATGCAGAGTTTACAGTGTTTTATGCAACATGCTGGCTCTTATTCTGCAAACTCTTTGTTTTCATACATGGTTCAAATGGTGTTTAGGTATTGACTTTATTCTTTTTTTACACAATGTGATCTTCTTATTCTAAATGTTCATTTGTACGTGCAAAGCGCTATGCGAATACAGGCCATTTACCATATGAAGCAAGCCCGATACATCTGAGGAGGAAGCTTTTTAGAGAGATCAGACTAAACAAAAGCTGTAAGCTGCAGGCCACAAAACCAAGATAATAACTTTCCTTAATCTTAAGGTAGGATCATCTTGATTCATCGAATGCAACTAGTGGAGACAAGGAAAAAAAATAAACAGTAAGATTAATGGGGAAACCGGTCTACACTACTTCCTGTGAAACAAGTTAAGCTTTGCGTCTCTCCACAGGCTTTGTAAAAGTTGCATCACTCCTGGCGAAACCCTCTTTTCTGGCGGGAAAGGTTTGGCTGCTCTTGTGCAGCAAATCCTGCTCTCCCAGATCGAGATCTAGTGTTGGATGCATGCACACACAAGCATAAACACCCAGAAGAGAACACAATAAAGCGATTGCCCGTACGCATTCCATGAAAAATCCCCGAACCGCACAGCGAATAGACGGATCCCAACGGCTAAAGTTTGGGGTTATTACTGTAAAGACAAGATTAAGATGAGATATTTACAACTTTCCACTTCATGCAATTGTTTGTGTTGGAATTGTAGACTGATATCTTTGTGTAGACATGCCAAGAGCATGGTTTGGGAGAGCAGTTTCCCAAACCACAAAATGATACTATCACTATGCAGGTCTTCACACCTCAGTGTAGTGGACGACAATTCTGTTCAAATCTAATGCACCTAAAGCTAAAAAGGCCCTAAAGGCAACACTGAATAATTTTAAAAAGGTATTTAAATTTGCAGATCCATCTGCAAAGAATAGATTTCAATAAATACATTTAAGGACATTATAGGAGACTCTGCTTGAACATTCTTGCCCCTGTTCGGCCAACAATATTCGTAGCTTTAAATATTATATTCTCCCTGTTTCTGAATCTCACTCTTGATCTTCTGCACAAATAAACTTTTTTGTGCATTTGCACATGTGTTGCTGTTTGTGGAATCACGGCTGGTTGAACTGCTGTTTATCTTGGCCAAGACAGCCTTGAAAATGTTTCTTCAAATGAAGAAGGCCTGAATGTCCATGGGCCTTTTGTTCCATCTGTGCCTCTTGGGTTTTCTCCAGGTTTCTTCCCACAGTGCAAAGTTAGTTTAAATGATCTTTCTCCCCATATGGAAAAGATATATATAAATCTAATAAAGTTTGTATCTGTCTTGTGTGAAACTTGTATGAAAAGCATACAAGAGTGAAAACACATACTTACTAAATCAATATATGAAAGTGGCCACTTTCATGAGTAAATCATATAAGCCTTATATGATTCACGATATGAAGTAGGCCACATCTTATGCAAGTCTTTTATAAGTTTTTACTTTTCCATACAGGGGTGGCTGTAGCTCAGGTGGCAGAGCAGGTCAGCCACTAATCAGAAGGTCGGTGGTTCGATCCCATGCCAAATATCCTTGGGCAAGATACTAACCCCGTGTTTGCCTACTGGTGGTGGTCAGAGGGCCCGGTGGCACCAGTGTCCGGCAGCCTCGCCTCTGTCAGTGCGCCCCAGGGCAGCTGTGGCTACAATGCCAGTGTGTGAAAGTGTGTGTGAAAGTGTGTGTGACTGGGTGGATGACTGAATGTAGTGTAAAGCGCTTTGGGGTCCTTAGGGACTAGAAAAGCGCTATACAAATGCAGGCCATTTACCATAAGTTTTTACTTTTCCATATGGGTCAGCTGCCCGTCGGTGCAAGTGTAGTCTCCATGAGTGTCCAGTGGTTCACAAAACTACAATAATACTTAATTTCTAATTGAAGTCAATATTGTTAAAAGCTGTAAAATAAACCTAAAGCTTTAATGAGGTAAAATGAGCACAGAATTCTCGAAGCTCTGCCAGTGCTGACATGCAGCCAGTGTGAAAACTGAATGTGTTCAAACACAGCTCACTTCAGAGTCAAACGTGGCATCACAAGTGAGACCTTTTTTTGTTTCGAGCATGTTTGAAAGCAAATGATGCACAAAAGACTTCTTAGCTTCCCATTTGACTGCTTTTGTGTTATGAACCAAATCTGATAACTTTGTGTCTGAGTGTTCCCTCCATGTATGATAAACCATGTTGTGTAGTTGGTGCACCATGTGCTCATCCACTCAATGATGCAAATACCTGAGCTATATAAGTTTTGCAAGAATTGTTTGGTTTTGCAGAAATGTGTGGTGTTAACCTGCTTTGATATGTTGTTGTTACTTTGTAGTGTAGTGCACCAAAATAGCCTAAAAACAATTTGCAGTCATGATGCAGCAGCACAGCTGTGGATGCAGATATCAGCTAGTTCCCCCCTTTTTAATATTGCTTAATAGAAGCTTAAATTACACATGCCTGAGCTTTCTCCAGGATTTCCACTTGAGCAGACACTAGTGTGCTTCTCACCCTGTGAAAGGGAAAATAGGCTCAGGTGACCTGACTTTGTTTAGGGGATGAAGATGGATGGATGTTGCAATGTTTCCGTCCAGTTTCACATTAGTTGCAGAGAATCTCAGAGTCACTGCTCTTTGTCTTGCACTAGTGGGTCACCTGCACTGACTGATACAAGCTAATCCTCAGACTTTTATTTTCCCAAAAATCAGAAGACTCCAATTTATTTGATTGCAAAATCTTTCCTTTTTTGTAACATTTGCACAAAACATACATGAAAAAAAGTGCTGACTCCTGCTTGGTGTCAGGAAAGCATGTGGGCAAAAAAAAATACTCGTTAAGTTTCTTTGGCAAGAAAACCAAAAGTCAGGAGGAGTTAAGCTGTAATTGTCCTGCCACGTGCCAACATTTCCTTGTTGTTGTGCCAACTTTCACCCATTTCCAGTCAATGAGCCGAGAGAACACTTTCAGTTTCGCCTGCTCACCTGTATAAATGCACCTGTAGTTCTCCTCCTCACACCATCGCCTCCTCTGCTCTCCTGAAGAGACTCGCTCAAGCAGCCAAGCCGCAGCAAACCTACGAAGAATCAGAGACATGGCTTCCCGAGTTGCAGCTCTGCTCTTGCTGGGCGTCCTCTGCTTTAGCTTTGCATCAGGTAAGACAGAGAGAAAACAGGTGCAGACTGCATGACATCTCTCAGATTTAGACTATCACATGTATAATACTCTTCTGCCTGTTAAACTGACATTGGTGTGTGTCCTTACAAGTCTTCTCTTGTAATTTCTCCCTGCAGGTGAGATCGCAATGGACTGCTGTCTGCAAGCTATCGACAAACGTCTGCCCTCCAAAAACATCGTGGACTACATCATTCAGGAAGCTGGGAAAGGCTGTGAAATAAGCGCTACTGTGTAAGTGTCAAACACGTGCACAACATTCATGCATATGTATTAAGTAGTGAGTGTATTTGTGCAGGGATGCTTTCCTAAAGACCCACAGTGCCTGGTTTACCTGTATTTGCCTCATCTCACGTCATCATCTCATCGGCTTTTTCAGGTTCATTACCAACAGTGGCAGAACTCTGTGTGTCATCCACCCCAGCCAGAAACCATGGGTGAGAAATCTCATCAATATCGTGAACAAGAAAAAGCAACAGTAAATGAGGTGAGAACGAAGCGATTTCCTCACTCCATCACATGTGACTTTTAAAAGTTATTCCCTGTGCACCGGCTAATCAATGAATCTTCTGCTTTTTCATAGATGAACAAACTCTGGGAAGGATGGATGGAGACAACCAGATCTCATAGTCTGTGATGGCAATGTTGCACTGTAGAAGATTAAAACCTGTTAGAGCGATTACGGAGAAATCATCATTTCATCTTATTTATAATGTTGTCCTGTATAAGCTGCCATGCCTCGGCCATTGGCTCAATATATAGCTACATGTGTTTCTTCTGTTTTTTTGTGGTGACTGCGGTGAAACTCGAACTCTGAGACGAGCAGCTGTGGACGTCTCTTTTTTCTTTCTTCCTTTTTGTTATGAATGATCCATAGAAATAGAAAGATTTGCCTGAACTTGCCCTGGAACTGACAGCAGTGTTACAATCCTGTTTCTGTCAGTGTCTGTGAATGACTCGCATTTCTGTTTTTGCAAGAGCTTGTACAAAATCTGATGACACGGCTTGTATATATCAAACGTATTGTAGAGAGTTATCCCAAAATAAACTCGGATATTATTTTGTAAATTCTAGTTGCTGTCTTTTTATTTATGACTAAATCGTCTGTTTCTCTAACAAATCATTTAGGAAAAGAAAAACAAAAGTTGTCACGTTTTCTAATTACACACACACACACACACACACACACACACACACACACACACACACACACACACACAC
>NW_005187439.1:1257658-1278780 GCF_000239375.1 Pundamilia nyererei | reverse complement strand
CACACACACACACACACACACACACACACACACACACACACACACACACACACACACACACACACACACTTCATTCACACACCAGAGAGCAGCCACACAGATGTTACCTGCTGATATGTGGAACTGGTGTCGTGCCAGAAGAACTATGAACACACACACACTGAAGAACTGTTAAAGTGGACCAGTTCTCCTCATTTCCGAGATCATATTTCTATACTAGAGTGAGTTTACATGATTATGATCAAAGCAAACAAAACAAACTCCTCATATACTGGGTCTTGCAGCAGAAACACGTCCTTTAAGCTGTCTTCTGATTTGCTTGTCCTTGCAAACAGAAGGTCAGAACAGCAAGCTGCTGAGTGTTCTGTGCTTACAGCCACAGCTGTGGCTAACAGCTAGGAGTAGAATAACCATCTACAATTGAGTGTTTTGGACTTTTGGAGTATTTGCACATGACCTAACCTCTTTCTCAAAAAGTAGATTCTGTTAATCTGGACGTCGGGATGAACTGAATCTAATCAGAATACTTACAGCAGGCAGCACGCTGATGGCGCATGCGCACTTACAAAGAAACCTTCTGACCAAACTTTACACAAACAACACATTGGGAAGACATGTCAGAGAGGTGGGCTGATAGGAAAAGACAACGAAAATACATAACATGAGGTGCGAGGAAGAGAAAAAAACTCCACTCAGAGTGAGCTCCTAATGGGAGAACAGTTTGATAACAGAAAAACCCCACAAAAAGCACATGAGTGTCAATACACCACAGAAACACAAGACAAGCAACAGGGACGGGTAAAAGGGTGAGAGACAGCGCATCCGGTCCTGCAGCATGTCTGCGCTGGTCCAGTCGACCAGCCATCTGCCCCGGGAGGAGAAAGGCATCGAAGGCGTTTGGAAAGGGGGGTGTGAGTGTGTATCAGTGTGTTTGTGTGCGTGTCCAGAGTTCAGCTGAGACAGTGTCCTTCACCCTGCCAGGCTAAGCAAACAGTCTTCCAGCCGACCCAGGTGGCCTTGCGTAGGATAGGAAGAAACCGTCTATCCACAGTCTGTTATCAGGGTGTTTTTGTTCAGCTCCGGCCTTGAGACCACAGCTGGCGCAAAAGCGGTAGCCGCATGAAATGCTGGTTTTTACTTTAGTGCGAACAACTCGTGTGAATTTCAAAGCTGTTCTAGCATTTAGATAAACATCTAAATGTCAGCTCGAGCTACACTTGTCATGCTTTTTTAAAATGTGATGTTGATGATGTGTGAGAGGTTAGCGGTGGTTACAGGTGTTTACCCTTCTTGTTGCTGCTTTGCTTGTGCGCACACGTCTTTTACAAAGTGTGCCTCCGACTCTCACGATGCTCGCCGCTTGAAACCAGTCTGCTCTGCATACATACTGTAGTAAGTTGGTTCACATACATAACAGTAAAATGTGGTTAATTGTTGCTTGCATTTGTGATTTCCTCATGCTTCAATGTACAGCTCTGGGCAAAAGTTCCAAGTGTGTCAGACGTCTAGAATTTTACCCCTTTAGCGAAGTATCTCATTCAAGATATTTAAATCGACTTACCACACACCTTAAAATGTTTACCAAGAAGAATCGACGTCGTTGTGTGAGGCAAATAATAACTGGAAAAGGTTATTTTTCTCCTTTTCTTTTTGGTTACAGTTACCATTATATTGGTTTTGCTGTTTCTGTGTAGTTTTTCAGGCCTTTGGGGTTTATTATCGTTGTGTTTATTCATGTGGCAATAAATGATCAAATAACAGCTGTTTATTTAAATGAAAATGTTTGACAACGCCACTTCCAGGAAGCTGTGCCTGACAATTTATGAAACCTTCAAATGGAAACTGGAGTTGGCCTAAAGACTCGACTGCTGTAAGTGTAAGTGACGAATGACTGGCGGTAAGCATGCTGAACATTTATGAGAATCCAGGCTGGGCTTCAGAGGGTCTGAAAACAGGAAGTCCTTCCAGCTCATTTTGACCATTTGACCTGCTCGTAACAGAATCTCTGTGCTCACTTTAAAACTGTCCAGGGAGCCAAAGATCAGCAGTTCACGGCATTTCTTTTGAGTTTCCCACAAGATACATGATCTGTATAACTACAGACCACCCAAAAAGGAAACACGCTCCTGGGGGGGGAAGCACTTACTCTGGTCAGATCTGCTACAGATGTCCTTTCATAGCAAAACTAAACGCTTCAGATTTCTGTTGACTTTCACTCTTGTCTTATCAGTAACTAAAAAAAACCAAACAGTCCAATCTGAGACTTTCTCCAAACTTTACCGTAAGTGTGATTTGTAAACTGACTCAGTACTTAAGCATGCTTTAGGATTCTTTATCTTTCAGGTTTGTTTGCATTTCAACTTGGTTTCTTCCATCAGATTTCCATTTTCAGACACAATCTACCTCAGTCTTCATGTTTTGTTATCACTTCGATATCTATGAAAGCCATATCTGGTTTATCAGGAGTTAGAAAATTCCCAGGTTTAACTACAACTTGGACACAGACTGGTAATCACAGACCGCATATAAAAACATGTTGCAACAAAATGAATTTGTATTACTGTGGGGCCTTTACCTTACAATATAAAGTGAGGTGAGTGTTATTGTGATTTGGCACTACATAAACAAAACTGAACTGAATTGAACTGAAAACCATCTCAATATTTTGTGCACCAACATCTTAAGGATGGCCATCACCATCTTGGTATTTGAAACCAGATTTGAGCATATTGGGATGAGAGGGTGGAGTTATTAGCTCAGTTATCAGCTAGCATTTGCAAGCCTGGTTAGTTACAGGATCGATCAACAGGACATGTTCCTGTCATGGACTCTGTTACCAAACAGTAACCAGACGTCTGACATGTGAGTGCAACAGTCAGCTGTTCGTGAGGGCTGACTGCTCTCTGGAGGATGCTGCTAAAAAGCTTCTTTCAGCTTCTCCTTATTTGCAAGGAGCACCGAAGTAGATGGATGTGCATAACTGATGCGCTTCCTGATGCAGCCCTATGAAGGAGTATTAGGGCCACATTAAGAAAAAAACTGTTGATCATTTGGAGATTGAAGGCAAAATTTAAATCGTGGAGATTACAGTTGTTGTTGCCACGGCTGCTAAACCCCTTGTGAAAGCGAGTTATTGAAAGCAACTGATCAACCATCTTGTGATAGAACATACATCCTCTGTATTGCACGAGCGTTCAGCCATTGATGACCTCGCATCCGTCCATTACATTTCCTTTTGTGCAAATCCCCTCTTGCAGGTTTGTGTTCTTCTGTCTGACCAGATGCAGCTTTCTGCATCATGGTTTCGTGCATCATGACACTGTTTATGTGCTAAAAAAAAGTTCTTCCTTGTTACTAAAACTGATTCTCGATTTCATTACAGCAGCCGTAGCAGTTTTTCTTGAAATGCCAGCTGTAACCTTCACATCTCTAAAATAAAAGAAAGTATTTGGGCCCCATTTATTCTGGACGTCTTGAGAACGCTCCATGTGAAAGTGCAAAAGAGTGCGATTTCAGTGACATCTGCAGCACTTTATTTTCAGCCCATGGCTTGGATGTTTTTAATTCACACTGCAAAAAATGACATCAGCGTGGTATTAATCACTGTGAAAAAGTGGGCAAAGGTAAAAGGTGAAAGTTTTCTGAAATGAGTTTGGATGACCTCTGGCCTTGTTTAACTCTAATCTTCATGCCTACCTGCATCAATAACCGTGCATAAACTATTCTCGTAAGCATGTCTTCAAAGACACATTGCAAAAGCTAAAACATGTCCTTTCTTGTTCATGCAGGACGCAGATTTATAATGAGAGACTTTTTCCAACACAGTCCTTTCACATGGACTGCTTAATGGAATCCTGCCAGAGGCTATAATTCAGGCGTATCAACTGTTTAAAAATGTTCCTGTAAGTGCTTCAGCAGGGAAAGTCCAAACACTGCACTCGCCCAATAAGGCAAACTTCCACCCAGCAGGTTACAAGAAACTGAAACTCACTGGAATGACACGTGAGAATCAGTGTTTACTCCTGTTATTGCATTAAGACGGCGGTGCAAGCAACTTCTTATTTCCTTCAACAAGTTGTTCAAAAGTAAGAGGTCATCAGTCTGTCACAATTGTTCTAAGTTCCTCAATACTATAAGGGGGGGAAGAGAAAGCTGCTCTTTACAGACACCACATTCAGCTGCAGCGGTATCTGTTTCACTGGAAGTACAGCTCTTCCATGGAGGTATCATTTACGCAGGAACAGATCAACGAGGAAGTTTACAACAAAGTGTTGTAATAATGGGAATCTTTATTTTTATCGCAGGTCCTGATTTGATTGTTTCTGGTCAGACAAGTCTACAGCTGAAAAGTCAAATAGACCCTGAGGGTACTTCACCTCAGGTTCGAAGAAAGCTGTGTTACAAGAGGCTAAAGCGCTCTCTGCTCAGAGCACTGTTTCTTATCTCAAAGTTGCTTGTTTTCTTTATTCCAGCTAAGCTATGTTTATTTAAAATAACAAAAACCATCCATGCATCAGTTTCACACATATCAGCTCAGTTTGAGGCTACCAGTTAATCTAAACTCGTGTTTTTGGACTTTGGGAGGAAGCAAGATTAGCTTCACAGAAATGGGGAGAGCATGCAAACTCCACACAGAGATGCCCCAGATGGGATTCAAACCAAAGCCCTTCTTGCTGTAAGACAACAGAAATGTGCTCAGTGCCAGTTTACTTTATTCCACAGTCACCAGTCAATCCACTGGAGCACCTTTGAGATGGAATTGGAGATTATCATCATGAACGTGCAGCAGACAAATCTGCAGTCACTGTGGGACGCTATGATGTCAAAGTGGAATAAATTCTCTGAGGAATCCTGGAAGCCACCAATAATTAAACAGTCTGGTTAGATTAAACCACACTGAGGAAACCGTTGCTGTGAACTGGCACTAAAACAGATAGAACGGAATTAAAAGTCAGACAACATTTGAAAAAGAGACGTCCCAACAGCCCTCTTTTCATTTCTCTTCTGCTCAACATTGGTCTGCTCTCTTTACTGGGAAGGAACACTTCCATACATAATTCAAAAAATTATTGTTGCACAAAAACCCCACAATTTCTCAGAGACAGTTGGGATTTTGGAAACATCATCAGGACATCAGTTTGTGCCACATTAATGTGAGGTGCTATAGCGTAAGTGCGACAGGCTGGTGACCTCTGGGAGGCCAAGAGGATGCACAAGTCTCCCTAACCAGAGGATTGATGTCCCAGTAGTTTTCATGTACAGGCAGCGCACTTTGGGAAACAAATGTGAAAATTTAAATTGAAGGTTACATAAGAAAATGTGCAAAGGATTTGGTTCCAGTCCGTAAACATGTTTTTAAATGCGTGAAGTTGGGCATTTTACAGCGAGGGTCTGTGGAGGTTGACTTCCTTTAGGAGCCAGCGTCCTGTGGTTACTGCAGCTTTTTGACGTCGGTGTTAGCTTTGTTTTACAGCACAGGAGTTGCCACTTTGGTCCTCTGCACATGTAGTGCTGTTTGTAGATGATGTGACATCAGTTAAATCGATAAGTTGAAATAGATCGTTAGTGAAACAAGCTCTCTACGCTCGTCTACACGAGGCATTTTATAGAGCATATTGCAGCCGTGCCAGTTTATTTTATTTGAAACAACTTTAATCGACTTTAAACTTTAAACACATTTTGACTTTATTCTCAAAATGAACAACAACAGTTCTATTTTTCAAATATAAATGTGGCCCTGGTACTCCTTCAGGCAGAATTATTATTTATTTTTTTAAAGTGCAACAAGCACGACTACATCTCATTCAACCAGATCTGTAAGTACAACCTCTGCCCTGCGATTGCTAGGAAACACCCCACAGACACCTGCTTCATGGTAGAATTGAACTCAGGACCTTCTTGCTGTGAGGCAGCAGTGCTAACCACTGTGCCACTATTCAGTTCTTGGTCCTTGTAGTGTCTGAGCTGCCATATCCATGAATTACTAACCATTTTAAGGACTTAATAGAAGTAAATTAAATGTCCTGCCTTATTTTTAAAGTTGAGCTTTTATTTCACTTGTGTCCACACCCTGTGCTTCATAGGTTTGCTTTAAGCTATGCCTTATCTAGTTGTACGTGAGCCCAAGTCCACTAGATTCAGCACACAGCGATACAAGTCAAATGGCTAATTTTTCATCCATAAAATCCTTTAGTTGTTTCTAATCTATATGACCGAAGCATTTAACTGTACTATATTTGTTCTTGTTACTTTAATATCTCCATAGAAGCTGTTAAACAATATGGGAAATGTCAGTGGACACTGTGACTGAGAATACAGTCCAATGTGGTCCAGTGGGGCTCCCAAAAGCAGACTACAGGCATTTATTTATTTATTTTTTATCAATTTTTAAAGTCAGTGCAAGACTCACACGTTTGTGTCTGCAGGGTTTCTCTCTTGTCACTCCAGCTGCCCCCCACAGTCCAAACACATGCACTGGTTCGGTAAACTAGTGGGTGTGACTGGCTGTTTGTCTTAGACTTCGACTTCTCCACCTGCGCAGACCTGAGTTGGATAAGTGGAAGAAAATGGACGGATGCCACAAACTCCTGGGGTTTGATCAAATGTGTGCTTAATGTTATGTCTGATTAATTTCATCTTGTTATCGTCAACAGGCAGTGCCAAGAAACAGCTGTTAAAGCTAAATAAAAGAGGGGATTTTTCTTTGATTAAGAGGGGAGGGTTTAGGAGAAGTAGAAACAGGAAGAACAAAGTGGGATGATGAAAAGTGAAAGTTTGAACAGGCCGGTTGCATAGTGCACGGTTCCTATATAAGGAGTGCTGCAGCAGCAGTCCCCTCACTTCCTTTGCCACAGTAGTTGTTGAAGGGAAGAACAGGCTCTGCATCAGCCCATCTGTCTCCAGAGAAACCAAAAGGCAACTCTTCCTGCAAGACCAGACATGGCTCCAAGGGGTGATGGCAGACTCTTCCTCTCCATCCTTTTCATCACTTGTTACTGCACAGGTGAGTTTCTCCCAGGCATCCTCCGGTGCCAAATCTTTTTATTTTCTATTCATGCATTTTCATCTCAGGCAGAAATATGAAATGAATCACTGCAAAAACATGTCTGTAGGCTTAAAGGGATGCAATGTATCTTTAAAAAGTAATCACTTGAAATGACTAATAGAGAAAGCAGTAATCCTAAATATACATGTGTGGTTCTGTAGAATTTGAGTTTTACGTTTGCAGAGATTCCTGACAAATGCATCTCCAATTGTTTCTGCTAGATTTACAATTTATGAATCATTAAAGAGCTGAACAAAAGAGGACAGCAAAGTCTCGTGCAGGATGTAGAGATGAGGGTGACATCCAGTAAAAGTATAGTAAAATGATGAGCAGAATATTAAGTAAATGTGAAATTTAACTATAAATATGCTGATAAGCATTGTTTATCAGTGCAATGGCAAAGGTGTGGCAGTGGCATTCCCCTCGCCTTGGTGCATTCTTTGTTGTAGGTGAAAGCTAAAGTTCAACTGTGGAAAATCCCTGTCCAGTGACAAAAGCGTGCCATGCCCCTGGGCGTGTTCGTCACTCTGGGGACTGCATCCTAACAACTACTAATAAGTTGCACGCATGAAAAATGATGCAACTAAAAAGAAAACCCTTAAAAACTATGAATGAAAAGAGGCAAATATACGAACCTGATATGTAACCTGACGCTTAAAAAACGATAACAGCTGTTTTCCTGTAAAACCTCACAGCTCAGCTGGACTGAACCTACGTCACCTTATCCTTCACAAACATGACCTCAGAGACAGAGCATGTGTTCGTGGTTTCGTTTTGGAGCGTCACCTTTTGCTGACACGGTCTTCTTTGTGTTTCAGTGACGCTGGCACAGGTGCCCGTTGACTGCTGCTTGAGTGTGGCAAAAAAACCTATCGGGAAAGGTCTCGTCGCAAACTACCACCATCAGGTCCAGGGACAAGGCTGCGCTATTGATGCCACAATGTAAGTTCTGATGAGGTGCCGTGGATTATGTATGTAAGGGATCAGGATATAGAGACATGCTGCTATCACAAGCTCATTTTGACCCGAGTGATTTGTGTTCTTGCAGATTTCTGTCCAGAGGTGGCCGGACAATGTGCGCCCCCATTAATGAAAAGTGGGTGGAAGGTCTGAAACGCCACGTGGATCAGCTGAGGAAATTCTGCAAGAAACAAAACTACACGGTACGTTCACTCTGCTCTGCTTCTCAGCAAGATAAACTCTTTAGATTTAAACGTGATGGTGGCCCTACTTAAGAGAAATACACTTGATTTGAAGGAATACTGCAGCTTTTTAGGAATGTAAGCTGCAGTTTTAAGAAGACTGCTTATGTGCGCTGAACAGGTACTCCCAGAAAATCATCACATTAGTCCCACTGTGTGAAACTTATCTTCAGGCAAAGTTAAAACCAAGCAGTGAATTTAAAAGTCCAAAGGTCCAAATTTTAAATCAAATCAAAGTCTGTTTAATATTAAAACACCAGAACTTACACCCACCACCTCCTAACATGGACTTTCTACATCAGTAAGATGTTAGTTTAATCTCCTGCTTCATCTCCAGTTCGTCTCCTTTTGCTTTCTTGGGTTAAGGTTTTGTCTGTGACGAGCTTCTGGATATTTTTGGGGGGATGGTGCCTGAAACATCTGGATTTCAATTGTTTTTACATCACTGAACAGAGGTCACTTTAGGCCTGAAGGTTTAGACACTGAGGTTAGAAGTCAGGCCAAGATGAGTGATAACCCTTAAACAGATGTTTATTATTTAAAATTGACACCAGTGCACATTTCACATGCACTTATTCTTATTTTACAATATAACATTTACTAAGCAATACAATAAATAAATAATAAATAATAACATGTCTTCAAATAAAAACACCAGAAAAAGCTGCAACGTATTAAATAGTGAGATTTAGAAATGTTAGATCATATACATTTGGACTTTATGCTGTCGTGGCATCATCAGTTAAACTCCTCACAGACTTTAACCAAAGCAGCCACATGTTTCAAGCCTCATTTAATTTCAAGTGTTTTGAGGCCAATGAACTGTTAAACCGCTAATCCTGATACTGGTCATGTGGTGGTGCTCACCTCTCACCTTCAGCTGTTTGCTAGGTGCACATTGTTACCCTCTGTGTTGCTTTTGTGATAGATAGTTGGTTATTTTTAGAACACTCTCTTTCATTCCTCGCTAGTGACCCGTACGTTTTTATCTTAGAAAGCACAAGTCGAGACACAAGCTGCAATCACTTAATCGCTGTTCTTGCACTCGACTGGATTACACAAGAGTCCCCTGTTACTGTGTCATTAGGCACCATGCTTGACAAAACAGGAAGTTAAAGCCGTGGTGAAAATAATGACCTTGGGGTTTCTGAACATTTGTATTCCTACAGGGCAAACGCTGCACTGGAGTGAAACCCTAGTGAATCAAACGTTGACCCTTCAGCCAGAGCAGTGGTTCCAAGTCAGCGAGGAGAAAGATGGGATCGACCACAACATGAATAAATTAAGAATTTAAGCTTAATATGAAAATGATCAGCTATTTTTCTGCCTACTAAAACAATGTCTTGCCTTTTTTATGTAACTATCAATTTTATGAAAGACAAAATATTTTGAAGGACGTTATGTTTTGTATTCTGTGTGTTTTGTTTTAGAAGTAAAGGGTCTGTGATATCGGTACATGAAAAAACTGAAAATGTGATTGTTTGTTTAGTGTCTGGTTCGCTAAGCAACTTAAAACTCAGGAACAAGCAGTTTGTTGGTCATATGGATTTATGTGAGTGTTGATATTATCAAAATAAAGCTTCCCCCCCAAAAAATCCAAATCGTGCCTGTGTTCTTTGTCGATGATGCTCTACTCTCTGTTAAGACTGAAAATGAGTAAATGACCTTCACTACAATGCTATAATTCATCTTACTGTAGGTATATATTCAGACCCTGGCTTATTTAGCTTTACAATAGGGGCTGAACCCATGTTCATAGATGTGTTCATAGACATCTGTGTGGAAAATATTTGCCCCTTCTTTATTTCTTTGCATATTTGTCACATTAACATGTTTCAGATCATCAAAGAAATGCTATTTTTGCACTAAAGTGTTTGGATGACTTAGAATGACTCTTTCACATCTCTGTGGAGAACTTTTGGCCGATATTATTGAGAAATTTCCAACTGGAGAGTTTTCTAGCATGGCCAGCCTACTGACAGTCACACCAAACCATCTGAATATGATCTCATTGTTGAATCATGAACACTGACCTTAACTTTGACAAGTGGGATCTGCAGCCCTCACTCTGCCTTCTGGATGAGTTGTTGATGCACTCCTGTGGATGGTGGCTCTCAGCATCTTAGAAATGGCTTTGTAACCTTTCCGGACTCATAAATGTGACTTTATTTCTCAGCTCTTCCTTTAGATTGTGATGTGATGCTTTTTGAGATCTTTAAGCCTGCTTCAGTTTCTCAGGCTCTACTCCAGCGATTTCTTGGTTCAGCAGGTCTGGCAGTAATCAGGCCGGGGTGTGGCTGGTGAAATTAAACTGGGTCACAGTTAATTCCTGATCTGGGGCAATTATTTTTCCCACACGGGGTCAGCTAAGTTTGGATAGATTTCCCTTTGATAAATTAAATCATTTTTTAAAATATGCACTTTGTATTTACTCTGGTTAGCTGAATATCAAAGTTAGTTTTAATATTTTTTTACAGGACTGTAATTAGTGCTTTGAACATCTTCACAGTTTCTTTAGATGACTCATATAATGAATCATAACTGCTTTGAAAATATGATAAAAGTGCTTAAAAGCGCTTGGTTGGTTTAACCAGCCATCATTTAGCTGTGGGAAGGTTGGAACCCATCCCTGTTCTCATAAGGTGGTGGGTGTGGCACATCCTGGACAACGATGCACTCTCACATTCACACCTATGGTCAGTTTAGAGTTTCCAGTAAACCCAGCATGTAGAAGACAGAGTTCTGAGAGCTTAAACTGTTTTGCATGAAAACTGTATGAATATCCACGAATAAATCAAAATGACTGCAGGTCAGAACACACGAAAAAACACACACGCACTCGTTTTTATATCTTAGTGAGGACATCTAATTGACATAATGATTTCCTTACTTGAACCCTAACCATCGAAAACGAATGCCTAACCATAACCCTCAGCCTAAACCCAACCATAACCTAACTGTACACCAAAACCACATTTTGAGCCTCAAAAATGGCTTCAAACTCGCTGGGACCAGGATGTTGGTCCCCACAAGTATAGTAACATGCCAACTTTCTGTCCTCACAAAGATGTCTAAACATGTACACACACACACACACACACCATAGTTTGATGACCATAGTCTTTACTCACCCTTTCCCTTTTGATTCCAGTTCTAGGTATGGTGCACTTTGCACTTCACAGTACCAGTGCGTTACTGCGGAGCCCTCTGCTTGACCCCTCTCCTGCAGCTGGGCCACAACCACAGCCTGCCACCACAGGTCCCAGGCTAAAGTGGCCTATTTCAGATATGAAAGTTACTCGTTGGTCTCTCTGGGTATTTGGATCCTGCATAACTGTGTATGTGCAGGTTTGTCTTTCCAAAACACTGGTGGTGTCACACAGGCCTGAAACCCTGGTTAAGAGGCAGATAGCATTCCAAGTGTTGAAATGCTAAACTGATAATTACATGTTACATGTCAGTTTAGGATTTGGTTTAGTGAATGTGGTGAACATCAAACGTTGGCATAGACAGCTCTGTGGACTGCTGTGTCCTGTGCAAAACCTCAGACTCTTGTTTAAAGACATTATGGCTCCATTACCAGGAATCTTCATTGAACCCAATAACTGGCTAATTCCAAGAGACCTTCACCTTTTCAGCCACTGCATCACCACAATGATCAGAGAACTTTCATATAATCTTTGATTTACTCACAGTTTCAGTGGCTACATGAGTTGTTGTTTTTTTTGTTTGTTTTTTAAGGCCACTTTCCTAAGATGTCAGGATTTACAGGAACTACTTTGGCCTCACTGTTTTCACAGTTACGCAGACGTCCGAAACTCCAGCAACTCAATTTTATTTGTGTAAAAGCAAAGAAAACAAAGCTGCAAACGTCCATTTTGCAGCTGCTTATTCAGCTGAGTCAGCTTTTGTTGTGAGCTTGCACAACTTCCCTTTCACAGTAACATAAAACCCCCACAAAGTGAGACCATGAGGCATTATTTGGGTTTTATGTAATAGATGGTCTGTGAGGTAACTTTAGAAAGTGAGAATTTACACGCTGGTAAATTTGGAGTGAAATTTCAAGGAAGTGTCAGTGAGACGTTTAATAATTTACTTATCTGGATAAAGTTTAATCTGGTGTGTGAGAAGGCCTTTGTTATCCTCCACCACACATTCAGGAAATGTAGAGCATTAGATTTCACACTAGGCTGTCCTCTACGGATGGATTATGATGATGTGGGAACAACACCAACACGAGGATATCAGATCATCCGTCATCTACAGTCAATGCGCCAACATTTCTCTTTCAACTCCTTCATTTATTTCCCAACAGATCCTTGTGCCGTGACTGTCATTATAGTGCAAAGACACTCCCAAGAAGGAAAATCCCTCTCTTCTTTCATTACATTGGGTATAGGCGTGTAGCCACATATATCACAATGGCTCAGGCTGCTCTGAGTTAGGACATACCCATATGCAAAAAAATAAATAAATGGAGAAGAAGAAATGGAAGCGCGGTCATTTTTCTGAGGAAAAGGCATCTTTTCAGGGGAATCTAATCTACGTCTTTGCGGTTAAACCATTAAAGAGGAACTGTGACACAAATAAGAGGCACTCACCGTGTGTCAGCACACAGCAGTCAGTGTGTCTGCAAGAGTGGCTCACAGAAATATTAATAGCACAAAGAAGTGATTCTTGCAAAATACACAAATTAGCAATATCTGATCACAAATGTGAGTAATGTGTCCAGAGCAAGCTGCCTGACCGTGAGCTGATTTCAGTTGATTTGCAGTTTCAGCTGAGCCGTTATTAGCCTGAAAAACTTGCACCAATATTAACAAACACATTTCCAGGAAAAAAAAGCTGTGCATTTAAATGTAAGCAGACACGACACGTTGTGCACTGATGCATGTACTTCTAACTTTGCATTTGAGCGCTGGAAATGTGTTTAACTTCTGTCTTTGTGAGTTATTTTAGGTTTTGAGACCGGACCCTTGACTGGAACTTTTCAGTATTGTGATAAGAAATACAGTTAGGTCCATAAGTATTTGGACAGAGACAGAGATGCTGGGTTTCCTGCTTTTTATTGTGATACCACAACTTTACTGCAGCAGCTTCCAGTTGCTGTTTGTTGTGGGCCTTTCTGTCTGAAGTTTAGTGTTTAGCAAGTAAAATGCATGCTCATGCTCAGGTGACTTGTCCATTTAAGAATATTCCACTTCTTCGCTTTGATAAACTCCTGTATGTTTGGATGGTCATTGTCCATCTGGATTAGAAAAACCACCCAATCAATTTGACTGCATTTAGCTGGATTTGCGCAGAGAGTAAGCCTCTGTACACCTCAGAGTTCATTCAGCTGCTTCTGTCCTGTGTCACATCATCAATGTGGATTGCTTTGGATCATGAGCTGTTCCACGCATCACTCTGGTAGAAGTAAATCTCTGTAACATCTATCCAAAGAATGTTTTTCCACAACTTTGCTGGCTTTTTTAGCTCTTTTTTCAGCAAAGTCCAGTCTAGCATTGCTATTCTTGAAGCTTATGAGTGGCTTAACCTTGCAGTGAGCCCTCTGTACCCTTTACTTTCATGCCATCTTCTCTTTAGGTACTTGGATATCAGTACGCTGACCTCCTGGAGAGTGTTATTCACTCGGTTGGCTGTTGTAAAGGGTTTGTCTTCACCATGGAAATGATTCTGTGCTCATGCACCACTGTTATTTTCTTGGATGTTCAAGTCTTCTTGCATTGCTGAGTTCACCAGTGCCGTCTTCCTTTCTCAGGATGTACCATTTTACCACTCCCATTATTGTAGCTATTTCTGGGCTGTTTTTAATCTATTTTCACAGCTTGGGACGGCTTGTTTCAACACATGTTGTCAGTTCACAGCAGAATCTGCCAAAGCAAGCACCACACCTCAAATCAACTCCAGGCCTTTTATTTATTTAACTGATAATGACATAGTGAAGGAATCGCCCACACCTGCACATGAAATAGCCTTTGAGTCAATTGTCCAATGACTTCTGTTCCCTTTCAAAAGAGGGTGGTGCACACTAAGGAGCTGATGCTCCTAAACCCTTCATCCAGTCCGAGTGTGGATACCCTCGAATGAAACCTGAGAGTCTACACATTATGTCCATGTTCATTATAGAACTATAATTGGAACATGGTTCAGTAAAAAGGTAAAAGAACAAAACTTGTCAGCGTCCAAACATATATGGACCTAACTGTAGCTCTTCAGAGGATATTAGAAACGCCTGGTATCAGTTTGGGAGAGTCGTGATCTTACTGCTCTATAACTGCACAGATTTATGACCGAGGGCACTTGAGGATTTGTTTCTAGCTAATTAAAGCATGTGGTCATTCATATCATATACAACATGTGCAGCTTTTGTAGCATTACAGAGTCTGTAAAATGTTGCACATATTAATATCATTTTTACTTTGTCAGGTGAAACATTTGAAAGACAGCAGCAGTGATAAACAGAATATTCTCGTCAGTGACTGTGGAAAATACCCACCTGTGTGCTGGAGCTGAACTCAGAGCTCAGTGCATATCTGTGACGCTCTTCCACAACAAACTGGGGAAAGATTCATTTTGCAGAGTGACATTTTATATCACCAGGGGTTATATGTTATCGACTATTTAGTGTATGTTGAAGTCTAACGTGCTCTGTGCTTTGAAACCAGGTGAATCATCAGATTAAGTTACACATGATGATGCACGGCTTTCACTAGCATATCTGTCAGCACTGCTGGCAAACCTCCCTGATGGCAGACAGATGCTCAGCTCTTAGCTGGTGTTAAATTACCCAGCCTGTCTTAGATGAGCTGTTGACTGACATCACTGTAAGCTTTACCTCTACAACCTAGAGCTGTCCTTAATTGCCCCAATATAAATGTCTCCTAAGTATACAGGTATTTAACCCCCCGCAATCCTAAACACATTAAGTGTTATATACACTGAATTATCAGTGTTGTTGCTGTTTGAGGATATATGACACTACCCTTCAATGAAATCTTAATTTGATGTCAATTTTTTTTCTCATTTCCTTGTTTCAAATGTTGTTTCTACATTTTATGCAAAATTGTTTTGCAAATTAACACTTCTGAAGTATGTTTTGCTTCAAAGACTTTAGAATAATATTAAATCCACTCATGGATCAGGCTGGTTCAATGAGCTTTAGCAGTACGGTTAGATTAAACAGGTATATTCTTAACTACAACCAAAGTTCAACTTGTGTAGCTTGACATCAGTACAGAAAGACATGTGTGGAGACACAGCTCCTTAAAGAGAGGACAACTTATAGAAGCAGAAAAATGATTTGATCTATTTGCCTCTCAAATACATCTTCAGTGTGCAGCACATCAGTTCATGCACAGGTGGCTCAGACAAAAAGACAATATCGCCCTCTGGTGGCAACATGTGCTACATGTGGAATGCTAATAATATTGAGGGCGTAATGGGAAGGATTTCTTTTTAAAATCTACTTCAGATCTGCAGACAATTAACCTGTGTAACTGGAACACCACTGGAACTGGAAAACTCTCAACTGGTGTTTAATGAGACAGAATAATAATAATAATAAAAAAAACAGACTTGTGTTTTATATATAATCATGGAGAAATTCAAGTTTTCACAGAGCTCTGTGCGGACTCCTAAAAAACAAAACCAAAACATCCACCACACAAGAAAACACCACAGAAGATGATTCAGTCTTTTGTGTGACTTCACGAGTCTCTCGCAGGATTGTGGAGGAATTCATCGCTACAGTTCATTCAGGTTTGTGGACGTTTGTTTATGCACAGTATTAAATAAGGTTGAGGTCTGAACTGTGATCGGACCCATGCAGCACCTTGATTCTTTTCTTTTTCACCCATTCTGTTGTAGATTTGCTGCTGTGTTTGGGATCATTGGGAATTTATGGACAATTTCATGTCAATAGCACCTTTAGAAATAGATTTACTTGGAAATTTGGTGATGTGTTCAATGCTTATTTTACCTGCTGTAAAATGCCCAAACATCTGCTTTTACACAGGTGCTTAAACTTACTGATTCCTAGTTTATCAAGTAGGCTTGATTAGCAGTACCTGGCTGTTACTTACGTCCTATGGAAGCTGTAAAGCTGTATTTAGTTTGCATGGAGTCCTGTGAAAACCACTCATAAATCATAAGCAGCTGAACGCGTTGGCATAGCATTAAAGCAGAAAGCACAACTTGCACCCTCAGTAGTAATAATAATAATGATGTTAATAATACAACTGCCTGACACATCTCTGGTTGCAGCCACTTAAATTTTACTGGAAAAGCATAAAACTAAGATGGGAACACTTACCCAGCATGCCCATCACCGGGCAGCGCAGAGCCTCACTGATAAATGAAGCAGGTATTTAATAAGCACGCAGTGAACAGAGTCGTAAGCTGGATGCTGCCCATAAATCCAGAGTGTTCTCGGGTAGACAAATCCCTTCAAAGGTGACGTGTGAGGGGGAAAAAGACACTGGAGCCACACGAGTTTGTGATCACATGAGCACTTTGTTATTTAACATCCATAGTAGTTTGATAATGTCATACGTACACATCATATAGTCTGGACACAGAGAGAAGAGCAGTGTCACTGATGCTGAAGGTATTTACAGGCAGCCGGGAGAGAGAATGCAGGGAGAAAACAGACGAGAGAAACAAAGATCACTCCTTTCTTTCCTTCTCTCTTATGTCACTCCTACAAGTATTTTAATGCACAACATCCCAGATAATTAAATGCTTAATTCTAAAAAGAAGTCTCTCTTTGCCTCTGGCCCCCTGGGCCTCCTTCGCCCGTCTCTGTTTTAATTACTGTGTGTTTATTTCTGTCGGTCCCCGGTGAGCTCTGAGCAGGATGGCAACGAACAGCAAACCTTCCTCCAACGTGACGGGCAACTTACAGTCAGCAGGTTGGTTAGCAGTGAGACTAAAGCTTATGCTCGCTTCCTGTAGTCAACATAAAATGCACTGAGAAACCTTTAATAACATTTGTACGTACAGCTCTACAGCAGAAATTAATTCAGGAGGGTTTTAAATATATTTACATTTGGATGAAATGTTAATCATCTCGCTGAAATTAGATGTTAAAAGTCTTACATAAAAATAAAAACTATACAGCAACGGAAAACTGAAATGGTGAAATTATATCCTATGTGAGATTTTCAAAAAATACACAAGCATTCATTTATTTAATATATGTACATTAATTTGACCTCTTTATAATTTTCCAGACTGGCCTTCTGTATACGTTTAAAGTATACAGTCGGAATTTTAGTTCTCCATCAACTCATTTTGAGCCTAAGGCCACATTTTGCACCTGAACAGGACCCCCACAGAGCCTCCATCACAAACCATGTGTCGGGGTTTCCCTTTAAACATCAAAAATATCAGGATCTCCTTTTCTTTCACGTGAACGTGTGCAGACATAAATCTGGAGGACGCGTCACATTAGACGCGTCAGAGCACGTACAAAATACACCATCAGGACAAATAGCTGGACAGGTGCCCCCCCCCCACCTGCACTCTTTAATGCACAAGTGTCGAACTCCAGGCCTCGAGGGCCGGTGTCCTGCAGGTCTTAGATGTGTCCTTGATCCAACACAGCTGATTTAAATGGCTCCAGAGGCCTGGTAATGAACTCGACTTGGCCCAGGGTGAGATCTAAACCCTGCAGGACACTGACACTCGAGGCCTGGAGTTCGACACTTGTGCTTTAAGGCATGAATGAGATCTTTGCACTTTGAACCGGAATAAACTTCCATGCTGGAGTAAATCCCATCATCCCCTTTTCCAAAGACACCTGCACAGCTATGCTTTGCTTTCATTTGACATCCATGTTTTCTGTAAGCATCCATTTAGGTGCTTCCCTCAACTTATTAAATAAATAGAATTTATCAGACGTTTAAGTCACTAATGCATTTACAGTATGTACCAATAAATCGGGCCGTGTTACCACCAGCTCAGTCCTGCCATCCTCACAGGTTGTCAAGTCTTCTTAGATGTGAGAGTGAGGAGAGGGGGAAATAGGACGGTAAGGAAAAGCAAAAGATTTCGAGAGATTTCATGCAAGTCGTCGGTGTCAACCATGGTTTTATCCCAGCTGTGAGGAAAGGAGGATTACTTTGACTGTCTATCCATCCAACAGTCACGCTTTTAAACGAAGGCAGATCAAACAAAACAGAGGATAAAAAGAAAAGGCCGATTCTCCTTCTGCTCTCGTTTCACTTTGAATGTCTGAACAGCTGCTGTCACGAGCTCGTGTGCAGATCTCCACCGTCTCATTAGAATAATAAAAATATGCTGAATCACAGAACATTTATCCAAAAGCTCTTACATTCATATCAATCTTACCAAAAAGCAAAGACTCACTCGTTTCTACACGAATGCAAAGATCAAGTTTACGAGAGGACGTCAAACTAACCTGCGCCGGCACCGAGGGCGATCGTTTGAGCGGCGCGTTCAACGTGTGGCGCAGCTGTACAGCACAGTGCAGCCAGGTGTGGAGCACGAGAGATCCGCCTATTTTTTTGAAATTAGAGCTGGATGATAAATAGACTGGACCTGCACATTGCTAAGCTAGGAGGAGAGGCAGAGAAAGAAGCGCTTGAGAGTCTTTGGGTTTGTTTGTGGGGTGCTTTTTTGTTTTTTTGGATGTATGCATGCATACGTGTCTGGGTGTACCCTTGAAGCAGATGTCTGTTTGTGGTTGAGCCTGCATGCTTGCCCTCGCAGTCATGTCTGCATCCTCTCCAGCTTTACTACAATGATTTGTCTTTTTTTCCCTTTAAATTACAGACGAAAACGGGTTTTTGTGTTCGGTCCGTGTGCGGGAGGGATACCCTCCATGTCTGTTTGGCTTCACCTTTCGGACAGTTTTCTCTTGCTCAGCATTGCCCGAAACCAGGGGAATCCTGGCTGTCCTCCATGCTGTTGAGGGTGACGTAGACAATTGGAACCAAGCCCCGGGTGGAGCCCAGGGAACAGAGCAGCCAATCGGGGTCAGCCTTGCTCAGAACACGCAGGATGTCGCCCTTGTTGAAGCTCAGCTGTCCGGGCTCGGTGGCGATGTGGTGGCACAGTGCTCGTACTTCGCTGAGAAATCAACACGGAGGCAGAAGGTGAGGATGAGTGATCGAAAAGTATTGAGGGAGGAATGCTTGGCATCACTTCCAAGTAACACTACGATAACACTGCAGGCGGTTCCTACCAGCTGGACTGTAGTTTGGCCTCAGCTGGGTACGTCGACGCTGGTGGAGCTGTACTTTGGGTGCGAGTTGGTGTGGCAGGAAGCTCCGCCTTTTTTCCGGGGCCTGCTCCAATGGTCAAAGCTACAAGGTCGAGAACAGACCGATCCAAGCCGAGCCAGCCCGATGGAGGTCTAAGAAACACAAACACAACGTGAAAACAAAAGGCCGATGTTAGTCCAGGTCAGTCTTTCGTCATTTGCGGCACGACATCAACGACATCCAGTGAAGCAAAAATATATATAAACCCACTAAATTTGTAAAGAACTGGAAAATGTTCCTCAGGAAGAAGGTGATCGTTCTGTTAGTTTCAGATTAAGATATACAAATGATATTTTGGTGGTTTCAGTCATGAACATTTTCTCACCTGGTCTTTTGGGTTTTTGGCTTCTGTTCACCTCCTTCTGCTTTCGAGGGAGAACCGACACTAGAGCCAAAGAGCCTGCTCCAGCGCAGACTCTGTCCCTGTGAGGGGCTCTCATCCTGGGCTCCGCCGTGGCTCCCAGTCACCGTGACCTCCAGAGGGTTGGTGTGATTCTCCTGGTTGAGGACAGACTCTGGGGGGCTGCCCATCCACGAAGGCCGCCCCCTGGATCCAGATGAGTCCCCGCTCAAGCTACTGCTCTTCCCGCCCTCACCTTCCTGAGAGGCCTCCGCTCCCTCCACCACTCCCTCTCTTGTGGGTGGGATTTGGCCCTGTCGTCTCTCCGATGACTTCTTCCTCTTCTCGGTCTTAACAAACTTTGTCCCCTCTGTGGATTGGTCGATGTAGACCTGGGAGGACTGCATGAGCTGGTACCACCAGCCGGCCTGCCTGTCTTGCCGCTGACGCCCTTCATCTGCAGGAAATCTGTTTTTTTCCTTCCTCTTGTCCTTCTTCTTTTTATCTTCATATTCTCCATGGCTCTCCTGTCCTACACCTTTCACCCTCTGCCCTTGGACCCCCCTCTCCTTCCATAAATGTGCAAACCCTACTTCCTTCACTGTCCCTCTGCAATCAGGCCCAGCTGTCATGCTCTGAGCTGTAACGCCCTCTTTCCTCAGCATCGATTTCCCCGCTGCTGCCTCTCTTCTCGATCCAACTCCCTCCATCCTTGGCCATGTTCCCTCTCGCCTGAGCCCCGCCTTCTCTTTCTTCACCTCTGCGCTTGAGTCTTTGACCATTTCACTGACAGTGTTGCTCCACCCCCTCATGAGCTGGAAGGTGGAGCACTTCGACTGGTCGACGCTCTGGCCTGCAGAGCAGAGCTGCTCTTTGCGACGAAGCTGCTCTTGTCCCTTTTGGAGGAGATGTGGTTCAAACAGCAGGTCCAGGTCAAAGGGGAGCAGTGAGAGAGGCTGCAGCAGGAGGAGGAGCTCCTCAAAGAGGGGCTGACACGGCCCCTGTGACAGGGGAAGGAAACCCCAAGGGCTGTAGTATGCGGCAATAATATCTGAATAAAAGATAAGAGAGGTGAGGAGGCGTCACAACAAGATGCACAAGAAGAAATCCGTCGTTTCAGTCACTATGGTCTTACCTTCATGCGTGTAGAGGTGATTGAACCAGAATTCCAAAGATTTCAGACTAAAACAGAAAAACAGTCACTTATTTAAAACCTGCAGCAGAGTAAAAGTCTCCTGCAGAAGACA
>NW_005187439.1:1253267-1257638 GCF_000239375.1 Pundamilia nyererei | reverse complement strand
GATTGAACCAGAATTCCAAAGATTTCAGACTAAAACAGAAAAACAGTCACTTATTTAAAACCTGCAGCAGAGTAAAAGTCTCCTGCAGAAGACATTTAAACAGTCATCACACCCAAAACGGAGTCTTTTAATCAGCTCTGACATGGTTTTAAAGGGGACCCATCATGCTCTTTGTTATTCTCTGCTACTGATGATAATGGGGTCAGTGTATGGAAGTCATTCTTTAGCTCCGAGTGCTTTAGACGCTCAGTGTCATGGTTCTGGGTCCTTTTGACCAGTGTTTTGAGTTTTGGTGTCTTTTGTATTATAATTAGTTTACCGCGTCCCTCTGTGCGTGTCTTTGTTTGTGTGTGTTTGTGTGAGCCCTTGTGTCTTGTTTCCCTCTTCTGTTCCCATGTTCCCCTCCTTGTGTGTCGTTCCACGCTCCCCCCATCTATTTTTCCCAGGCCGTCATGTCTCTCCTCTCGCTCTGTCTCGTCTCCGTTAACTGTTTCTGCGTCCCCCTCGTTGTCTCCTCCTGTTATCTACAGAATCCATTTTGTTTCCCTGCGTGTGCTTTCCTCTCAGTTCCCGTGTCATGTTGGGAGTTAGTCTGCGTCTTAGTGTTTCCTGTTTTATTTTGACAGTCTTGGTTCCATGTTCAGTGTGTTTAGTTTCGCTTCTTCTGTCTCTTTGTGTGTAATTTGTCTCAGCTGTGTTCCCCATGTGTTTCCTGTTCCCTCGTCATTCCTGGTGTACTTAAGCCTTCTGTTTCTGTCTGTCCAGCGTCGTGATCTGTCTCGTTCCCTGCCGAGTGTTCTGCCTTCCCACCTGTTTAGTTTCATGCGTATTTCCAGTTTAGTTAGTTTTTGTATTTCTAGTGTTCAGCAATGAAGCTGCCTTCTGAGTTTATTCTTGCTTTTGTGAGTCTGCATTTTGGTCCATTTCCACCTTCACACGGCCAGCTTTGAACTCAACTCTTGCCTTTGTACTTTCATGTCCAACACACAGTTCATATATCCCAGAAGCCCCGCCCACCCACTGTTCAAACCTGTTCAAAGCCTATTAGAGGAAATCTGGGAGGTTGCCCCTGACGATGAAGGCCAGCATTAGGTAAACTGAAGTGTGAAGTATTCAACGTTACTTTACATACCTCAAGAATAATAATTTAGTGCTGATTAGGCAAATATTAGGCCGTCTTTAAGGAATAACATCAGTTCAAAACACACATGAATACACTCCAGCTTATAAACATGTCCTCAGAGAGCGGGTAATCAAAACCTAGAACAAAAAGGTTACGAGAGACAAATAACAGCTCACAACATGATTACTTTGTTCATTCAAAAAAAATCTGATTACATTTCACTGTAGGTTACACACATAGCCACAAATACACTAAAGCACTGACCAACAGGGGGCACTAACGTGCCAAGATATGCAGGAATGTGCCAGAAAGAAATGGAACAAGAAGTCATGAATGCAAACAACGTGAGGTTTAAAATACTCAGAACGAGTTTTCAATAGTTTCTAATCTGTTTGACTTCAAGAATTCACAGATTGTGTTTTTCTTAACTGACTGAGACTTTCATACATCACCTCTGTTATCGGACATAAACAGTAACGCTTTTAAATGCAATGCACTTCAACACACCATGATGACCTCGAGAATAAACCTAAAGTAGAAACGTCACTATTTTGCAGTCACTAAGACCCAAAAACACAGAAGCTGTTGTCGTGTCAGAGCGAATCAGAGTGAGCTCCAGGCTCAGAGTGTAAACTGAGAATGAAAACAGCAGTAAATGAAACGACTCACTTGAGCAGGCCGAAGATGAAAGCATTCAGTCTCATGCTGTGGCTCGTGAGCTCCGAGTACTGGCTCACCTTTGAGAACAGGCTGTGGAGAACACGTGTGGACGGGCCTGAAAGGACACACGTTTCAAAAAACACACGTTAAGCTTAAACAACATCTGCAAAAGAATGAATGTAGCTGTTTGTGAATGCACCCCAAATAGAGAGGAAAGTACAACGAGTAAGCATTTTGGGACCCTGGTTAGAAGGTGAAGTTTGACATGGAGGTAAGGAGCTCATTTCTTTGTGCCCTGCTGCTCTGCAGTCACCTGAACCCTGCTCATGTCAGCGCTGCCAAAGGTCAAAGTTTCGTTTTGTTATAAACACAATCTATGCCTCCTATTAGTCGTTTTTATTTTTTATCATATTTGTTTTTATTTATCTGCTTTGCAGTTCATATTTTATTTGTTCACGATTTTTAATCTTCTAATGTTTCATTTATCTTTCTAAATGTTTTACTGCTTGTTGTTTCCTTTCTAGTCTTGTGAAGCACTTTGTAATTTTATTTTGAAAGGTGCCATTACTACTCTATTACTTCACTTCATCCTTCTGCACCATTGTTGTCTCCGACACTGATGGTGAAAATCGTGCAGTTTAGTTCAACATGTCACTGCTTCATCACCTCTTAGAATTAGTCAGGCCTTTGTCAGCGCAGGGTCAGCATTACAGTGAGCGAGTCACTGCGGTGGATCAATACTAATGCCAACTTCCCGCAAAATCAACTTTAATTGTTAAGTATCGGTATGTCCCCTCCACCCAGCGCTCTCACCCAGCTGTGTGGACGCCTCCACGAGGCTCCAGGGCTGACAGCGGCGCTGTCCAATGATCAGGTCCAGCACGTAGGCCTTCAGACCGTCCTGCAGCACGTCACGTAGAGCCGGACACAGATACTTCAGGATGAGGTGACCCACGTTGGGACTCACCCAGCTGTTCCCGAGCTTTGCCTGGCGGGTTGTAGAGAAGTACAGTCACAGACTCAGAGACGCGAGCTTAACGCTACGACAAAACTGACATGTTATAGCGGGAACATAGAGACAGGGAGACTAGACATGAGACGTGGGACCAGGAAAGGTACAGAGAAAACATGGGAACAGAACAGGGACTGTCAAAATAAAACAGGAAGCACACGACAGGTACAGAGACACGGACTTGATACTGAACAGAGGGAACATGGAGTGAGTGACATGAGAAATGACTGACTGGGGAACATAATAAACACAAGGACAGAACTAAACGTACACCAAACATGAGGGGCACAGGAATCAAAACCTAAAAACTAGGAATCACTAACTGGACAGCAAGAAACACAGAACAGAAACGCTGGGTCACCGACCCCGGACCGTGACACTGTGGTCCACCTCACCAACTGATAAACTCACATGTATTTGCCAGAAATTATATTATAATATTACCACTGTAACAATAAACGATAGATGTTTGTGGCATTGATGCTCTGAGACAAGATTACCCGACCGTGGGTGACAGCCTGACAGAACGCTCTGTCCCCCTGACACTGAATCTAAAGCTACTGAACCAAGCGCTGCTTTAGATGCAGCGTGTGTTTATTCTGTATTTGTCCCATATACAAATACAGAATAAAAATACAAATAAATATTACATAACATTTGCTACAAGTACACAAACAGCTTGCTCACTCTCACCAAGTAGTCAGGTGGCGCCATCTGATGGTGAAACTGGTGCAATTCACCACAAAACACATTTTTGTTCTTTTGCGCTTCATTGCAGTTGTGATGCGTTTGTGCAAATTCTATACGTATAACTTTGATCAGCCAGTAGAACCAGCGTGTGAGTTCATATTCACAAATGAGCAGTTCGTGCCATCGTGTGTGGCTGCCTCACCTGTGAACCCCAGGCTTACCTTAACATCGGGGTCTCTGCTGGTGCCGAAGTGAGCCACGATCAGATCCACTGCAGTGTTCACGGCTTTCACCAGAGCTGACGAGACAAACCGAGCAAAGCGTCTGTAAGTCCATCTTTTTATTTCTGTGTTATTGTGGCAACAGTCACATGGCAGTCATCTGTGTGCTATTTTACAAAACCCCTGCAGGAAGGTGAGGTACCAATATAATAATGAGTCTGAGCTCCAAATCTGCACTGTTAGATTTGCTACAGCAGTAAAGTTGTCTTCTAGGGATTTGACTCACATCAGTCTGAAAACAAGACAAACGTTGAAAGATATGAGTCACAAAACGCTGACAAAGAGTGCAATTCAGCTCCTACTGAGCAAAAAGCTTTTTAGCTTCACTTTGAAGGTAAAGCAAATCTTTGTGTCCTGGTTCATCTGTGAAATTGATTTTTATGAAAGTAAGGTGAAAGGGCTTCATCAGTCTGCTCAGCACTCATGTCGCTGCTCCCTACAGCTGTGTAAACCTGCATTATCTGGTAGGATGAGCTCCTCTCTCACTGCTGTGGCCTCGGATAACTCGGTGAGATCCACTTCATTTAGGGTGATTTGATTCTGTCTGCGCTGCAGCATCACTGCCCAAAAAGCTTTTACAGCTCACAGGCTGTCAGTAAAAAAAA
>NW_005187439.1:1248334-1252573 GCF_000239375.1 Pundamilia nyererei | reverse complement strand
GAATCACACTCGTATTCAGTTACCAGACAAGGAAAAGCAAAAAAGGAGAACAGTGCACTTTTGTATGAAAGACTTAAGGGAGCTTGAATTTAGTGTGAACTCTCCTAACAAATCGATTAATTCTGTATCGCTCACAGACGGTAATATTTATAAATGTTGGGAGATCCCTGCAGCCTGTGAGCCCAGAGGCACAACAACACCATCACACTTTCTTAGAATAAAGACCCGCTTGTTGGTGTGTGTGGAGAACGGTAAGCAGTAACCCTAAACCTAACCATAACCTAATTAAACATTAAAACCACATTTGGAGTCAGAAAAATTCCTTCAAACTTGTGGGGACTGGGGTTTTGGTCCCCACAAGTATAGTAAACTTCCAATTTTTGGGCTCCACAAAGATAGGAATACACACACATAGGCATGCACACACACACAGAACCCCCACCTCTCTTCTGCGTCAGGTCAACAGAGATGTGAGACTGCGAGGACGAGCACAAAGAGGAGGAGGTGGAGGCGTCCGGGGAGAGGCAGAACTCCTCAGGCGGCTTCTCTGTCAGGGAAAAGTAGTCGGACAGGAAGTCGCTGTAGCTCTGCTGCAGCTTAGCTGATTGGCCCACTGCTGAGACACACACCAAGTCACTATTAGAGGCATTGAGGTAAGGAGCACACTTATATGAGCCTACTAATACTGCCAGTACTTAAAATATCTGAGTCTATTGTTTAAATATTTGATATTCTTGCAGGTCTCAACAGTGCCAAGAGATTTTTGAGCACCGTTGAGTCGTCCCAGCTTGTGGCCAGAGGGGACCGAAGGGAAATCAAAAACGTTGCGTCTGGCAGGTCGCGGCCCCAATCCAGCAGAAGCATGGCACCCCGACACCCTCTCCACTCCCAGAGGGTTTCGACGGCGGTACTCCCTCCATTTGAGAGCCTGAGGAGAGAGGTGGTGCGCTGTTGTGGGACGGGAGGTGTTAGGGTTGCGATAAAGGGGTCGGATTAGGGTTTGTTGATGAGACAGATGCAAATGATACGCAGGAACAAAGCAGATGAAGATGGGCGTGTGGAAAAGGTGAAGGGAGGACAGGAAAAAGTTTAAGGTCATGCATGGAGGGAGAGAAGAAAGAGAAAAAGAGAACAGTAAGAATCTACAGGAGCTTCTTTTTGACAGTAAGTCAACAGAACTTCAATTCAATGCAGATTTTATAAACCAACTGCATCAGGACAAAACCTGCTGAGCGATTCTGTAACGAAGGGCTGACAGTTAAAAGAAGGAAAATGTAAAGGCATGAGAGACGACGAGAGGAAGATGGCCTCAGTCAAAGTGAAAGCAAAGTGTGAACAGTGAAAAAAACTGTTCACCTATTTTAAAGCAGCATTTTCTCATCAGGGATTTAATGAATAGTTTTCAACGGAAACGTGAGATTTGTTTATGGGCGTACCATTATGTGTCCTGGCTGCGTGCCCTTTGTTGCCCTCCTCGTGCTTTGCAGAGTCGAGGCAGCCCAGTGGGCTCAGAGAGTCACTGTGAAGCGCTGGTAAGCCGGGCAGCCCTCCACGGCGGAAACAGTGTCCCTGCACTGCTGGCAGCATTGGTGGCACCGCCCCTCTCTTCAGCCCCAGTGATGAAGGAGGAGGAGTAGGGGGTAACGGCGCTGATGCCCCCGCCTGTTTTATCGTGGGCGGGGTCTGCAGGGGGCCGAGACCGGCTGAAAGGGGGCAGGAGAGGCTGTGCGTTGGCTTAGGGCTGGGGGTGCAGGTGGAGCAGGTCCCGGAGCTGGGTGCTCCCTGGAGTCGGACCGGGGAGTAACTCCCAAGAGGCGAGGGCCTAACCGATCCAGGAGGAGGAGCCGTTGTGATGAGAGAACCCTGGAAGCTGTGGACTTTCTCAGCTGCGTCGTCGCCGTCCTGCCCGACTGGACCTCCAGACCCAGAGCCTGAGCCCAAGCTGGAGCGGGCCTGCATGCTAGAGATGTAGCCTGTGAGCAGGGGCGCCAGGGGCTTGGGCTGGGGGGCTTTAGCTGCAAACTGGTGGTGGAAGGTAAAGGGCTGGATGGGAAGGGTCGTGGGCCGCTGGTCCTTGCTGTAGCGGACCACTGCTGAGCGGCTGTCTGCAGAACTGGAGAGACCACCTAGAAGAGCCCAAACACAATTTGCTTAGTTCTACTTTGCCACAAGTTTAACAGTACAAACCTGCTCTGACAGCAACAACAAACAAAGATATAAAAAGTCCTGACTCAAAACTGCAACTGAGGACTGTTAATGTACTGAATATATCCAGGAGTGTCACTATGTGTGTCTGTGGGTGTGCGCGCTTCACCGTTAATCCAGCCTGCTTCATATTTGTCGGCTGTATTGTTGAGTAAATGCGGTGCCAAGTTTGAGGTATTTTGATGGAATGCTTTTCATGTTTTGTGCCTACTGTCTTTCCTCGGGGCAGACGAAAAGCTCTTCTTCTTAGATTATCACAACTAGCAGCAGCTCTGTCAACTCCCTGCATGTGAGACGTTCAGGGGACATATTTGAAATGCAGAAACAGAACCCTAACCCCGTCCACAAGTGAAGCATTTGCAATAATGAGCTGTCAGTGCTGCAGCTGCATAGCTAAGTGTTTAATGTGTTTACCAAGATGTCACAAATGCATCTTTTACTCCCATTTATATTCTCTTTGACCTCTTCTCTGAAAGCTGAGACAAGCTGACCTCAGTACAAATGTGTGTTGCAAATATTTATTTCCACTGTGGATTCCCTTTTGCTGATTATTTGATTTCTCGGTTAATAATTTAGGAAATAAAATAGGATTATCACAGACTCCTCCAAATTCCTCTCACTGTCCAATCAACAGGCTAAAGCTAAAAGTCAATACATTTAGAAAGACTCAAACACCACACATATTCACAGCTCAGATACTCAAACAAATAAATAAAGAAATGAAATAAAATCAGTACAGGCCGGCGTAGAAACTCATGAACCTGCAGGTCATCGCAGCTCAAGACTGCACAAACAGAAAGGTTAGAAGTGAAACCACAACACACAGCAGAAAACTGCCCGGTCATAAAGCTCAACCGCTCTTATCACAGAGAACCACACTGCTATTCACAGGCCCACACACACTCACTCACTCACACAGACACACAAAGACAAACACACACATGCAGACTAAACCTGGGAAAGTCAGGAGACACAGCAGCGAGGAGAAGCCTTTGTCTGCAGTGTGTGTGTTTGTGTGTGTGCTCCTAGATCCAGCGCACTGGGTGACAGACAGTGACGTGTGACGTCAGCGGGGTTGCGCAAGCTGTTTGTCGCCCAACGGCCGGCCCACCAGTGCCACCTGACCCGAGTGCAGTAGCTGTTTCTCAGCCACAGAGGGCGACAACAAGCTGCTGTGGAAAGCGGGGGGAAGGGAGGGCGGAGTGAGAGGAATACACACCCAGCAGGACTCCGCTCCCACTGGGATGGAGAAGAGAAGCCCTCATTCTCCGACTCTGGATCTGCTCTGTCATCCTTCTAATTGGACTCATTTCTTGTCTCGCTAACTGGCCTCTCCCAACTTCATTCTTCTTCTTCCTCTCTGCCTGTTTTTCTCTTCAGCTCTTCTCCTGTTTCACAGATGAATCCATTAGACAGCCGAAGCTTTTCCTTTGCAGCTCTCTGCTTTATGTTAGCATCATTAGTGAGCAAGCTGTCTCCCAGAGGCTTTTACTGAAGCCTGTACTGTACTGCGGTGAAACAACACAGCTGACTGAAGTGAAGTCTAATGAATAATATATGTGCTGAGATTCTGCACAGCCTTTCATTACAGCCTTAAATTATCACAGCCTTTATAGACACAGCGTTACAAACTAAGGGAGGAACGTGCCTCTATTCTTTGGGATGATCCTGTACCAAATTTCCCCTCGCCTTCTAAATTATCAATAAATCCTCAGTTTCACTTCCCAGCTGAAGGGCTTAAAGACTGAAATACAATCTGTTTCAATCACTACTTTCATCTATACTCAGTAAATCTGGTGAGGTGATGTGTTCTAGGTTGTTCCTGCAGGTAGAAGGAAAGAAATACAACATTTCTGTTTTGTGCATAAAAGTCTACAAGGACTATTTTAATTATACCCTCAAGTAAAGACCATATTCATTATTGTGATTTAGCTGTAACGTAACAGAAAAATCAGCTGTTAGATGATCTTTCGGTGTTGAATGCTCTAATGTAAAAATGTAGTTGAAGTGCGGCCCACAGGCTGGTTGTAGCAC
>NW_005187439.1:1245758-1247055 GCF_000239375.1 Pundamilia nyererei | reverse complement strand
TTTGATTCAGCTGTGTTGGAGTAGGGATGCATCTAAAAGCTGCAGGATAGTAGCTCTCGAGGACTGGGATTGGGCAGCCCTGGTGTAGGATGAGCTGTTGTGGCGATCCCTAAAAGGAGGAGCTGAAAGAAGAAAAACACAAGAAACTATCCGCAGCAGACGAACAGCATCTGAAAATCATGTCCTCAAGAAATAGGAAATAAATCCAGCAAAAACCCGAAACAGGACCCGAGAGATGCATCTGGCCCTTGAGCCTCGATCCATCTACTGTTCACTGAAGCCTCATCAGAAATGGTCTCAGTGAAAGGATGGCTGTCAAGAAGCCGTTCTTAAGGAAGGCAAACTGGAAGAAAAGGCTGAGGTAAGAACTGGACTGAAAACCAGTGGCAACAGGTCGTACGGACCCAAAGGGCAGGTCAAAGCATACCTGGAGAGAAAACCACAAAACAGAACACTGGGACTGGACGTCAACATTACTGAAGCCGTGTCACGACAGAGAGCAGAGCAAAAAACAGCCGACATCCAAAGAAGAGCTCCGAATGTCCTTCAAGAAGCTTGGAGAGCTACTCCTGAACTTGCCCGAGAGAGAATAAACGTGGTCATACCAAATATTGACTTTCAAGCTTGTTAGAATTGTACAAACTATTTTTGTCTTGATGCTGTATTTCCATGCATCTTCTATCTGCACCCGTTTCCCTTTATCCCAGCAAAATATACAGGAATGAGGGTTGGCTGAAAACTTTTCCATAATGCGATATGTTAACGGCCTTACTCTCCTTTATTTTCATTCACAGGTGCAGATGTTTCAACTTCAAATGATTTCTGTCCACCTAATTGTACAGTACAGAGTGCTTTCATTGATTCCAAATCCATCTTTTTTTTTTAAATTCCTGATTTAGTCTGCAAGAATTACGCCTAAAACTCCACGTGTACTTGTAACAACCAGCATACTGTGCTAAATACATCCAAATTAAGCAGAATTGATCTGTTTTCAGGCACAAACAAAGGCAAAACAGGATTGTGCAGGAATACAGCGACATCTTAGTCATAAGTGACTAAGGTTGGCTGAGAAGGTGATGTGGGTACCATTTCAAGTTCAACAAGCCAAAAAACACTTGACACCAGTAGAAACTCCTCCGTCAGATTCCTCACGTCTCTCAATTCTGGAAAATAATCCAGTGCTACAGATGGAGGTTTGTGTTGAGGTTTCTGAGAATAACTGATCTGTTAAGCCAAATGAAAGGCATCACATTCAAACACAAACTTCATTAGAAGTTTCAGAAATAGAATTGATTGA
>NW_005187439.1:1236891-1238498 GCF_000239375.1 Pundamilia nyererei | reverse complement strand
CTTTAAGGTGTCGCGGATAAATGAGGGAGGGGCTAATAATCGGCTCAGTCATTTTTAATGATCGTTGAAAGCCCAGATCGTAATCGTGATTAAAATTCGATTAATTGAGCAGCCCTAGTTCAAAGGAAACTATGTATCTTCCATTTATTAGGTGGACAGAAGGAGAACAAATGAATGCTAATGTGCTCGAGGCGGATTTGTAGATGGGAAATTCTCTAAGTGTAAAAACTGTCAGTTTAAGCTCTTCTGTCCCTTTGCAACCTAAATGAAGGAATAAATGAGGTTTACACTGTTGTTGTGCAGTGTAAGAGGTGGTGTACCTTCTGCCTTGGCCCGGGTTTCTCTCCCCCCTTCCAGGTGTCGCTCTATGCTGCCTTGACTGTAACATCTGGTAAAGGGCACAGGCGACAGGGCCTGACTGTCAGCCTCGACACGCTGCTCCAGGATCGGAGAAAAGTCCACTGAGGAGTGCGAGTGAGAGGAGACGGCGTCTGAAGCAGCCTTCACCGAGGGCGATCCACCCGCTCCTCCATTTCTTCGTTTGCTTCTAGCTATCTCTGCGAAGGAGGTGACCCTCGGAGGAGGAGGTGGGGTGGCGGCAGCGCCCTCGCTGAGCCGGACGGGGCAGCTCAGCATCCGCTCCAGCGAGCCGAGCCGTGGAGACGGAGACTTGTCCAGGTTGCGATCGTAGCTGCGAGAACGTGGACGGCTTCCTGCAGACGCTCCAATAACGCCCCGACCAGACAGAGGAGGAGAAATGTTGACATACACCTGGCCTTCAATCACAGGACCAGCTTTAGCTCCCTGCTGATTCTTCTTCTTCTCCTCATCCTCATCATTGTCATTATCATCATCATCATCATCATCCTGCTGAATAACGAGGAATATGAAAAGAAAAGACTGAAAGTTGAACTTTTTCCAAGAGATTATAAAATAAAACACATTACTAGCTGTGGTTAAGAGGTCAAATTAAAAACAAACCAAAGGCTTAAACTGACTAATCCAGATTTGCTTTGACACAGTGGCAGTGGCACTGTTACCGACTGATATTAATACCCATCAGTCTACATAAGTGCTAAAATAATCCTCAGACATGAGCAGATAACTGCAGACGGTGGCTAGTGTCTAAAACGAGCCAGTGCCAGACTAATACCAGTGTTACTGCTATTTAAAGGTTTCACTGTTTCAGTTTAATTTACAGTTTAGGAGCTCTTTATGTTTCTTCTCCCCATTTTGCCTTTTCTGTTGAGTCAGATGTAATTTCTGTCTCTGTTGTTGATTTGGTCTTGCTTCACTGACCAATTTAGTTTTAGCTACATAAATAACAACAACAGTCACCGCGAAGTGCTTCATATTATAAGTTCAAAGCCTTTACAACCCCAACAATCAGACGACCCCCTATGAACAAGCACTTTGGCGACAGTGGGAAGGAAAAACTCCCCTTTAACAGGAAGAAACCTCCAGCAGAACAAGACTGAGAAGGTGCAGCTATCTGCCACAACCAGTTGGAGGGGAGAGACAATTAATAAACATTACATCATAATCACTTGTTTGTGTAACGTAATTAAACTGACCTTTACTTAACTAAAAACATCAAACACAGATTC
>NW_005187439.1:1226308-1236738 GCF_000239375.1 Pundamilia nyererei | reverse complement strand
GATTCTCCACTCACCCTAGATGTCTCTCCCTCTTCATCCTCTTCCTCCACTCCTTCCTCGTAAGCTTGCTGCCTGAAGAGGAAGTACTCACTCGGCTGAGTCGGGGTGGGGCTGCCTTTGCTGTGTTCGTCTGAGCAACTGTGAACCGAGGAGCCCGCGGGACTCGGGGACGACTGCGACGAAAGGTCGCACGTGACCAGTTTGTAGTAGTTCTGGGTGGCGACGACCAGTCGTGCCTGACTCTGGAGACAAGAAGCGAGGTCGCCAGAGGACCCTGCGTGAGGAGGGTGGTAGGAGTTGCAGTTGGCATCGAGGTCAAGAGCCCCCTGGTGCTCCACTGAGCAGGAACAGGTGGAGGAAGAGGACAGGCGTGGTTCACGGATGAGAGGGAATGTGTTTCCAAGTTGTTGAGATAGGGGAGGTTCGGTTGGAGAAGTGTGAAGGTCCAAATAGAAAGCCCCTCCAGTCGAGTCTCGGTTTCCTGGTAGATCGGAAGCAGATGAGGTGCAGGAGTGGTCGGTGGAGCTGTTGAGGTTGGTGGGACCGGACACTGGTGGCTTCTCTGGGACGCTGTTGTTCATCTTGTTGTAGATGGCACTGAAGTTGACGAGCACACCATCGGAGCTGTTGCAGGAGGAGTCGCTGCCGTAGCCTTGCTGGCACTCTAAGAACGGCTCGGAGAACGCCTCGGGGAAGTGCCGAGGGTAATTCTGGGAGAGAGTACAGCAGGAGCAGTGCTGGGTGGAAGAGCTGGAAGAGTAGGAGCCCGTCTTGCTGCTTCTCCCACACCTCATCGGATGATCTTCGTCTTCTTCGTCGTCATCACCCCAATCTTGATCTCCGCAGTCCATCGACATGTTGGAGCCACTGCTTCCATGGCGCCGTTGACTGGCAAGTTCCAAAATTTCGAGGTCTTCTAGGTGGTTTGAAAGATCCGAGGCGCCACCTCTCAGGGACTCCCCACTACTTCCTCCCACTGAGCTGTGAAGGAGGAAGGGCTGGGGAGCAAAACCAAGGTCGTGCAAATGGAAGGAAGTCAAACCGTCATTGAGAGCAGAGTGAGCGTCACTGTGAAGGTGAAAGGAAGAGTCTTCAAGGTAACCACTGAGGTTGTCACCGTCATCTTCTTCCCCTTCGTCATCCTCGTCCTCTTCGGTATTCAGCAGAAAAGGATTTTGACGGAATGGATTCCTGTTCCTCGGTTTGGCTCTGGGTAATGTGTGCGCTGTAATCAGCTGGTCCTCCGAATTGCTCGAGGCAAATGATGAATCATCGCTGGCTGTGCTGCCGCCTCTCCCGCCACCCTTTCTTTCTCTTCCTCCATTGTGGGAGGACCAGGAGCCACTAGAGGTCTGGATCAGGCTGCTGTAGAGGAGAGCTTCTCTCTGGAGGACGTCTCTCTCCGGAAGGGAAGTGGTGCGACTCAAGCCCAGGTTCTCTGGTGGGCTAAAAGGGTTGGTCCTCTTCATTGAGCTCCCGCAGCCACCCTGCCGCCTACTTGACACCTGACAGTGCACCAGGGGAATGTGGTGCACAATCAGCGTCTCACCAGACAGTTTAGGAGGGCTGTCCATGGCCTATGAGGAGCGAGGGAGGGACTGGAGCTGCAGCAGCTGAGCGAGGCCCTGTACGGGTGAGGGGGGGAGGCTGAAACGAGGTGTGTTGGCAGTTGTATTCACACTCTGTTTGCTGGGCCTCTCTCTGCAGGGCAGCCAGGGATTTGGAAGGAGAGGTCAGGGAAGTCTACACCATGGTCAGAGTGATACATCTGGAAAACACAAAGACAAAAGAAGTTAGGAAAGCAGGCAAATACACGCACGCGCACATGCACACACAGGGGTTGAGGCTACAAGGTTGTAAAAAAAAAAAAGCCAGTGAAACGGTGTTAGATAAAATCATAACTTATTAGACCACAAAAAAAAAAAAAAGCTGGAAAAAAAAGGCTGTTTTATTGGTGTTTGGTGTCCTTGTTAAACACAGGACATCAGAGCAGAGTTTTCAGTTAGTAGGTAACATCAGAGGCAGTTAGTCCACCAAAGTCCTGGTACCCTATGTACCGCAGCCAGCTGCATGCTTTTTACTAGCAGCTCCACCAATATTATGGTGATATTCTGTCCTCATATCCGACACCATCAAGATATCCACGGACAATCTGCCCAGGTATAATGTGATAAATCAACTTCTATTCCATAGATGTTTCTTCTTTCTTGAGCAATTTCTTGGCCGAATGGTTGAGATCAAATGGAAACCACAGCAATGAGCTTTCAGTTTGAGTAAAACAAACCGTTAAAATGTCCCTTTCAGTGTCTTGAGGCACAAATCTTCTTCTGCCCTTCACAAACTGCATTTCAGTTCTCTCAGATTAATGAATAAATAAACGACATATGGTTTTCTTAGCTGAAGACTTAGCTCTTACTGTTAGTGCGTTGTTACATCTTGCACAGAAGTTCAAAAAAAAAAAAGAAATCACATATTTCTGTAAAGTTACCATATAGTATTTACAGCATACCATAATACTGGTATACCATACAATATAAGTACAGTTAAAGTATTGAATGGCTTAAACCACAATCATTTACAAAAACCTCGTCCTTCAAGGAGCATCAGAGCTTTCATTAGCTTGTAATACACGGGATCAGCTAACCCCAAAGTCCCAAAACCAATCACTGTAAAGCCCCTCCAGGGAAAGCAATAACAAACCAGTGACTGAAGTTTTCCTTTCCCAAAGCAAACAAGAGTCTTGATGAACTCCCCATAACTGAAAATTTAGATTCTGTGTTTACTTTTAGTCTTTAATGGAAGCATCCACCCAGCAACAGGAGCATCCTAACACAGCTAACAGGGCCTGACCTCATAGCTGAGGTCATACTGTGTTTAAACTTTAATGTTCGAGTAATTTATGAAACAACAGGAACAGATGAGTGTTTTTGTTCTCAAGCCACTTTTCTTCTAGTAAAGCCTAAACACACCTAGCTTCTTTTTTTGTTGCTAGCTTAACTAATGTTAGACATGAGGAAAAATAGAGGACATAATGTAAGAACAAAGTCTGCTGCATGAAAACAGTGAGCACTGTGTAAAGCAGCTCTGTGTAAAGCAGCTCTGCAATGGTCTCTTTGTTTTGGGTTGGTTGAGCTCAGGGGTAGTTCCTGCATGTCTTGCCTTCTTCTCTTCAGCCTCCCTTCTGAGCAAATGTCTGTAGTCTGCAATTAGACCAGGAGTACTTAAGGCCAGAGGGAGGAGAGCCAGAGCGACTCTGCAGTCTGCTGCTGACTGCTAAATCCTGCTCAGTGAAGAGGAGGGTGTTTTTAATCATTTAACCTTCTTGATTTGCTCTTTTAGTGATCAGCTTCTAGGTTTTGCCGTCTTTCTTTTCACTGTGATAGAAGCTTGTCTGTCCCTTTCAGTTTAATAAGTAAAAATTAAACTTCTATTAGCAATTTTTTCTTTCATCCCCACATGACAGACTTTCAGGAGAAGGTAACGGGAAACCAGAGCTGCATTACAAAAGGTCAAAAACCATGCACAGACGATCGAATTATTAGTCCTAATGTGGTTTTTACTCCAAAAACTCGACAGCATCCTCCACTGCAACCATACTTGTTGTTAAAATGTAGTAAAAAGAGAAATTAGAGTTCTGGAACTGCAAAACACAATGCACAGTTGTTTCCACCAATGATCAGCGAGTCTCCCAAAACATTTGTAAAGTAATCCTATTAAAACAGCTTCAGTAGCTGTAGAGAAACACATGCAGTGGAAACAGTGACACACCAAACAGCTGACTCTTAAACAGGACTATGATCTCATCCTTATTCACATCACACCCTAAATAACAGACACAGGATTGAGCCTTCATCCTTCTCTTGCCCCTCAAACGATCAAATCTCCACGAGGCCCTCACATCTTCTTGCTGTCAGATTATATTTGTTGGTGCAAACACACATTTACCTAGCATGCAATTTATCTTCAAATAAGGAAAAAATTATTACTTTGCTTTTGTTTGCAGGTAAGTATGCACTACCTTGCACTGCATCAAGTCTGTCATTTTTCAATTACAGCCCAGCAGTGTTCGTGCTGATGAAACTTTATAGATAAAGGTGTCTTTATATGTCAATACATGTAACTCCCAAATTAGGTGTCGTTACAGAAGATTTACACAAAAATGATGTATTTCCTCATGCTAGTCTCACCGCACTGAGGTGAATAAATACACTGAAAGTCATTTTTCCATCAGATTCCCACGTCCTCCCCAGAGGAAGTAAAATGCAGCTCTATTTGCAGTAACAACATTTCACACAGGCTTTAATGCTCTTTATCATTTCAGACGCTGGGAAGCTTCTCCATCATTTGTTTATATGATTTTTCTACTCAAGTTATGTAGAAATGCTTCATAAACCACCTTTCTATCCTTTGTGTAGTCCAGACTGATATGTACTGTACGCAATCTCAGATTAAGTGCGCCTGTGACTAAAAAAGTGGGAAATCAGATCTGAAGATAAAAGCAAAAGCCACATTTTAGCATATTGGAAAGCTGCACTGCTAACAGTCGCGTGGATAAGAAGATGAAGATATAAATGCTGGTGAGAGCGTCACGATCACGATGGAGGCAAAGACACACAGCAGCTCTACAGCTACGTGTTCGCACTGTGCGACAGGTTTACTTGGTGGCACTGCAATAACTGTGATGCTTCTCTTGATATCTGACCTTTTAAACAGAGGTATTTGCTGTCGGGATGGACTCGGATTTCACCTCAAGTGGAGCTCAACCTATTTATCTCAAAGTTGTGAACAAAGAAGTGATGGGTTCCCACTAACCTGCGCTGCAGGTATAAATCATGACATTTTCTGACTTTTCTTTTTTAGTATCTTGAACTTTTTTTTTTTCCTCTGCCCGTTCTGTTGGTTTTTGTCTTTTGCCCTTCTCCCCCGTCCCTCTTCTCAGCTGTTTCTCTTTCCCTCTTTCTTTCTCCCAGTCAAGTCTGTCCCGTATTCAGTAAGTGAAAATAAAATAAACAATAAAAGGTGAATCAAATGGACCATTACGGCAAGGCTGGGATGGTCAGTTTGGTAAAGTAAATCCGTTGGGCATCTTTCTTTGCCTTTAGACAACAATTCTGATGCAAAAGAGCCAAACGGGACAGGCACAAAAAAAAAAAAAAAAAGTATCTTGAACTGATAAATTATAGCAGGAAGGAAACTATTGTTCGTCACGGTGTGAAAACCCCCCACAGTGAATGTGAATCTGCACCTGCCTGGGTGGAAGTTGTCTTTCATGTGATAGCGAAGGATGGAAAAGCCTTTAAATTCCTCCTGGATTAAACAGCAAAGTAAACAAACAACATGGACCAAGATCTGAGCCCACGTTCACCTCACTGCATTTCAAAATCACAGCGAGGATACTGAGTCGAGTTATAATCGCAGACCATCAGAAGAAGCTGACTGACAGAAAATATAAACCATCGGTTGTTTGTTTAGGGCATCATTAATTAAAAATACTTGTTTTGTGACTACTTGCCATAAATTAATTGTAGCGACTGAAACAGAGAATAAGACGTTTCTTAGCTGCCGCTCTGAACCAAAGCCTAAACTAAACCATTACAGCACTAAAAATCGTCACAGCTTTTCATTTTATCATAAACAGTTTCATGTAATTTTCCTTTTCTTGACGGACTAATATAAGAACGATTTTCAATCGGCGTATCGTATGAAACACACTCATCGTGCACTTTTGTGTGCGTTTCAAACAGAAAAGTGCATTTTGTTTTGTTTGTGTGGTAAGAATCAGAAGCCTGACATCTCATTACTACTACGCTTAGCAACATGATGTCCTGTTGTTACATAACAGAGACGACACAAAGACACCTGACGCAACAAACCACCGAAGAATAAGTCTAATCTTCTTGCAGCGTATTCTCTTTAAGTGTTGAATACAAACACTCATGTGGAACAGAAAGGTAAGTGAAGTATACAACATCATAGAATCTGCTCCTTTCTTCCATTATTATATCAGCGGGAACACGAGACTCCACATATCTCTGCATATAATATACGTATCAGGTCCAAGAAGCCTTCAATGTATCTGAGGCTGTCACTGGTTCCTGTTAGCAGAGTCACATTAATGACTCTATGCGCAGTTAAAGACTCCAGTTGAGGTTAGGGAAAGCCAGCTGGTTTCATGAGATAATCTGCAGGCGAGACTGTAATGTGTCTTCAGATTAGACAGCTGTCTCGTTCATATCACCTGTTGCTGTGAATTCTTGTGAAGATGATGAACTTTAGGCGAGCAGCCCATGTGAGTATTGATCTATTCATGTGAGGAATCTCTTTTCTACTCCTAAGAGTGTGAAAAAGACGGTGCCTGGACTTCTGCACGTGTGTGAAGACATTTCATCTCTCAAACAAGAAGCCTGTTCAGTTCTAAAAACAAAAAGATGGAGGGACTCAGGTTTAGTTGGGGTTGTCTGCTTTGGAGGCGGGCGTTCACCATATAACAACAGGATTTCACTGCTGAAAGCAGCGGTGATGAAATATATCAGTCTTCTAAGCCTGGTTTTTCCCAGATTTCTTCCTGTTAAAAAGGGAGTTCTTCCTTCCCACTGTCGCCAACTTTGTGGGTTAATCTAGTCTCTGAACAAAACTAAACTCATTTTACATACTGCTGAGTAGCTGAAGCAATAATTGTACTTCTATTACATTTTCTGTTTAATAATCTAAAAGGTGCAAAATAATTAGTAAAAACCGCCGTGTCCCTCTTTAGACTCACCCCTGCTTGCTGCAGCTGTTATTGATCGTCTGCAATTTACAAGAAACCAGCAAAGATTGTGGTGAAATATATGAACTGCATGCAGACAGATTCTGTTTGGGTGGTGGTGAAATCACATTATTCTTCACGTTTAATTTGTGATAAACATAATTTGATTAAAGACACTTGTTGGACTTTCACCAGTGAGATTTTGATTGTAGCTTACTGTAGTTTTCACATCAGAGTTCATGCTAAGGAAAATAAAAGCTGCTCATTATCTTAAAACACTGAATAGCTACTTTTACGTGAGCTTAAAGAGCATTTATATTTAACTGGTCAAAGGGGCCTCTGCCTGTTAAACCAAAAATAAAATCAAATAATAACAATTATCTATTGCTTTGCAACACAAACACACTCGGCCTCTCTGCTGTGTTCACCGGGGACTTTTCACACAACATCCTGGTTGTTGTTTATAACCGTCACCTCATGAGCCAGGTAACCGAGTGTGACATCATCTGCTTCGACTGTGCAAGATGACAGTCCACAGTCTCACTGCTTTCCTCGATCCTTTAGTGATTTTACAGATATCAATTTCTGAAAAACTGTGACAAATATGTTTCCTTTTGATGATTAATAAAGACAATCTGAGGATTAAAGTGTTTGCAGGGATGACTGATACTGACAAAACAGCTATGAGGAAAAACATTATGTCAAAGCATTTTTCACTACAAGCCACGTTTCACCTTTCATTCATACAGCAATTAATTTTTTGCAAATCCAATTTACTGTGGAAATTTGTTTTAAACTGACAGAATCAGTTAAAAGCAAATGATATAAAATCTCTTACATTAATTTAATGCATGTGTCTTTATGAAAATCATTTAAAAATTGAAGTATCAACAGCTAGGTTGTGAAGACATCTAGGCACAGACCCACAAGTTAAGCCTTTTTAAATCTACAGCGTGATATTTATGCTACATCAATCAGCAGCAATGAAACGGCGCTGTGTGACGCTTGTCTCAAAACTGCCTCTTAAGAGATTGACAAATGTATGCAGGCTGCCAAGCTATTCAGCTATTCAGGCACACGCAGAAATGACAGCGTGAACAGTGAATACGTCCAGTGAATGCCCATTATGCTGCATTAACCACCACATTTATCTTTTTGGCATTTCTATGGGGCACCCATACCCATGCAGTTACATAACTGCAACAGTTCCACCCTGACAAATATAAATAACGGTCCTACAAGTGAAAAAGTTCATCTAAAACTGTTCAGCCTTTATGCAGCCTTTGCAACAAAGAGCACAATACAGTGCAGAGAAAGCTTCTGCACACTTTTCTTAAGAAAGCATGCACAACCAGCCTCACACAAGCCAGCAGCAGCAGCAGCAGCAGCATGACTGAATTCTGTGTTATTACCAGATTGCAGCACATCTGATCAGATAACGGGTTAAGAAGAACAAAGAGGCTGCGTTTGGCCAATCGAAATCCATTTCCCATGCAACATCAGAAACCCTAGCTACAATGCCACCCAATCAGATAGAGCCCTGCTCCACGAGGGGCAGCATGAGAAAGTATTTCTTTTCTTCGTCTCTCTTTACTTCCAACACAATACCTGCTTACATAAGAACCTGAATTCATCCAGAAAGGTCGAGCTCTCTCAGGACGTCCTACTGTTGATGCTTAAACAGTCTAAACCCCGTTAAACCTGATGAGGAGACCAGAATATCATTCTGAAATCAGCAGCATCGGATTGTTCGTGTTTTTATTCACTCAACTAGTCTCCAAATCTGTCATGAGCCTGAAAATACACAAGACAAAATAAACACAGCACCTTCAGCTTCACAGCATTTTATACCCACAGTGCTATTTTCCTATACTGTGCAGTGTTTTAGCATTATTTAGCTAAACGTTCCAACAGGTAAATTTGCTGACGAACATAGTTGCCTTTTAGTACTGAGACCTAACCAAAGTTCTGCAGCAGAGTAAACATAACTAAATGCCAAATCTGCTGAGGGCACCAAAGACTTCCTGTAACTTCATGATCATGTTTCAGTGTTCAGACTGGATAAAACTCAACAGCATCCCTGATATTTACTGTAATAAAATAGGAATTAAAGACAAGTCAAATAAATTGAATGGTGGCTTAAAGAAACAACTGCCCACTTTGACAGTAACACTGTCACCGTGAGCTGTGTGGCAGGCAGTGGTTGGACCCACGCGCAGGACTCAAGACGGAATATTTAACTCAAGGCGACAGTTTTTATTCACCGGCAGCAAATGAAAAAGAAACACAAGACATGAGCACTAGAAACAAAAAAAACAACATTCAAACTAGGAAGGATGATCTAAACTAGGAGTTCATGACGTGGCGTGACATAACCTGACAAAACATGACGACTGAGGCAGGGGTGTAATTTCCAGAGGGGTTAGGGGAGTTATGACCCCCACAATAATCAGACACAGCCATTATAACCCCCCCAATAAAACTATGAATTATCTTGCATAAGTAGGCTGTTGATTTTCTTTACTCATTTCAGGTATTACAAGCAAAATAGCTGCATGTTTAATCATCTGGGAATTTACCCAGATTTATTTAATTAGACAGAGATCTTGACCCCCCCCCCCCCAAATGCTCAGCACAAAGGATGGACTGAGGAATACACAACTAACGCAGAGGACACAACAACGGGCAGGGAAAAACACAGGGCTTAAATACATACTGGTGTAATCAGGGAATGGGAGACAGGAGGGAAACACTGCTGGGATAATGACGAGACACGGGGAAGCAGAGCTGAAACCATAACCATGGGACAAGGACTACCAAAGTAAAACAGGAAACTAAGACGCAGACTAGACACTAAGATGTGGAAACACAGGAACCTGAACCACAGAGATGATACAAAACAGAAACCACAACCCAAGGACTAAAGACGTAACATTAGCAGAAAACCATAATTATAGCTAGAATCACCAATAAACACAAAGCACTGAGTCCGTGACCCAGTACCGTGACAAACACTCAGGATCGTGTGAGGAAGGAGCTGTACTGCCGTATTTTTAGAGGTTTGTTCGCCATGAAACAGTTAATCAATAATGTGATAATAATGGAGAACAAAAAAAAGACGATTTTTGGTCTCTGACACTCTGATAACTACGGATTAGTAAAAGGTTCTTGTTAAAAAAAAAATCAATTCCATTATTATCTTTCTCCACAACTACGTCGTTAATGGGTTCCTCTGAAAGCATTAACAGCATAGCTTAGATGCTAACTAGGGTGGGAAACTGACCTATTTATGAAACACGAGAGGAAAAGGAAAGCAAAGCTGTAACAAAGGACATCCTCCCTCTTAAATCATCGGGGCTGTACTTCCAGGAATGAGTCTAAGCCCAGGAGGGGTGCATCCGAGTGACGGCACACCCTCGACGGGCAGAGACAGCACAGCCAGACGCAACAGCAATTATGATGATGGATGAAGTCCACGCACAGCCAGACACATATTTATTGCAATAAAACACAAGCAGGTGACAACTTGTTTCAGTGAAGAAGTCGAGACAGACAACAGATTCAGGCAGATTCAGAAAAAATAATAAAACGTCGAATTTAAACTGGCCTGTATCAAAACTGCTTAAAAACGTAAAAACAAATTTACTTACAAACTCAAATTCACATCTTTAGTATACACACA
>NW_005187439.1:1223603-1224772 GCF_000239375.1 Pundamilia nyererei | reverse complement strand
GAACATGGTTGTTGTTCAATAATAAAATTATTCCTCAAAAATACAACTTGCCTAATAATTCTGCACTCCCTGTAAAGCACCCTGCTCATACAAAACGGTACAAAGAATGAACTGAAATGAGCTGCTGTACACCACCTATACCTGTACTGCCTCTGCAGCCAATTTAAATGAATGGGAAAGCAACCATAGCTGTAGTTTTACTGCAGTTACTAAGAACTACATGTGTAGAATCACCAGTCAGGTCTGATAAAGAAAAAACAAGCAAACAAAACAACATGTTGAAAAGTTGAATTTGCTCCAAAATAAGGACTAATTTGTTTTTTCCTTCGTAAACGGAATTTCTATTAAACATTAGAAAATTCATAGATGAATGTATACGATCATTTTCTTTCCCACCAAACGCCATCAGAGATCCACATACAGCCAAGAAAAATAACTAAACTTACCAACAACCAACAGCACGATTGCATTACATGTTACACATCCTGCATCTATGATTTGTTGGCTCGTTGTGGAAAAAACAAACAAAAACAACCACTGTCACAGAAAACAAATGTTTCTCTTTTTCAGACAGTCCCTGCTTCGCTCTCATCTCCTGCAACAGTCTGTAGCTGTCTTGGTGCCGAGTTATCAGTGTTTCTCTCTGCAGAGCGACTGAATGGATCTTTTGTCTGTTGCACACATTCGCCGTCACAAAGCAAAATAGAGCCAGACAAAAAGACGGGAAGAGCTAAAAGCGAGGAATGCTGCAACTAAACAACCTTGAAGGGTTCTTGGAACTTTGAGGCCGTTTTACCGCTGCGCTGAACTCGACGAGTAACAAAAGGTTTATCTGCTACTCAGGAAGAAAGAATATGTAAAACATCCACACAGATAACTAAAAGGAGAAAAATAGAAAACAAGCAGGAAGTGACCCAGTCACAGTACACTGAGTCACGTATTCAGCGTGGAAACGTTCCACCAAGTCCAACCAGCTGCCGGGAACAAAAACACAAAGAAGGATGTGTACCAAAACTCAAACAGTCATGAATTCCTACCATACTAACTCAAAACTAGAACATTATACATGTACGAGAGAAGGATAACAAGGGGCTCTACTGTTCTAACAAATAATCACATCCATCTTATCTGCGGCTCGACTGGTGCTGGAATAAAGGCCAGGGGGGGGG
>NW_005187439.1:1218419-1223041 GCF_000239375.1 Pundamilia nyererei | reverse complement strand
ACCCCAGTCACATTCAAATGCCTTTATCATTGTAGCGTCTTTAACTTGCAATACAAAGCGCCTTGAGGAAATGGTTGTTATGATTTGCTGCTATATAAATAAAACTGAACTGAATTGAAATTGAGCTGATAGAGGTGACAGTAACTGCTCATGATAGCCGAGATATGCACATCTCTGAACAGATGAAGAAAAGTGATACCTGCACTAAGAATTAGAGCACATCAGTGCAGTTCTGGCTGCTAATCGCTCCTAACTTTCAATTAAAAATGCAATTTCTTGCCCATAAAACAACACATTAAATTTCAATGCATGAAACAGAAACATCGGTTTTCTCACAGTTAAGGTTTCCCTCCCCGCTGCCTAACCACTCGAGGATCATTATATAAATCATTTGATTATTGTGCCACGTGACAAATATCTTCTTGTTTTAATGACCAACCTATTCAGTTTTCTCTAACCTGACAAAAACCATCACCGTACTGAATTCAAACGTGTCCAGATGAGGATATTTTATCCTTTTTTGCAGATAAGATAGCAGACAAAGATCTTCACCGTGTGTCACATGACACAGGAAACTTTCTTTTATTTTAAGTAACTGCTTTTCTCACAAACACACCCTCAGAAAATGATTAAGTGCAGGTGGGATTTTTGCTGGTTGTTATATTGAACAGGTTGAGCCACAGATTACTTCAAAGACTTGTCATTACAGGTATTTAAGTTCCCACAAAGCCTGACAGCATGAGCATGAGTCTGCATGAACAACACGTGACACCGTGACGTGTCAAACACAGATGTAACCAGCTGTGAACATGACACCAGGTTTTATCAGTATGACTTGCAAAGCATGTTTGAAAATGCAGCGCTGCAGTTCTGCTTCCGGCCATCTCACCTCCGTTCCTCTCGACCTCCTCCTCACACTGTGCTGACTTTGTCCTTCTTGCTCCTCTCCTCCTCCTCCTCTGGTCCACATCCAAACACCTCTCACTCTGTTTCCCCATCTTCTTCTGACACGTTATTGCTTTCTCTCATTTATCCCCCTCCCCACTTCACTTGCACCAAATCCCTGCTCGGCTACCCTTTCTGCTTCGCCTCCATATTGCACTGCAGTGTAACACATCTTTCCTTTACTTCTGCCTCTCTCATAATCTCCCTTCCCTTCAATCTCTCTCTTCCCTCTGTATCCAACTGACACTGACTGTATATGGTTTCACTGAGATCACCTATTACAATCCAGCAGTGCTTTTATTTTGCGTGGCCAACAATCGATTCACTGCCAGTAAGAAAAACGTATAAGATAAACTTGTAAGTAGAACCAGAAGGATTTACTTTAATGAATGTTTTTAAAACTAACTGTGGTTTTACTTCACTTCGCTCTGAGCCTCCATCTGGATCACATATCTGTCTGGTCCTGACTCAAAAAGCTGAATAAGGTATTCTGATAACAAGCCAGTCAGCTTTATTTGTCGAGGTGGCTTTGAGTTTTGTTTATTTACATTTTCTATATGTTTCTTGGTGTTTCTATTCTCAGGTTTTACCCTCACCTCCTCTTGCAGTCTTCTTTCTGTTGTATTGTTGTTGCAGCAGGAGAAGCAGGAGCTTCCTCAATGCTAACATAGCGCAGAGGTCAGAGGTCGTCCCTGAAACACCAACAACTTTTCCTTTCTTCCTTTCAGTTTAGATTTACTCAATTTGATTTTACAAAGTTAGGAAAGTAAAGTTTAAAATCGATCCTTAAACATAAGTAATCCACATCAGCATATATCCAGAGCCAACCTATTGATATTATATAAGAGTGGGAAAAGTTAGATTAATGCATTGCTTCTCTCAAGCGCTTTAAAAAAAATCTAATGTAGTTAAAAGGAAAATGCTGAGGTTTTTGTCACATAAGCTAAGACAGTCTTGCCGCCTTCACACTGAATGATTTTGCTTACATGTCACCCTCCCATTCTTCTCAGCAGCACAGTGAAAAGGTCCATAGTACTCTGATGGTGTCCTAGCAGCTCTTTCACAGTCAGACAAATCAGCATGCAGGGCGGGCAACATTCATCTGCTTCAGCAATAAACACACGCACACAAACTCACAACTCTCCCAAACAGCCGTCTGGGTGCCTTTAAATCAGCGAAGCATTGCAGGCCGAGAGACATGAAAGGAACAAAACTGCCATAATAAGCTGGAGGGCAAAAGCTGTGTGGGTGCACGATCGCATGTGCTTGTGTTGATGCGTTCGACTCAAAAATTTCAAAAGGGAAAGATGCATATCCGACGTGCACAGCCATTTTCCTTTCTGACACCGACTGTGGCCGTGTCCTTACACTTTGTGCTGGTTCTGCTTTGCTTTCCTTCCACGGCCGGCTGTGTGATTCTGTTTCATAGCTTTACTTAAATAAGTCATTTCACACAGTCAGTGGTTTATGAAGACTAAAAAGGACTTATCAGCGTAAAAACACTATCAGTAAAATGTGCTTCAAAGTAAGACGTGCGTATTTTATTATTAGTTGCATAATTAGATCAGAGATTTTTTTAATGATGCTGCTGATTCCAATCTTGCATGATTCCTTTTCCCCTGAAGACTATCAGTGACACACAGACCTGTTCAACTTTTTCCTGTACTTTAAACAATACCGACTAATCTGAGCCAAGTTGGAGCTAATAGTTTAATTAACTGAAATTAAAGCAATGTGAAAAAATAAAGAAGGTTTGTAGAGTTGTACATTGCTCCCAAGTGCCAAAATAAGCAAGCTGAAGCATAAACGCCAAAAACTGCAGTTCTTCTAATGGCCACTTGAGGCTGGCTCTGAAAATCATCCCACCAGACTCCTGTGTTAAAATGTCTGATTTTACAGCTTTAAAAAGTACGTTTACAGCCTGGTACTAAAAACAGCTTAGTTCTCTAGAGTTAATTTCCCCCTTCGTATTTACTGAACACAGGGTTGTTTTTTATAACTCATTCCTAATAGATTGATTTTACTATTTTTCAGCTTAATGTTTGCAACTTGCTAACCTAGCTTGTTAGCATTGGCTGACAGCTTAGCCGTCCACCCTCTGGTCAAGTTATGGTCACTTCTGGCTCCAAAAGCCCAGTTCACTACCAATATGCAACTGTGTGGAGTCATAAATCTGCCTCAGATATTACTAAATTATAGTACTTTAGTAAATGCACTTTGTTAATTTGAGTATTGCCCTTTTCCTGGGAAGCCAAAGGCTTTAAACAAAAAAAGACCCTGATCAGCAGAACACTTGCAAAAGCCCTAACAAGGAGGTTCATTTCCAGGCCAAACCACCACAGGCCTGCAGAGGCTACACGCGGCCTCGGCTGATCAGCCGTGAAGAATCAAGTTCTTAACACGTTTCCTTGACTTTAAATGCTGAGTTGTTGGGGGATAAATGCCTCGGTTACAAGCTTACTGTCACAGATTCACTCTAAAACAATGGATTCTGATTTTAAGCAACAATTTTTACGAGAAATATACCTCACAACTCTAGATATACATTTCAAGCTGCAAACAGACAAAATTTAGAGAGGCCAATTATTATATGTTATGGTTGCAGATCTTAATAAGCAAGAACAGCACAGTCTACTCTGAGCACGGAGTTACACAAACATGAGCTAAAGAAGCTCAGTAAGAGATGACTGGGAGATGCTGGCATGGCTTGAAAAGGTTTCCAAATTATGTTTTTGAAAACTAACTTTGTTCTTTACAAACTGGAGAGTCTCCAAAACAAGCATTTGTGTGGCTGAGTGCAGCTGCAGATAACAGAGTGCTGAAATCCTCTATTCAGGAAAACTCGATTACACGCTGGGAAACGGGCGTCACGTCTGTGCATGTTTTTTACATACTTAGCATAGCTCAAATCACAGCACACACTAACACATAGGAAAGCCACACATGTGCACACACACACACAGAAACTATTCACATCCGGCCTCAGCAGGCCTTCAGTTACATAACAAGAGACACACACACACACACACACTTGAAGATGAGGACAGGCAGCTGAACAGCGAGAGGAGGCACATCGCCCTGACTCAGTGAATCCGCCAGTTTCGAGAAATGACCAGTACGCTGAGGCTTTAGTCCTGTAATGCCATGACGATTAGCTCAGCGGTCACAGGTCCTCCTTCACACTGACTGGTGACGCAGACAGAGTCGGCACAGATTCATGCTTTGCTAACACGCTGCTGCTTTAAGTGGCTTTCACTGTGAACAGTGTGAGCTGCTCTGACAGTCAACAACAACTTTACATAAGACAAAACAACCAATTTGAATCCCAAAATTCAGAGTTCTGGAAACACGTGACTTTAGAATAAAAAGCATATCCACCACAACATATTTATCAGCAATCAGAGCTTACACAATCACCTGTTGATGGGCTGGAAATGGCCAGTTGGAACATTTTAACATATTGTGCAACTTAAAGAACAGCAGATAAACACACTGCTATTGTAAAACTTATGTTGATTCTATAGCTGCACCCCAGTATGAGTGTAATGACACGGTTTGGGCCCTTGGGTTGACTTAGGTTAATACTCTGACGCTATAAGCATCAGCCTAAGCCTGCTGATCTTCACGGCTCTTCCTTGATCTCTTTCTGTCTTTAATCAGTGAGTTCAGTAAATTTC
>NW_005187439.1:1215570-1217787 GCF_000239375.1 Pundamilia nyererei | reverse complement strand
TATTCAGTTAATCACTGAATCAAATAACAACTGACCTGTTAAACAAAACACCACAAAATAGAAAAGATGTCACCAAGACATCACACAGTGACCCCTGAGAGAATGATCAGTGTTGTCACTTTATGGCATTTTCTTTCATTATGTAATAATTTAGTTGGTAAAACTTATATATTAATGTGACCGTGACACAACAATGCCTTTCAAACGAGTTATCTGCATCCCCACCATGTCGCATAATGTAATGTAATGCACCTCAACAGATCAACAACAATCCACAAAAAAAAGCAGCAATAGGAAGAAGCCTTAAAAAATAAAAGCCTCAGAGAGCATGCTACAGTAGAGCAACTCTATAAAACTGAATCCACTATGGTTACTTGAGTGTTTTGAAAAACATATTTACAGTTTACTTCACTTTTTGCCTCTTTTTTCCCATCGATGCTCTGACGACCAGATTGGCTTGTCTTTTTGAGTCAGCGTCCAGCGGACATCTGATCCAAATCTCAGATCAGTGCATCGATAACATTTTAGATCTCCCATTTCCTTGTGTTCTACATTACCTCTGATGCATAGTAGGGATGGGCAGATCAATACTAAGGATATGAAGCCTTGTTCTGAGTATCAGTAACCAACCTCAGTAGGGTCTATGGCAAAAATGGATCCATCCATCACATATCAGATCAAACGTAGATAAAAATCAAGTTTTAGTTCCGTGTTATTTATGTTTACTGCAGTTCTGAGCATTTGCAAGGTTTTCACCTATTTAGCTTCAAGAATTTACTGTCTTGAACCTTTTAATAATCGATCTGAACAATACAAAACAAAAACACTGATAATTTTTTACATGGTACGGTACATTTCCTTTTCAAAAAAAGAAACTTCATATTTCCATCAGTTGAACTGATCCTGTTTTCTTTATATTTTTATTTATTGTATTTTTGTCTCTTGATCCATCCCATACACACATCCTGCCTTTTAATAGTGTTTGCTGCACACGTTTATAGTTCTTCGATTCAGCCAAGCTTTTATTTTGTAAATCTTTGGCGGAAGTCATCCCTTTACAATCTTCCTAAGCTGACGCTGCTCGCGTATCCCTGTTGTTTCTACTAATAAGGGATCAATATGGTGATGGCACGGTGCAGGCCGCTGGTGTCACCAGTGCAGATGATCCCGAGCAGTCGCAGTTTATTACCGAACATCGCGCCCTTCACTCCGGAGCCCAAGGCCCCCCCGAAGCCGCGGATAGATGATCGAACATGGATGATGTGTTAGACCGTTACCACGCTGCCTTTGTGCTGCTGCGATTAAAATAAATCTTTGTTTATCACGTCAGAAGGCAAACGGGCACATCCATCCACTGAAACTGTCATTTAACCGTAAAAACAAGGCGTCTTCTAACACGACACAGCGGTTTGAGGGTGACCATCGTCTGAAAGCCGAGCCTCCGTCCCTCCCGATCTGATCGAGCTAGGCATCATTTTTCTGCCTCCGACGCGATGCTGCTGAGCGGAGCCCTTTTCCCTCCGCACCTCTAACCAAATCGCTCACAAAAGAAAACATCAAAAATCACAATTTAATGCACTAACCTCGTCTCCGGGGTCGGCGGTGGTGTTGTTCTCGGTGAAACGCATGTGCAGCTGTGGAGGAGCGAGGCTTGTTTTCTCACCGACAGACTGCGGAGCGGACAGCGTCAGCGGCGCTGCATCGCATGATGGGCTGGGCTGGAGCGGCACGTCAGCCTGAAGTCACAGCCTGGTCCCAGACTGGATTATCTAACCCTGGGTGGGACAGCTGCCGCTCATTAATAGCCCCGTGACCTCAACCAGCGAAGCTATACTGACTTAATGAATGCACAGTTCACAATCGCATGAATATTGTACGAAGAAAACACAATGTATACTTTATTTGCCCCAAAGTTGGGAAAGTCCTTTATGACAACGGCTAAAATCCAAGTTAAACACAACATACAACAAACTTCTCCAGTGGTATATAATTCAGTAAGATACACTGTAACCATTTTGACAATATTACAAAAACAAAAGAGTTAAATTAAAATGCAAAAATAAATAATGTATACATTTTTAAAATGACTAATAAAATGATATAATTTACAAAAACTATAAATGAAAGAAAAATGGAACAGTAATATAAATAGCACAGTATAACAGATTATAAAGTGGGATTAAAATGACCTGGTGCACACACAGTGTTTAATAAAAA
>NW_005187439.1:1213056-1214423 GCF_000239375.1 Pundamilia nyererei | reverse complement strand
CTCAACACAGACAGCATCGTCAGAAGAAAAGTTGATAAAATAAACAAAAAATGTTGTATTGTTCGATACATATGCGTACCAAACCCAAAGCACTGTATCTAACGGTTCAATATCTACACGAGTATCGTTGCACTCCTAATGAAAACCAAATAAGATTTTGAAATCCATAATAATCTGTTTTTAATCTATTATTTGATTGACTAGAAGTCCCAACCACCGCTTTAATGATTCTCAGCAGAGCTGAGCACAAGCAGCTTAAGATTCCCTCTCCAAGAATGGAGTTCACTTTAAGAGTAAACTTGATCAGGAAAGACAGACACGTGTTGGATCATGTAAGACTGTGAACTGTTGTCTGTCTATGTGTTGGCCCTGAGATGCAACAGTGATCTGTCAGGATCAAATACCTGTGAATAATATAGAAAACAAATTCTACCATCACTTTGATCAGTAGTTATTTCACTGGAAATACGACTTTGAAATTTCAAACCCCACATAGAGACCTTCACAGGTTTCAATGCTACGTGTTTGCTGGTGCAAAACAAAACCATCTTTTGGCATCACATTTATTCAAAACAGTTTTGCTCCATCATTTTCATGTCTAAAAGCATCCACAAAATCATCAAGGTTCATGGCTCTAGCCCTTCTTGCCTCAGTGCTTAATGCCCCCAAACTGCTGAGTCGGTTGTCACTCATCGTGTTCCTTGAAGAAGATGTGAGCACTGAAAAGCTGTGCTCACATGACGCAGGTCACGGTAATGGAAGTGCTATTTTGCACGGTTTGAATAGTTCACGAAACAGCTCCTTATACGGCTCATGATAAGCTCTAATAAACTTGTGTTTATGTTTTACAGTCGCTCTTTTTTTTTTTCAAGAATTCATATAGTTGGGGAATCTGTATTTCCGGTTGTTGATGTTGCTGTGTGTGTACTGTGCAGAAAATGGAAAAAATTGAGATTTAAAGCTTGTATACCTTTCATAATAACAGTTTCCTGATGATAATCTTCTCTCAGACCGAAGCATGTCAGTGATTGGAGGAATGTACCAGTTTGAAATGATTCCTTGTCTGTGCTGATCTGTCTTTGAACTACTGGAGTGGAAATATGGTAGGCTCTAAGCCAGAGCTTGGTGTGACGTGACGGCCTGGAGATGCATCACCAGTGTTACCACCAGTGTTTCAACAAGAGCGTCAATAACAGCTGTGACTAAACTGAGCTGTGGGGATGGCAAAATATCAGACAGATGTTTGACCTCACCAAACACAAAACAAAGTTATAAGAAGACAACATTTAGATGTATTTAGGCTAACAGACCTCTTGTCTGTACAGTTCTGTCACCATTCCCTTCCTCAGGTAACTCTTTCAGCAGAC
>NW_005187439.1:1188273-1212713 GCF_000239375.1 Pundamilia nyererei | reverse complement strand
ACATCCACCATTATAATAAAAGCCTCACTTTGTGTAACTTCACTAATTATTGAGGAAAGGCCCATTTCAGCCAGGCAATCCATTATTTCATTTTGTGCAGCATGTCCAAGGTATGTGACATTTCTCTGACTTGTCATTTTTTTCCTTACAGCAGGATCGTGCTTTGCTCGTAGTTCCATAATTGACAGGAGATTTCCTTTATTTTCACCATCTCTGTCATTGTGTGCTCTCTGTGCTATGTTTTGACAAGCTGATTTGTTGTGTTGCAAAGTTATTGCATATGATATGATTTTCTGTCATATCATTCTGCCCCGCCCCGGGCAACCGCCCGTGTCGCCCGTATCAAAAAACGCTCCTGGGTGATGGCAAGCTACATTGTAGCCACAGCCACCCTGCCCTCTGACCACCACCAGTAGGCAACGGGCGAAGTGTCTTGGTCTTTATGGACACAACGACCGAGACTGTCGGAGCCGGGGCTCAAACCAGCAACCTTCCGGTTACAAGACGAACTGCCAACTCTTGAGCCACGATCTCCCCCTCACTCAAAAGCTGGAAAATAAGGATTTTATGTTTGTTTCTTTTTTGTAACTGTGTTATTTTAGTCAGATTACTTTGAATCTTTACATCCTGTAACTTGATGGAACAAAACAACTGATATGTGAATACAGTAACTAAAAAAATCAGTTGAATTAAAATGAAATTAGTGCCTGGGCCTGCAAATTATATCTTACAGCAGGTTTAAAATTATTTATACCATAAACTAAAATATTACATGTTTGGCTACAAACAAATAATATGAAATAATTGACCTGTAAATAAAAAACTTGAGTTTTTTTCTTAAACAAAAGACAATTTTGTTGTGTAACATAACCAACGGAACTCTTATAACTTTGTTTATTCTAATCTTCTTTTTTCTCATGCATGGAAGAGGTTTAGTTTAAAAAGTGCAAAAAAAGGGACCCCCTCCCCCCAACATCTGAACAAAGATATAAACTATAAACAAATGGCAAAGTTGTGCAGGTTGCAATGATTGCCTGAAACTGTCTGATTAATTGTACTTGTTGAAAAGCAAGCTTATGGTTTCTTCATTCTCATGCGGCTTGCCCAACCTGCAACCATTATCTCAGTTCACAAAGATGAGGGTCAACAACCAAACATCTTAGGTTGAAATAAGAATATGTCTGATAAAGGTGAGAAGCCATAACAACATGATGAGCCTCACAAAAGACTGTAGGTGATGCAACCTCCCACACAAATGCCGCTGCCAGGCCAGGTGTGGAGAAGAGGAGACAAACAGACCTCTTATGGATTTTGCAGAAGATTACTTCATTTAGACTATACATTACACTGTACTATACTACTATACAGCATAATTTGAAGGACAATCGTTTACTTTCAGAATGGCTGAGGTTCAGGGCCTAGAGTAGGTCATCTACTAACTGCAAGGGTGGTAGTTCAATCCCTTGCTGATCCACTGTGCATGCCAAAGTACCCTTGGGTAAGATACTGGTCCTCGAGTTGCTTGATGCATTTAAATGTGAATGTTAGACAGAAAGCGTTTAAACGTAGAACTAAAAAAAAATCATATGAACGGGTGAATGAGACATGCTGTATAAAGTGCTCTGAGTACCAGTGTTGAAAGTCACTATACAAGAACCAGGCCACTTTCCTTCCCAATGAGATTTAAACTCCAGTTCAGTTTGAGTGGGAATTGCATATGCTGAGCGCCACCTACTGGTTTCCTGATGTTATTGCAATGGCCAAGACAAAGTTACCCACAGGAACTAAAGCTGACATGACGTTAATGTGAATTGGCCCGATTCCAATCCAGCCCTGATTTGTACAGCCTTGAGCTCTATGGATAAAGATTATGTCAGTTAGTTATCCAGCTATCTTTCAGTTCCATTCAAGCCCTTAAAAAAACGCTCCCACTTGTCTTTATTTCATTTATGTTATTCTTTAACATCAACAAAAATATAAACTGTTCAAATATGTACAAAATCATGTATTGTTGTAACTGAATTTTAAGGCGGGAGAAGCTTCACATATCAATACGTGTCAATACATCACTCGCACTTCTAACTTTAGCTCTAGAAGAATGGTTTGGCTTTTTATCCACTTACATACAGTGGCTGTTGTAGACTCTGTCAGGATCTCGGAAAAACCCACAGAGGGATGCGGTGGGTTCATCACTGTGTTCATCATCATTATGTTACAAATAATCTGACACCAACAGAAAGATTGCATGCTCAGTCACATCACACAGGATGCTCGGTTAGCTAAGTCAATGTCAGAGTAAAGAAAAGAAATAATGTCGTGCTACAGGAAGCTCTAATATTCAAGTGTCCCCAACATTTAAGGATAGACTATTTACCATTAGATTTAATTGTTATGTGCCTAACTCACTGATTTGTTGCTTCGATTGCTTTCATTTCTCCTCTTTTCTCTTTTTTCTTCATCTTTCTTTTTTATCTTGGTGTCAGATTGTTAGATTTAAATTTTTTACACAATCATACATGCCACTTGCACAGAGTGAGTGGAGTCAAGTGGGGCTCTCTTTAGAAGGCCAGGTCTCTCATACTTTCACTGCAAACTTTGCACACTCTGCCGCTGCTGGAAAGTTAAAGTTTGTCCGTCTTCAGCACCACACACTGGCATCACTAAGCAATTGACTGGTTCAGAAAGAAGTCTCTTCTCTTCTGAACACCTGTGTATCATAGTGAATCTGCATCAGGTGCAAGCAATCTGTCTGTTTCCTGTCAGTTGCTTTGGAACCGAGAACTTTGATTGGCTGTCAAGAGAAGATAAATTGGGTGCCTTGACTCTACCTGATACTGTGCTGCAGAAGGAGGGAAGCAGAGTTGTAGTTGTTTTGTGCTGGGCTAACAGACGCTAGATTGGGGCTTCTCAAGTTTATACCTGATATTATTTCTGCTTAAAGCAATGAGCTTTATATTTTGGTAATCTCAAATAATTCTTTTCCTGAGATTTATGATTTTATTTGATGTCATCACAATAGTTTATTCAAATATGTTTTTGTTTTAGTGTGTTGCTGCCATGGGTACTTCTTGTTGGGGAGCTTCAAGCAAGTATGAAACGTAAGTCTCATGTGAAGCTAGAATTTGAGTTAAGTATGACAAACATGGTTGTTCACTATTAAATTTCATCTCTTTTCAGCTTCCTATCTTGGCTTTGGAAATCTTGATGCCAGTAAGCAGGTCTCGGGTGACCAGCTTCATCAGTTGCCACACTGGTTCCACCCTACGCGCCAGGACCAGGCCCAGCCTCAGCCTCGGAGCTCTCTGGCTCCTAGCTCTCAGCCCAAGGTCCAACCCCAGTCTCGCAGCTACCTCCCCCAGCCATTGCTGCAAGCTCATGGTTCTCAACCACAAGTCCAGCCCCTGTCACAGCCCCTGGTGCAGGCTCGCAGCTATCAATCTCAGCCACAGGTTCATAGTTACTGGGCTGAGGCCTATCCCCAGCTGCAGATTCGCAGTCAAGGCCATCCTGAGATCCAGGGTCCCCCCCAGGTCCGTCCCCACACCCAGCCTCGGAGCTTTCAGAATCGTCCCCAAGTCCAACCACAGCCTCGCAGGATTGAGGGCCACCCCAAGACCCAGATGCAGCCTCAGCCTCGTACCTTTCAGGGCCAACCCCAGACACAGACTCAGCTGCAGCCTCGCAACTTTCAGGGTCATCCTCAGGGCCGTCCCCAATTCCAGCTTGAGGGTCATCCCCAGAACCAGTTGCAGCCTCACAGCTTTCATGGCTATTCCTACCAGCCACAGCCTCGCATCTATCGTGGCTATCCCCAGGCTCAGCTGAAGTCACAGCTTCAGCCTCGTAGCTTTCAGGGCCATCCCCAGGTACAGACCCAGCCACAGCCTCGCAGCTTTCAGGGTAGTTCCCAGATCCAGACACAGCCTCATAGCCATCAAGGCCATCCCAAGACCCAGCCACAGCGCCAGACCCAGCCACAGCCTCGCAGCTTTCAGGGCTATGCCCACCAGCCACAGCCCCATAGCTTTCAGGGCCATGCCCTGAACCAGCTGCAGCCCCGCAGCTTTCAAGGCCAGGCTTATCCCCAGGCGCAGCCACAGCCTCGTACCTTTCAGGGCCATCTCCAGGTCCAGACGCAGCCACAGCCTCGCAGCTTTCAGGGCCAGGTACAGACGCAGCCACAGGTTCGTACCTTTCATGGCCATCCCCAGGTCCGTCCCCAGACCCAGCTTCGTAGCCATCAAGTCCATCCTGAGACCCAGCTGCCGACCCAGCCACAGCCTCGCAGCAATCAGGGCCATCCCCATGCCCAGCTGAAGTCCCAAATGCAGCCCAGCAGCTTTCAGGGCCATGCCCATCCTCGGGCCCAAATCCAGACCCAGCTGCGGCCTCGCAGCTTTCAGGGCCAGGGTCATCCCAAGGCCCAGACCCAGCTGCAGTCTCTCAGCTTTCAGCCTGAAGGCTATCAGGCTGACTCACTGCCACAACCTCGTAGTTCTCCGGCTCAGCCCCAAGACCAGCTGCATGCTAGCAGTTCTCAGTCACGGGGCCACCTAAAGCCTCGCAGTCATCATGCTCGGGCCAAGACACAGCCTCATAGTTATCCAGCATATCCACATGCCCATTCTTACTATCAGACTCAAATCCCAATACAGGCACGCAGCTATCAAATGCGTCCTCGGATGATGCGTTACCAGCACAGACCTCATCTTCAGCCTTGGGTCCGGGCAACTGGCACAAACCACCAGATTCTGCAAGGGGCTTAACCGAAGAGGTATACTCCATAAAACTAGTTGGTGTTTACTTTGTCGTTTTTTTTCCTCTTTCCCTTTAGAACCTGCATAAGCTCAACACCACTAATTATCTTTCTCATTCCAGGGCCAACATCAGAAGATTGATCATTAACTGCATGGATACAATTAAACTGATCTTTAGGGGAAATGTAAATAAATCTTTCTAGATGAGTCTGTGTGTGGGCGAGCTTATTTATACTTTATAGTAATATCTCAAAGTTGTGAGAGCAGGTGGTGCATGTTTCAAATTTTTAGCTCAAACTGAAGCCATTCATGTGCAGCATCTACGGCAGGCAAAGAAGATCTGCTCTGAAAGCACAGGTGATGCGTAATGACCTGCTCTTCATTTTGCTGGTGACCCAGTTCAACTGGGACTTTTTTTTTCTTTTTCTTTTTTTTTTTTTGAAGGGGGAACCCAGGCAAAGAAACGGAACTGCACATCAATCCTGGGATTATGACCTTACAGGTGACCCTACTGTAAAAAAACTTAAACAAAATAGAGAGTTATACATTGGTTCTGCATATAGAGCCAGAGTTTACTTTTCTTTTCTTTTTTTTTTTTTTTTTCAGCATGTAACTGAAAATGTATGAAATCTTGAATACTTTTTTGCACCTTTTTATTTCCAGATTGCTGTTAACTGATTCAGGGCAGTATTCAGTCTGGTTACTAGATAAAGTCAAATTTTTGATGTGCACCAGAGACAAATGAGTCTCAGGTGCACATCGAAATTCACTGGGTAACTGCAAGAAGGGGGGGAAAAAACAGGCCTTCATGGAAAACTGCTGCATGCAGTGCACTCGCAATGCTTAACTCCCGTGTTCCTTTTCAACAACCAGCAAAGCGACCAAATTCATCTCTTTATCAGTTAAGTATCCTCCAGGAGGTATGGATAGAACATAGGTGGTAGAAATAAGATTGTTCATTATAAGCTCTGAAAATGTGCATGTCTCTGATGATTCCCTTGACTGATGAAATGCTGTTTGTCCAAATCGTGGTTTTGGTGGATCTTGTTAAATTGCTTTGAGATGTGGAGACTGCAGGCCAGTGACTAATTCCATTATGTTTGGCAATCGCTCCAAGTCCTTAGCAGAGGCATTCCATGTTTTTGAACTTCACAGCACATTTAATCTATCAACCGTTTCCTATCCAGCATACAGTGTTCCTACACGTCCATGCTTATGTTCTGCCATTAGGTGGCACCATCTGACATGAAACTTGACTGTCATGGACATGTTGGGACTAAAAGACAAATACTGCTGGGACTAGAACATTTTAATAGTTTTTTTTTTTAACTATAAAACCAGTTTCCCTTAAATGGCAAAAGTCAGGATAGATCATTTAAGGAACTGCTTTCTAGAAAGTTGCTTTTAACTGAAATGACTTTATGCTGTCTCAGAAGTATAACTTGTGCTATAATGGTATATTAGAATGAGTTAAAATTCTTCTGTATCTCCTGTTTAAAATGAGTCACATTTTAAGGTTTTAAAGCAACAACAAAGTAACACATGACAGCTGCAGCTTAAAAGTTATATAATTTCCAGTCACACTAATGCTCAGGTGTGTGTGTGTGTGTGTGTGTGTGTGTGTGTGTATATATATATATAAGTAAATTAAAAGGTTAAAAAATACAGTTGAAAACTGACATTAAGCCACCAAAAAGGCAGCTGTGAATGCAGCTTGAGTCACTGCAGCAAAAGGTTGATCCTGCAAGAAAGGCCAGAGGGCTGAAGAGGCGAGCCTAGTGATTGTTTTGTCCTGCCTCCCTTCAGCTGTGGCAGATGGCCCCGCCCCTCCCTGAGCCTGGTTCTGCTGAAGGTTTCTTCCTGTTAAAAGGGAGTTTTTCCTTCCCACTGTCACCAAGTGCTTGCTCATAGGTGGTTGTATGAACATTGGTATTATTCCTCTGTAGTATTTTTAATCTTGAGGTGCCCGTTGCTGGGATTTGGTGCTATATAAATAAAACTTAACTGCATTGAATAAAGACCGCCAGTCTCCAGAGGGGTTTCTGTTTCAATAGTCACTACAAGCACAACTGGTTATGTTAGTGTGAAATCATGCAATTTACATGCTACACTATGAAGTCCAGTGTCCAAAGAACTCCCCGAACATCTGCGCAGTTAATTGTATTTGGTCTAGTTTAGGCCATGTGTCACCAGATCCTATCATTTAACAGCATAATACATTTAGTAAGCCAATCTTCTTTAGTTGAGTTCTTATTAATTTGTTTTGTTTTGTTTAATTTTTGTATATTTGTTTTTTTAATTAGCTTCTTTACATGCAATATTGCTTTGACTCTGATTCTAGTAATTTCATTGCCAGTAGTGATGTGTTATTGTTACCTAACAATAATAAAACTCATTTTAATCTTTTCTCCATTAATTTCAAACACAGATCTTTAGACAACCATTCTGTGAATCAAACTGGTTGGCATAGTGACCACTAGCATTTAATTATAAAATAACTCAAACAATAAATGCAAAGCTACCAGATGGTAACCAGAATGTGTCGTTTGCTTTATGGCAATTTTGAAATAAGATTGTGGCTTTGATATTGTTCAAAGTGTTTCACAACAAAGTCCCACAACACCTGTGAATCATGATGAATCTGGTCCAGGTGCAATCAATCCACCTGTTTCCAGTCAATCAGATGGAGGGCAAGAACTTTGACTGGCTGTCAAAAGAAGATAAATTATGTGCACTGGACCGCTCCTACCACTGCACCACCGAAGGAGGAAAGCAGATTTTTTTTGGTTTTTTGGCTCTAGCTGCCTTTCTGCATGCATTTAGGTCACTGATTGAAGCTATGAAACTATTATGGTACTATTTTGTGCCCCCATATAATGGCTATGTCCATTTGAAGTGACACAGGGTTACTTAAACCTGTATTCTTTTCTAGTGCGGTGCTGCCATGGCTACTCTGTGTGGGGGAGCTTCAAGCAAATGTAAAATGTAAGACAGCATGTTGACTCAAACTACAGCTTAAGTAGAAAATGACAAAAGAACTATTTCAGTTGTGGCGTCGATCTGAAATTTTCTGTTTTCAGCTTTGTATCCTGACTCTGAAACTGCAGATGTGGTAAAACCTCAGCAGGCCTCAGGTTACCAGTCCAACCTTCAGCTCCAGCTTCCCAACTACCGGCCCTGGTCACATTTCCAGATTCCTAATTATCAGTCCTGGTCAGATTCCCAGATTCCCAATTACCAGTCCCGGTTGCGTTCTGAGGTTCCCACCTATAAGCCTCGGTCAAATGATCAGATGCCCAGCTATAAACCTTGGTCACATTACCAGATTCCCAACTACAAGCCTAGGTCACAACACCGGGTTCCCAACTACCAGGCTTCGTTGCCGTCCCAGGCTTCCAGGTATCAGGTTTGGCCTCGGTCCCTGGTTCCTGCCCACCAATACCAGGTTGAATTCCAGGATCAGGCCTTCCAAAGCAGTACTCTGCCTCAAAGTCAGGGCACACAGAGAAAGCCTCAGACTTGGAGGCAAGTACAGAATTCCCCAGTACAGGTTTCCAACACGTACCCAGAGGCAGGGCTCTCAGCGCAGGCTTCAGTTTGAGACCCAGAGGCAGGGCTCCCAGGATACCCTTCAGACTCAGCCTCAAAGCAGAACGTGGCCTTATCCTAGGGGCAGGGCTTTTCCCATAGACAACCATCAAGCTTGGAAATGGGCTTAATTAGAACACATGAGGATGCTCAAGGTAAGAATGGCATTTACTCTCTAATCTACTGTTGTGCTTTTAACATAAGATCAACACCCTAAATTATCTTTCTCATTTCAGATATGTCAGAAAATGCATCTTTAACTACTTGGACCCAATTAAAATGATCTTTGTAAAAATAGTAATAAAAAACTTCTATTTGTTTCTTGCTGTGAAGCAAATCTCCAGTTCAGTCCTGGAATTGAGAACTTATGTACATGCTGTGCTGAAGTCTTGTCTCAGAGGCCAAACTGCTGATGTACTTTACAAGCTTGCACCTACTACAGACACGTGTGCTCAAGTAGGATGACTGTCTTGACTCCATACAGTGAAGGAAGATGGAGAGTGTGGTATTGGGTGGGGTTGCTCTATGTTGGGATGGAGCACTGCTTAGCATATTTTAGGTTAATTTCCCCCTTTTTTAGATGAGGGTCTTTGTAACAAAGTTAAACTGTTGGGTTTGGCTGGTTTAACGGGTGACCCACCACCAAAATACTAAGAGTAAATGAGTCACTTCCAAAGGCCCCTGAAGCATGTTGGCCAACAACCTAACAAAAGGTTGGCTCTTTTGTCACCCACATGTCGATTCCTAGAAGTATTTAGAGTTTTGCAACAAAGCGAGCAAACCTACGATGGTGCTTGATCATGAATAGTCTAACCTTTGTGCTTCCCTGACTTCTAATTAAAATCAAGAGTGAAACAAAAATCATCTTAGTGATATTTTTCTGCAGAGTTTTAAAGTTTCTCTTAACAAACCATTTACCACCTGAAATATTGAAATATCTTCCTTGCATGACTCAATGAATTTTAAGTTGATGCATTCCTTGTGATGCATTTAACACAACATTTGGGTATCTTGGCTTTCCCCTGCCACTTGACAAAATGGAAAAGTCTGCCCTGCAAGCTTTTAAAAAGGTGTTTGTTTTGTTGTTGTTTCTCAGATTTTGGGTATTTAAAGGAGACCTGTTATTCTTCCCAACTCTAAATTGTTTTGAACTGGTGTGGCTCTTTAGCTTATGCTCTTCTTGAAACAAGCTAAACTAGGAGAGGGTAGGACACAGAAAATACATGAATGGAGAAACTCGAGTTCTCACAGACGATTACGAGTACTGCTGTGAAACTCTGCTTGGGTTTAATTTTCAAACCTAACTGTTTCAGCCCCAATGTCAGTGGGTGGCCCCTGAAGACTAACTACAAGAGTACCATAGTAGAGACCTGACCTCTCTAAGTGGAGCCCACCTCCCTCTTTGTAAGCAGTATTCATGATTTTGTTCAAGCAAACCCAATTTCAAGGCCAAGAGAAGAAATAAAAGCAAGACATGAAGTGGAGCATATAATTAAATATAATCCTAAATGCAGCTAATTTGGCGTTAAATATGGGGAAGAGACAACTGAATAACATCCACACTATTTTATTTACTTTGATCTTTAACATTAGCTTGCAGTCAAGCAAGCAGCTGTGAAGCAACATGCAAGAAAAATGTGGCTCTGAAAAATGTTGTAGTTGTACATTTGACTCACTTGCAGTCAAAAGCATTAAAGACCAAAAGTAAAACCTCTACAGTGTATCCACTGCTATAGATTCTGCAGTAAAAACCTGCCGGTTTGAAAAATTGAAAATTCAGATGGCTAAGTTTTCAACTTAATGTGCGTCTCTTGTATCCCTGTTTTGGAAGATTTTTTTTCCTGTTGTGCTGTAAGTGGAGAATGACTAGATCACAAATGAGGCCCATCCAAAACCTCTGAGATGAGTTTGTGTCCAATGGATTTGTCAGTATGCTGGAGAAGGTCATGTGACATAAGGATCATGGCAGGATAAATATTATGGTGGATTATTTAAGATGATTATGAAAAAACATGTTTGTATATGTAACGTGAATAAAAGTGCAAAACTGTAAATGCTGTGTGTCCTTCTGTAAAATGCTATTCGCGTTGGCTCGTTGGTATCTGGTGTACTGCTATGTCCTTTCAAACATCGCTCTTATTTTATTCTGGACTTGGTTTTAATTTATACGCAGAATGACTGTCTCAGGTCAGAATGCAGAAGTTTCATTATTCAAGTCTGAATTGTTTGTATTTTGCTTTGTTCAGAAACTTTGTCCAGTAAGAATTGAGCTGAAAGAAAAGCTATTAACCTCTCAGGGAAGAGTCGGGGCCGACTGAGGCAGTACAATAAGGAGAGATCAGCTGGAAGAACTGAGCGTGATTTACTGAACGTACAAATGAACGTATCTGCTGATTAGATTCCGATGGGCCATCGTGGCAGGATGGAGTCTCCGCTCTTACTGAGGTGCGTGTAAGCCTAGGTTGCACAAATGAGTCTTAAAGGGAGAATGACAGAGGGCATAGATTTAAACCACGCAAAGTGGAGGCTTATTAGCTCAGAGAAGGTGGGCAGGAAGATGATTGGACTAGAGCACTGATGTTAGTATTGAGACGGACAGCGTGCAAAAGTGGTAAAGAAAAGAAAAGAAAGTAGGCAGATGAATGAACAGATTTTCCTTACTGAACTTATGCTTCATGTCTTTAGAACTAACGCTGAAACATCCACTCCACGGGGCGTTTGAGTGACTGCCTTTGGGCTGTTGGCTTAGGAAGTGTTCATATCTCTTTCATCCTAATTCCTGCTGATATGCTTAAAGGCAGTTGATATGTTGTTTATCTTGAATTTATGTTTTGATTCTCTGAATATTCCTGTACATGAGGTTGAAGGAGTTTTGTGCTTATTACATTTTCAGAGTTTGCTCCCCTTATTATTAATACTGAGCTTTGCGTTACCTCTGGTGATCAGTTTTCTGTTTCGTTGTGTTGTTGCTGTCGGGTTTCTGTCTTTCCTTCCAGCCTCCTCCCTCCTGTGTTCCTTCTGTATGTTTCAGTGTGTGTTCATGTCTTTGTGTTGAGTAGTTATCTTTTGGGTTATTTCCTGTTTTACTTTGACGGTGAACTACTTTGAGTTTTACTTCCCTTTGATGACTGTCTTGATTCTCCACACCTGCATCTCATTCCTTTAGCCGATTCTGCTCCCCCTCGTGTATAAGTGGCCCGGTCTTCCCCTCCGTCTTCGTCACAGGGCTTTCTGTGCTTCCTTCTGTGTACACCTGCGGTTTGGGATTTCTGTTTGCTCTCCTTTTGGACTTTGTATTAGACGCTGCATCCCAAATAAAAAGACTGACATTTTGCTGCAGTTCTGTAAATGCTGACTGTCTCAGCCCTGATAAAACCAAGTCCCCAGGTACCAACCAGAACCTCAGCATCTGTAGCTAGGATTAGTCTACAACATGCCAACCAATTTTCCACGAATGCGTTTTTGCAACAAAGGCTGCAGTGACTTCTTTAAAAGCCTCGACCCTCCTGCACACCCGTGTGCTGGGCCCAGACTGAAAAGGGCCAAGCACAAGGATTCAGAGGGGAGATTTCAGATAACATGATTGTAGCTTATAGTGCAAAGTTGATGCTTTGTTGTGATAACATTGTGATTTTCACTCTTTTAGAATGAGTGACTCATTTCAGCTGTGCAACTGTGGATGATATCTTGGAGATTAATTAAATCTTATAGTTGAAGAGTAACAAAAATGAATTTTGTACTACTTTGGTGTGTGTGGATGATTCAAAGGCGAAATTCAAAATCATGCTGTACTTGAAATTACTTACTGTATAATTTGTTTCTCCTCTTCTGTAAAATACCTCAAATTGTGCAATATTTCAAATGACTTCTGCACTGCCAAAAATGACTTACGCATCAATTAAAATCCTTACAGACTTTAATCACTTTACTGAAATATATAATTATTCTTTGTTTGTTGTAAAAACTTTACTCGTTAACCCTTTATTTTAGCGTACGTGCCCTTAAGTATTAGTAGGTAAACATAATTACTTTGTAATTTTAAACAATTTAATTACAAAGGAATTACGTGTTTAGTCGCGGCCATATCATAAAGTGTTGCCAAGTTTTCTTTTGGCATCACTTAATACTGTGCTGTTTTTTCCCTTCTTTTTGTCAGTGAAGCAGGAAACTAGGGTTTGGGCATGGCAAGCTGAATTCAACATTTCAAATGTGGCGTAAAGTGTTATGAACCACATGAGGACAATTGCTCGAGCTGATAGCCCAGATTCCTACTTTGCCTGTGACATTTGAACGCAGCACAAGTGCCGCCCCGCTCTACCGGATTTCAGCCGGTAGGCACTCGTTTTCTGCCAGTGACAGTCATCCCTTTAAACCCTAAGGACCTCCTGGATTGTCCACCTGCCCGACATCTGTCCCTTTCCTCACCGCGCGGCGCGATGAAGCGGAAACTGAGCGACATTTAGGAGCAGTCTAAATGACTTCTGTGCAACAGGCACCTGGGCTGCAAACTCACTGAAGGCTGGTCGGAGGAACTGTTGCACAAAATCCCGCTGCGATGTCTCTGCTGTGCGTTAGAGGTATGCTCTCACTTCACAGCTACAGGTTATCGTTTCAACAGGAGAACTCATGGATCTGCTCGTGTGAGGGTTTCTTAAACGGGCGAAGTTCTCACGGAAAAGATTTTATATATAAAACACAAAAACTTAGATGAAAGAAAAAAGGAAGGCCGAATATTTGAGGGCAATACTGTAACATTATTCTGAAACTATCCAGTTGTGAAGATACAGAGCACAACATAAACTTTAAGTGTTTCCCTGAAAGGTGAATTTAAACCTCATTTGCCTCCAGTGACATTTAGTGTAACACTCAGGCTGGATGCTGACTTTAAAAAAGGGAAATCACAGTTAAGTGAGAGCGTTTGGTCATTATCGATGGATATGTGCGCATTAATGTTTTGTTGCTATTCTATGGTCCGATATTGCGAGTCTGAAAAGTTACGCTTTGGTTAAATCGAGCCATAGTAATCAGTGCTCAATGCCAATGCTCACCAAAGAGCACTCTCAGTTTTCACCTGTTAAGGTATTAGCTTTGTATCTAAAGGAGGATTGATTTAGTCTGTTAGGCTGTACCCAAACATAAGAGGGACATTTATTTCTGAAACTATTAAAAATCATAGACTCGTTTTTCTGAATGAAAAAATGCTCACTAAATGATTAAAGTTTGTTTTCTTCCTGTTATAGTAACATATGCTTGATTCTGATAGAAGGTCTTCTGGCCCTGATTTTTACCCATTTCGTTGGCATATTTTTATGATTATTGTTTTTTTTGTTTTGTTTTTTAGCTTTTCATTATTGTTCTTGAACTTTAATTTGGATTTCCATTTATCTGAGATTCTATGATTATTTTAGCGTTCCAAGTCCTGTTTAGAATCATCATTATAGGTCAAGTAGTCTTTGAGTTCTATTATATTTGGTCCTTGGTGTTTTTGGTGATCGTAGCCTCCACCGTGTTTCTCGGTGTTCAGTTGAGTGTCAGTGGCTTGTCACTGTGTCTAGTTGGCTACTTCCTGTTTGATTTTGTCAGTCTCTTTTCTTCACCTTAGTTTTACTACAGGTGCTTCATGTCTCAGTAGTTTGAGTTCAGCTGTGTCTTCTTACCTTTATGTTTCCATTTCCCTGTGCATATCCTCGGCTACAGTGCAAACAAGGCTGGATGCCGTGTCTCCATGCCGTTTTCAGACTTGATTTGTGATCTGGAGCTACATCAGTAAAAGCTCGGTTTTCTGATTCTTTCAGGTGGATTCTTAGCAGCCTACATTTGGGTCACTTATACTCTTAAATGACATGAACCTGAAAACTGTCAATACTACATGTTAAAATAGTTTAAAACTGGATTCATAACACAACTTAGGACTGTATACTCTCACCTGACCGTTAAGACTGCACATCCTCATTAGGGTAAGAGGAAGAAAATAGATTAATCAGTGGCTATTTCTTTGTAATTTGCTGTGGCAAGAACACATTTTATGTATTTGCTGACATTTGGTACTTTAAGGTCTTTATCCTTAAGCTGACTGACCCCTTTAAGGTAGCAGGTTATAGATCTCTGCAGGGACATTATTAATAAAATGTGCACTTCCTTCTTCATCGTTCAGCGTTCTCTTTCCACGTGAACTGCCCCCCGAGTTGCCCTGAAGCAAGTCACTTGATCTGCAGTTGTTCAACTAAAGCTGATGAGCGATGTGAGATTTTAATGTCTAAGTAAAAGAATAAGAAATGATTTTGGATATTTTTTTGTTTTTGTTGAAAACCTGCATGTGTATCGGGTCTGACAAAGTTTGATTCATTAAAGGTTAAAAAGCCGGCGCTTCCCCTCACCGCCGGTTTATTAACATTTTTGGCTCCTTCCCAGATCACAAATTGCTCTTCTCTCGCAGACATGCTGATTGATTTTTCACACCATCAAACTATTGTCTGGCTATCTCCAGCTCTCAGCCCCTGGTGTATTGTTTCTCACTGATCATTTCTGACCATTTCTCATCTTTGGGTGCGAGTGCTGCCTGAGGATGAAAGGCCACCACCACCTCCACCCAACTCCTATTACAGAGTGATGAGATGAGGGTGAGGCTGGAGATGGAGGGAGTGAAGCACACCTGGGTCGCAGTGGGCTCAGACAAGTGGAATTATAAAATAATCTAATTTTGTTTCATGGCTTGCCCTGGGATTGAGAAAGTGTGCTTCATGCTCACATAAAAGTTGTTACTTGTTCAGGTTAGCATGAACTCTGCTTTTTAAGCTTTGCTGTTTCACTCAGAAGGACAGAAATATGGATTCAAATCAGTCATGACATTGTCCCACAACATCTGGACATGTACGCCAGAAATGTTCACCACATCATCTTTATAAAGTGCAGATTTGTGAGTGCTTGCAACTTGTTTCTGCTGCCCAGATGAGGCCATAAATATCAGTTATTGCAGGTCTGACTTAGGATGGACTCAAACACTCATCGAAGCGGTGATTGAAGTAAATGCATCTTATAAATATGAATGGATGTGTGATTCTCAACGTTTCTCCCAAGTGAATCTACATAATATGTCATCTGACTGTCCTTTAAACAGTATTTCTTTTCCTTTTTAAAAAAAATCTGAGATATTCCATCATCTGACTTTCACAAACGCATCAAATCTTTTATAAAGAATCTATTTTTAGATGCCAGACTAGAATGGTTTAATAGTAAACAACAACACTGTCAGAAATAGGAAGTAAACCACAGTTTCCCATGTGAAAAGCTAATGTTTTGTTAACTTGTCCAGCCCATCATTGTTTCTTCGCAGATTCAGTGCTTTATAATGTCACCTGAATTCTTCCTGAGATAATCTCCCTTTTTAATGGAAAGGTCTCGAGGGGTCAAGCTTGGTGGCCTTTCTTTGTAACGCTAATAATAGACTTGGAACTCTACCTAGTATCTCCTTGCATATGCAGACAGTAAGGTGAGAAACACGAGCTACAGGCAAATAAGGAGAAATAACCTCACAGGAACGAGCAGCGAACAAAAACAAACAGTCTATAGTATTAAGATTCACGCTGTCAAAGAGCAGTCCTTGGACGTGCATGACCCCACCTCCTGTAATGTGTGCTCTTTACTCTGCTTTTAGGTATTTTCTGCATAAAAGTAAATTTAGCTGCTTTAAAATTTCCACAATCCTTATGTTTCTTCCCTGTTTCTATGGTTTAAAAACTGCTTGGTGTAGTTTAAAGTGATTATATTGGACTAAAAAAAAAAGAGCCTTTCTTCTTTAAGACGCTGACAACACCAGCAGATAACAGATAACCAACTGTGTTCTTATGATGTCTTCAGGCTGTTCAGGGACAAGAGATGTATCTCTGTGTGATGAGCTGGGAAATGCTCTCTCTGCCTGTGGTAAATGTGTTCTTTGGCAGTTTTCTTGTCTATGATGTACCTGACATGCTATCAGAGAAGCCAGTCTTTCCATCTCTTAAAGGAAGTGCCTGATATAAACCCTGACGAGTGGCATTCTTTCTTGGAAGCTGTGATACCTTTCAGAGGCTCATTTCCTCATTCCTGGTTGTGTTGAGCGCCCTCAGAACCTGCATGGTGGCTCGCAGATCTCTGCAGGAAGTGTACTGCTGCAGAAACGAAAGCAGGATGGGAGGACACAGCTTCTGACAGCTCAGTCAGTACCCACTCCTAGCTATTTCTGGATAGCAATTATCAGTGGAATAAATGCATACACTGATGGCATTGCATAATTTGCTCAGTGTTGAGTAAGGTTACTGTGAAGAAATTGCATTAGAGGAAATTATCCGGCAGTAATAGAAGATAAATACGTGCAGGTCGACTGTCAGGCATTTGGAGATAGCAGAGTGGCATTCAGTCTCAGCAGATCGGCACAAAAACTGGAGCTTGTGCTGATTTTATTTATGTTTTTTTTTTTTTTTAAATGGCCTGGTTTGGATTCATCCATTCAAGGTGATAACTAAAACCATTTTGTAGGCCACCAGATGAGGGCAAAGGTGAAGGCAGACCAGGTCAGCCAGTACACCGGCACACACTGTAGTGAAATGACAGGGATGCAAGCAGAGCTTCAGCGGCCAATCTGTGGAGGCGGGGGTGGGGATAGAGGGGAAATAATCCCCATGCCATCTGCTGCTTTTCCTATCCTGCGTGGTTATGCTTGTGTACGTGTGTGTATGTTGGACTGCAGCTCACATGGGCCAGAGGACTTCACTTCCTCCTTCTCTTTCCCTCCCTGTCATGATAAGGCTATTTCCTGCTACGAGCATTGGCTCAATCTAACAGTTTCTCTTTACACTTAATCTTTGCTACTGGCCACTCGTCTCAACTCAGGCCGAGGAGTGCTCAAAGAAGTACACTCCAAGACGATTGTGACATGAAATGCAGAGAAAATACAGACGCAAAACTACGTTCACCTGATTTGGTGCTGTCTCAGCACTTTTTCTTCTCTTTTTCTTTTTTCTTACAAAGGCGGGAGTTTTGATAGTGATTGGTGATTCTTATTGCAGTATAAACATCAGTTGGCACATCACCACACGTATTTGTGAGTAATGACAAATATGTGTAAACCAGCATCCGTCCATTTTTTTGCACTTATCTGAAACAGAATTGGATCAGTATTAGGCTAAACGTTCCTAACATCACTGTTTTCCAGTTACTCCTGGAAAATCCCGAGATGCTCCCAGGGTAGATGAAATATATATTTAATATCTCCAAAGACTTCTGGTCTCCCCTCAGAATCTCCCAGCTGAAAACAGTGAAGGTGCAAGGAGTAGAGATGGTGAGAGTACATGAGTTTAAATACCAGGGCTCAACCATCCAAAGCAATGGGCAGTGCACAAGAGATGAGAAAGAGAGTGCAGGCAGGGTGGAGGTGGCAGAGCTGAAGATGCTTTTCACTGGGAGTGACCAGAAAGGACAAGATTAGACATGAGTACATCAGAGGGACAGCTCAGGTCAAGCTCTTTGGCAACAAAGTTACAGGAAAAGAGGGAGACCACAGAAATGATTCATGGATGTATTGAAGGAAGCTGTGCAGAGGATGCTAGGGATGGAAGTACATGATCCACTGTGGAGGCCCCTAAAGAGAAAACCAAACAAGAAGAGGACAAAGAGTATTTAACAGTTCATGTGCACTGCTCATATTTTACATAGGTGATCGTAAAAGTTGTAATATTTCAATTAGGGCGCAGCGTTGTGGTGCGGTGGTTAGCACCACCGTTTCACAGCAGGTGGGTTCTGGGTTCGAACCTTATGGTTACCTGAGGCTGTATGTGTGGAGTGTTCTCCTGTAGCTTTCCTCTCACAGTCCAAAGACTGTTGGTTAGGTTCATTGGTGACTCTGAATTGGGTGTGGATGTGATTGTGTGTCTTTCTGTGCTCAGCCATGTGATGGCCTCTTCCCTCGGTGACATCCGGGATGGCCATGATCGCTGTAAACCTAAGATAGACAAGGTGGAAAAAAATCAACATATGAAGGCTTCTGGGATGAAGCGTTATGACTCCTGGATTCTGGATTCTCTTTGCGCTCATCACAGTGACCACAAAGGTTAGATACTGATAAAACTGATTTAATGTCATTGTTTTTATTGATTCTTATCGTTTCCTGGTCAATTTTCTTGAATTTAAAAAAAAAAAAAAAAAAAGACCTGCAGAGGTTTGTAGGGTCTGCAGGTTTTATTATATGAAGGTCTGATCACTGTGCAAAAACTGATCAGGAAAAGGGGTTGGATGTAACTCAGGTATGCAGAAGTCCATAAGTTTCATTTCCTTATGAATGCAGGTCCTAGAAAAACACGGAGGATCTAAAACTGGTTTTAATCCTGGTTTGTAAACTAGGTTTGTGAGTTCTGATTTGTTTTAGACCCCAGATATTGATCGATTGGGACTCTAATTTGTGTTTGTGATGAATACATGTTGATACACAGTGAACAAATGAAGACAAGCACTCAGGTAATGGTGCGACTGTATGTGTCTGTGGTAATGTCATGGTCTATAAAGCCCTCGTTCCATGATCCACTCATACTGGATCACTCGTGGACTTTCAGTAGCGTCTCTCTAATTGGCTCATTACCGTGGAGAGGTAGGGAGACGGTCTCTTTTAATTTGCGTTTATGCAGGATAATATGTGGTATACATGCTAATGTAAACACAACGAGGCACTGGCATTGAAACAGATAATTAAATGAAGGAATGTGTATGCCCACAACACTAAACTATACACAGAATATATATATTACAGCTTAACCTTGCAATATAAAGTGTCTTTAGATACAGTTCAGAGAAATTATGTTAATCCGTAAGCTGAATTTGAAGTGTTTGCACACAAACATACAGCCATATATGCTGCTAGCATGAAGCCCGAGCGTAAGCAGAAGCTTATACATGAGTAAAATGATCAAACATACTTCAGTCAGAGGATATTGACCAACCCATGCTAGATCCACAATAGTTGTATTTATTAGGTCGGCCTGGCGAGGTCCACGGGGGCTGTACATTAATGGAAGTGAGAGGGTGTTAATGACATGGCCAAAAGGTTTGCAACCTGTACGCTCTCAAACCCACCACGAGCTGAAGGACTGGAGCTAAAAATAGAGGCACAGTCTGGCCCCTTGTAATGACACTGCTATAGTCTGCGCCTGTCTGGCTGCTGAGCATGTCAGGTCTGCTGCTCCTGTTCAACACGTTTTATTAGGTGTTACCTGAGTGATTGTGTGGTAATGTTATATTTCAAAGTAAAAGAATATCATATCTTTTATGTGCAGCTTTTCTTTAGATGAAAAGCGCATCATTGTAAAAGGGTGCCATCTTTTATTTTTAATGAAATAAACCCCCAAAGTACGCCAAACATAAATAAATATGCACAGATATGCTGCAGATGTCCTGTAGGTTGTCTGGCGGGGTTTTAGTCACAAACTGAGACCAGCTGGCAGAAAGAAGCAATCAACTTGTGTAGACTTTCAGATATAATTTAGGGTGTTTAAATATTGCATTTGACTATTTAGGAATTACAGCCATGTTTTCCCAACCTGATGAACAGTCTTGTGTCCAGCTGTGATCTGCTTTTTTCTCTTTTTTTTAAAATGAATTCATGACAAATTAAAGAAATAAAGATATAGAGCTGATTCCAGGCATTTGTGCTGAGTTTGTGTGCTAACCTGGACTTGTAATGCTGACATTAGAACTTGGTCACTGGTGTTTGCTGATGATGTGGCTCCTGATAAAAGTAGCTTAATCAAATGATAACACTGGTTAGGTGTTGCTTCACAAGACAGAGGTAAAGTGGCCCGAAACTTCTAAGATCTCCATAAGATCACCAAATTTTCTGAGACTGTCGCCTGACCTTTGACCCAATCAAGCATGTCTTTCACTCATGGATGACAAAACTGAGGGAAGAGGATTCGTGAATGTTCGGGCACAGATTAGAGGTCGTGGATCCTGTCCAGGGCTCTCCTCTACACGGCCAGCTTCCAGCGTCGTGAGGCTTCAGAGGCTCAAAAAAAGTGTCTTTATTTCACCACCGAGACGCCATTTCCAACCCTGAGCTTCAAAGCTGCACTTTCATTGTCACTTCAAAGAGCTCAAACCTGAGACACCAGAGCAGATTGTAAGTGGTCACAGTCAGAGCTGCAGTCCAACAAAGAGAAGAATGTCATCGGTGTACAGAGGAGATGACAGAAAATCATTTTAGCTTTCAGAGTTTGTCAGATGTTGTTTTTTTTTCTCTCCCATGTCAGGCTAAAAGTTCAGTCTTGGATAGTTGTTTTGGATATCGGTTACAAACGTGCATTCACTGTTCATGTAATTCATAGATGTTGTACTCCTGGTGAGAGCAACGTAACAAACATTTAGGCCTTACTTTCAAAATGTATTTGGATGAATTTTACATGTGATACGGAGAATAAACTTAACGCTTAAGTGAACGATGCATATCCGTAAGTTAAATATAGTGAAGCCCATAATTTGACTCAGTTTCTGTAGTTTAGCCTCTGCACGCAACCACAGTTGCAGCTTTACTCAAAAAAATGTGTGAGCGGTTTAAAATTACACCCATTTTTATACACATAACTCCATTTTTTTAGAGGTTTAAAATGAATTGTCCAAACTAACAGGTTGTTAAATGTTAATGTTTCTGATAATCTAACAATTAGCTGTGATAAATCATTACAAATCCCACATCTGTTGCCGTCCACTTTGACAGAAATTGACAATTAAAATTGACAAATTAACTATTACATTTGTGCTCATCAACCTTCCTGTTATATAGGAGTATAGCCAGAATATAACCAGCGAGCTGCCTTTGCTCACTGACAAACACTCATTCAGATTGATGGCAACATGTTGGCAATCTGACTGCATTTGTAAATTAGACAGCAATCTTTTTTAAACCTTTGATAATCTCTCTGAGAGCAAGTGCAGTCAGTTCAAGTCAGGCACCAGTTGGCTCTGAATTTGTCAAGCTAAGTGTGTCCAGTTGTTTGTTTGTTTTTTGTTCGCTCTTTTTTGAGCCCATTTAATTTAATTTTACTCGGCTACCGTTATCTCAGGACGATATGCATGTTTGTAGTGTTCCTAGAGTAATGTAACTTTGTCCCTGAATGGATACAATATTGCAATTTTGCAATAGTATTGTGACACCATGCTGTATCGATTTCATTAAAAGAAAAAATCTACTTGTCCTGCTAATGATGACCTCCCTCTCTTTGGGCCTTGTATTTAAAATGACAATGAAAAGTTATATAATGCAAACCCTGAAAGTTCGGGATATATACAAGATGGCTGTAATTGCTCAGTAAACTTGTTTTCAAGCAAACATAATTATATATTTTAAATTGGGCATTTAAAGAACCAAATGAAATATATTATCAAGCCTGCTGTGCTTGAATATAAGCTTCAGTATAAGCATTGTGTTGTGCAAAAACACAATGCCTTGTCATCCACGTCCTCCATTGCGTATGGAGACATTACAGATGTGCGTTTGAGTGCTCCTCAGTAGCAGCTTTAATCCAGTGCACTAGTCATCACACGAACATCAGCCTGCTCTTTTCTCCAAATGGGTTTTCTCAGTCTCTTTATTTTTTTCAGGTATTAAGAAAGAAAAAACTTTGTAAGGTTGAGAGTTAGCTACTGACCAATGAAAAGAAGTCTTTCTGCTTTCCTGTGTCTCTTTTGTAATTCATCCACAGTACAATGTAGCAGGGTCTGGTAGATTTCAGCCCCGCTTAAAGCATTAGCTTGGAGGGATTATCCCACCAGCTAAACATGCGGTCACCAACAGCACGCATCCTCTCATACAATCACTCCAGAGGACACGTGCCTGCTTTACTACCTCTGATCAGCCTCACCAACCCTGTAGCCCAGAGGGATGCTGACCTCTGCAAGCACTAAAATGTGACACTGACCATCGCTTTTTTATTTGTCCAGATCTTAAAGAGTGCTTCTGTCTGGTGTAGCGATGCACTTGCGTTTATATTTTAGGTGATTTTTTTTTCATTACAAGCCTTTGTTTTCTGCCAGTTTGTCAGCACTTCCTGTTCGTTGCTGTCTTCAAAGAGAACATTGTATTGACTGCGCTTCATTTGCATGAAGTTGAGGTTTAGGCTGCTTTAAACAAATCAGGATATCTTGTGCTACCCAACACCTGTGTTGGGTAGCAAAGTAAAAGTAACACACTCAAAAGTGGATCGCAACAAATTGGCGCTTTCGCGAGTACGTTTGCTGATAGTAATGTCATGTGATTCAGCTAATAACACAAGGATTTCATCATTTTTGAAGCCACGCTGAAAATACTCAGCAATCTGTGCATTCATGACTGGATGTAATACCGGTAGCTTAGCTGTAGCATTTGTACCTGAGGGCTTCAGCTTCCGGGCAACAAGGAAATGACATCATTCACATAAATTACTGATTAACTCAATATTTTGAGTCACTTTTTCTCACAATTTTGAGTTAATAACTAACTCAAGTAAGTCGAAATTTTGAGAAAAAAAGTTGAAATGTTGAGAAAATGACTCGAAATTTCGAGTTATGGAGCCTTTTTTTTTTTCTTTAGTGGCGGAAACAGGCTTCCATACACATCAGACTAAGGGAAGAGGATGCATTTTTCCACCAGGCAGAAGTTCAGAACTCATTCTGATGTTGCATTGTCGCTCTCAGGTTTTGAAGGATTTTTTGATTGTGCTGCATCATTTTGATCCTTGGTGCCTTGTTTCAGAGATGACTCTGTGCTCAAATGTCACAAACGCACATCATCACATCTGGTAGGGCTTTAAATCCTTTGTACGTTATATAACGTCTAAGTATAAACTTTGCACAAGTCACATGTCCGACGCTGCCAATCATGTGTGTCATGATAAGGCTCTTCTTGATTTTAATTTGAATGAGCTGCTGATCCGGTTTTATCGACTTGAATCGAAACAATGTTGCGCTGTGCATTACATCGGACTCAGGTGTAACACCTGACAGCTGCCATCTGTTGTCACACAGTTACAAATATGAGCTGTGTTGTTTTAATGTTGGTTTTAATGCTTCTCCGTTAGGAGCTGTGATTCTGAAAGGTGGCTCACTGGCAAACAGAGCCAACTTTACACTGAATATTTTGTAAAGTAAATTCAGAACACGTGAGCTAAAGTTTCAGAACACTTTTTACATTTATATAAAGCAGTGGCGCTACCCTTGAGTCACCTGTTTCACATTTATTTATTTTTGAATGAGACTAAATCACATCTTCTCTCACAGTGTTGGGTCATTCATACAGGTAGCGTCAGAGCCCAGTTGGCACTTGACCAACGAGGCCACTGTGAGCCTCTGCCGAGCTGGCACGACTGACACACAAAGCAAGCTGTGCTGACAGCCTAAGATAAATGACCTGTTAACAGTCTCTCTCTCTCTCTGTTTTTCTTATCACATCTCTCACTCTGACTGTGATTGAATGAGCATATTGATCTTCCTCAGTGAGAACATGTGTCTAAACTGGATTTAAATAACTGAATTAGCCCTAAAAAGGCAATAAGCTTTCATACTGCTGCATAGTCAAATGACTGCAACAGATTTAAGGGAGGCCTGATTGAACTGCAGATCAATATCGGGGACTTTCAAGCCTGAAGCCAAGAACATGTTGGCATTTCAAGACTCTCTTGTGAATTTCAAGGCATTCTGGGTCTCAGTACATTTAAAATCTCAGCTCTGTTTTGTTTAAAATATAAAATATTATTGAGTTCTTTTTTTCTAGACAAATAACCCCTTTTTCTCTAAATGCTAGCTTATAATAGCAGTTTCTCAAATTTTTGTCATGCTGCTCTTTAGAGACTAATAATATTTAGTCCTCAGAGTAAATACATTGATTGCAACACCATCAGTAACATAAGGTTTAGTTTTCACATAGTTCCTGTTGTGCAAACAAAAGTCGCTGCTTGATGCTTTGCTCAGCAAAAGTTTAAAATGCAACATTACAGTAAAGCCAACAAAACGCACAAAAATGTGTATACAGATGACATGTGTCAAACTCAAGGCTCTTTATACATTTTAATAAGGCCTGTGTATCACTTTAGGTTCTTAAAT
>NW_005187439.1:1166088-1186577 GCF_000239375.1 Pundamilia nyererei | reverse complement strand
TTGTGTTATTAGCTGAATCACATGGTGTTACTATCAGCAAACATACTTTAATTTGTTGGGATCCGTTTTTGAGTGCGCGGTCCTGCGCCATATGCTTCCGGGTAACAAGAAAGCGACCTCATTCACGTATATTTTTGATTGGCAGAGCTAACTCGAAATTTTGAGAAATGTAACTCGACTTCCATAGGAATAAGAGTGTAGAGGGGTTAGAACATTGTTCAGTCCCTCAAAAATTAAATTCCATTGAAATATCTAAGAGTATATAATCCTGATGAGTCACAGAATCCTCTTCATCCTCTTCATCACATTGGGACTAATAGGTTTTTTCTCTCTTCTTCTTTCAGTAAAGAAAGCCAAACTCCACGGGCCCCCAGGTAAGAGCGTATTATTTTGGCTCTTTCTCTGCTGCGCTTTTTTTGTATATGCTATTTGTATTTCTACATTATTTCACATTAAGTCACTTCAGTGATCTCCAAAACCTGATACAGACATATTGACTCTGCAGTGTCTGTGTCCAAGATACAGAGAACTTTATCATCCAGGAACAACAGTATCCACTCATCACACTTTTTGTTTTGTCTTAGAGATAAAAAAAAGAAATATAAATAGTTTTCTTTAAGTTTTGACAGAGTCCTCTTTTTAAGACCTTGACCTTTTTCTCACAGCCTGAGGTTTTGCACCAGTGTTAGAAGTCTTCGGTTTGTAGACATGCTAAGACTTTAATCATGCACAGCTGAGGCTGGCGGTGCTCTCATTAGTTTTGAAGATATTTAATAAGCAAAAATTGAATATTTTGAGCAGATGTTTGAAAAACAGTAAGAGGTTTCCTAATGTTTAAAAGTCCTCCAGTGACCTTGAATGCCTGACAGCATCAGAAATCATGCTCATAGCTCAGTACAACAGATAGAAAGTTTGGCCTTGATGATTTTTGCATCCTTTAAACCTTTAAACTGTCTCTGAGCGGGGTGACCTGGACACTGGAGGGGACGTGGGGGCGTTGGTGTCCTGCCATAGACGGCTGGAGGCCTCATCTCTGCTAACTGGAGTCACTGAACTTTAATATGTTTATCCTGTTGGTGCCATTTGGAGCAACTTTAATGGAAATTTCTGACTAATATTGTAGCTTGTTGTTCATAAAGTTAATGTTTTGGTTTTGATTAGTGAAATGTATTTTATTAGGCAAATATGTAAATGACACACATTTTTTTTGGATGCAGTTTGCTAACCTAGCTTACTAGTGTTAGCTGATAGTACTCCATGTAAAGTCTTTTATCCACATGAAGTCACTTCTGGCACCAAAAAAACAATAAAGAGGCAAAAGTCTCTTCTTAGATGTTTATCCAGTCTATAACACAGCTAACACAGAGAAACAGACAACCATTCACACCTACAGCCAATTTAGCCAATGTGACGTGTAAGTCTTTAGACTCAGGGAGGAAGTCGGAGTACCGGCTAGTGGATTTAAACCCAGATGGTTGCTGTGAGGCGACAGTGGAGTTCAGTTGCCTATGGGCAATTTAGAATCGCCAGTAACCGATCCCCACTAACTGCATGTCTTTGGACTGTGGGAGGACGTCAGAGTACCCGGAGAGAACCCATGCAAACTCCCCACAGAAAGGCCCCGGCTAGGAGGTGGCTCAAACCCGGGGTCATGTACTTAAGTTGAATTAAAATGTGGAAATAAAAGTTTGTCAGTCCAAAAAAAGGGTACATTTTGATCTGCTAAGCAGATGTTAGTCTGCACTTGTCCCTTTGTAAACATGTTGCAAAACGCTTGTTTGAATCTCTCTGTGGCTGCACACAGACGTGTCACAAAGCTGAAAAACCATTTTTCAAACGGTTCCTTTTCACACATGAAGCATCAACAATTCAGCAGCCAGTCAAGAGTGGGACTCCGTCTTCCCGCACATTTTTGTTCTTTGTTTTTTAAACAGTTTTGCTGGCTGCAGCTGTTTGTCCTTCCATCTTCTCTCCAGGCGATGATGACGGTAGAACAACAGCAAAGAGTGGGAGATTGAGAAATCAAGCTGGAGGACGGGAGAAGGAAATCAATAGATCATCACAGACAAAGGGCCACCTGCTAGCCTGAAATGACTACGTGTCATCCCGGCATAAAGGAGACGATGGAGACAAATCTCTCAGTTTCTTTAGTAGACAGAGACAGACTCCATACACGAGCGATTTGTCACTGGCTGCCTTTGGCCTCTGATTGATGAGCAATTTCTCAGAGCAGGAGGGCGAGATTTGAATCCAGGGTGCATGAAACGGGACATGGGTGGTTGTGTCGGTGGCGCCTGTGGTGTCCTGTAGTTCCTCTGAACTACCTGCAGTAGGACACTGTTAACACATTAGTTCACAAAATGTCTTTTTTTCCCTATCTCGGCCTGCTTACACAGGGTCTGTTGTTCTCTTGTTTTTCGCTGTTATACATTATGATGATTGACAGTCCAGCCGAGTTTGTTTTTTTGTTTTGTGCCAAATTGTGATAGTCCTCATTTTGGAAGTTGTCTGATGCACACTGGAAGTACTGGAGCTCTCTGTTCACAACTTGTAATTTTCTCATTGGAATGACCTGAAATAACACACCTACTTCTCCTCCCAGCTGTAACACCCAGTCACGTCAGTGAAAGAGAATAAGCGCAGGACGGCTTTCTGTCGGGCGACATGAGTTTGTCCCACTCTAATGCCCCAGTTTTAAAAACATGATCTGATTTTATCTTAATAGTAGAAGCAATAGATTGTTTGCCTGGGGGGAGCTGGCTGCTGTCCCAGGGCCCTCCTGAAATCTCATGGGTGGATGACCTCTGAGGGATGTTAGCTGATTTGTGTCACTTTATTAGTTTAGAAGATGTAACTTTTATCTTGTTTTTAGGCTCTGGAGACCTTAATCTCAGCTATACAGCACCCAGCAAGCATTGGGTTTCGGTGCAAATATTAAAATATTATTAATAGTGATTTTTTTTTTTCCATCCAGAGCCATAAGCAGGTCAGTTGTTTGGTTGTCGCTGAGCAAGAATACCAGCCCAGTCTCAGAGTCCAATTTAAATGCATAAGCTGAACACCATTTTTAAAGGTTCACAGGCAGCAGTTGATTTGTAAACATAACCAGGAAGTTAAAAAAACAAACAAACAAAAAGTAAAAATTAAAAAAATTACCAAATCAAATCAAGAAGAAATAAAGTTCACAGAGCTGAGCTGTCCCCAGAAAAACCACAAACACTGCAGTCACCTAGCTGACAAACCTCCAACATATTTGTAGTTCTTTTATTTTCTTTATCTTCTATACTTTAAGAATCATTATCTCTACACATACAGTTTAGCTGCGACACATGAAAACACTTGTGCATAACTGTAGTATTATTTGAGCATATTGCTCCAGCTCTGGCCTCCTTACACTGCCTTCCAATTCAATTTAGGATCTATTTTAAAATCCTTATACTGGTTTTTAAATCCTTAAATGGTCTGGCACCTGTATATTTGTCCGATCTGCTAAAGCCCTGTGTCCCCCCTCGCTCACTGCGGTCAGCTGAGCAGCTGTTGCGCTCAGTCACTAAATCACGTTTGAAACTTAGAGGAGACCGAGCGTTCTCTACTGTGGCCCCGAAGCTTTGGAGTGATCTTCCTCTGCCTATTAGACAATCTACATCAGTGCTGGTTTTTAAATCCAGACTAAAAAGTCATTTTTATTTGCTGGCCTTTGACTCAGTGGGTAACTGACACTATTATTTTATTGTTGTTTATTTACTGTATTTATTATTCTTATTGTATATGTTTTTATTGTATTTTTTTATATTTTTATATTTCTGCTGTACGGCACTTTGTTCGGCCAGGTTTTGTTTGTGCTATTTAAATAAACTATGGTATGGTGTTATGGAGTCAGAGGCCACTTAAGATGTTCACATGGACCATTCCACGGCTCATTTAATTGAATGCTTCCCTTTTAAATAATGTCAGAATTTCAAACATCTGCTATGACAGCAGATTTTTAGTATTTTGAGGTCCCAAGCACAGGTAGTTGAAATGACTACCTGTGCTTGGGACCTGAGGGGCCGGACACTACTTACTGTCTGGGTTAGAGGTTTGGGATGTAAGAGTAATGCTCATGACTGCAGAAAATCTGACTGAGAAAAACAAAAGGCAATAACACAAGTCATTAAAAACGATCGTGTCAGTTTAATAGTAAATGAAATGGTTTTCTGCATCTTTAAGAAAAAAAAAAGTAAATTGTCCATCTTACCTGTTTTTAGTTTTACGTTTCAGCTGAAGTTGAGTCAGTTAAAATATTTAAAATAAATCATTTTCCCTCAAAACAAGAGACTATTTTTCAGTTTTGTTTAAACACAAACTCGTCTCAAGCCATGTTCTTTTCCATATCTGACAGCTTGCTCATTAGCAGAAGTGGCTATATGGCTGTGATGGTCCACTGCTGCCTTGTAACTGCAGAGGAATCCCTCACCCTAATGAGTCAATAGTGCTGGTGTAATGAGGCAGGCCTGTCTCTGCACAGCCTGAACCTGTTGTCTGACTTATTGCAGCTCCTCCCAGTTAACAGTTTATTCATAAACTGCGTAGCTGCCCCAGAGGACAGTATTATTCCCTATTAGAAAAAGAAATCTAGGTTCAATACAGTAAGGCTCTACAGTGTCGGTTAAACAAACAGGCATGGAAAGTTTTTCTACTGGAGGGCAGACGAACTCCAGAACAAGCTGATGCACAGAAAAGAGTCTGCTTAGGAAGAACAAGGAGACGACTCAGACTTCACTGTCATTTCCTGGTCTTGACCAATATTCTTCAGGCTTTCTGAAGGTCCGCCCTAGTTTCTCTTTGGGCATTGGCTGCTTTTTCACTCATTTTCAGTCCAGTCTTTGTACCTGACCATTTTCAGAGAAATATTGTATGTGTGTTTTTTTTTATTTTTTGTCCTTTGTTGTAAGCCTGTTAACACTGACTTATCAGTTATTCAAGCATTACTAACTCAACCACCTAACTTGATGAAATCCTTGTTCCTAGCAGAAGCATTCATGCCCAAAGAAATAAGAAAAAATCCAAGACCTGACACTGACTTAGAGATGCAGCTGGTTGATCCATCCACTGCTCACTGCAGCATCATCAGAAATGGTCTCAAAAAGCTATTCTAAAGAAAGAGAAAAGGCTGAGTATGCTAAACTACACAAGAACTGGACTGAAAATCAGTGACAACAGGTCTGATGGACAGAATAATGTGACATTTTTGGTTCAAATCATAGTCAGTATGTCTTGATACATGCTCAGTCATCCAGGTCGTGACAATTTGCGTTTCTCCCGCTGAAAACGCGACGTCCAGATGAACAGAATCAACCTTTTGGCATAGTCAGTACGTATAGAGGAGGTCAGGAGAAAACCACAGTCATCTATAACAGCAACCCTTAATGCGCTGTGGTTGCTATGGTAACATGTAAATAAGACACACAACTACAAAGAACAGGGAAACCGAGTTAACAATAAAACTCCTGAAAGCCATAAATTTCACACCTGAGCCTCAACTCTCGTGACCCGGTACCAAACGACTCGTGGACTGGTGCCGGTCCGTGGCACGGAGCTTGGGGGCCGCTGATCTATAAGACGGTGGCTGCTCGATCTGCTTTTCAGCCAGCGGTGTTGGGATCTGGTCAAAGTTGATTCTTGCTTGGAGTGCGAGAGGTCTCCGATCCAAATCCCAGATGAGCCCACAGTTTTGTTACGCTTAGCCTAGTACAGTTAGTGCAACAGCGACATCCACTTTCCCCAAAATTTTCTTCACCAGTGTCTCAGAAAATACTTTTTAAATTTAAATTAGTAGCAAAGAATTTTAAATATATTATATATATATTAAATGTAATTAGCTGAAACAAAATGCTGCTGATTGTGTTTGTTATGGAAGAATTTATTCTTTTTTTTTGTCACCACCGTAAGCTGTCCTCATCGACCAACAGCTCTTCTCTGCTTGAGCTCCCCATCACTCTGCCACATTCTCCAGCCTTCTCCAGCCCCGCCACCTCCCCTGACACCCATAATAGAGTATTCATTACTGTAGATTGCCTAGTAAATGTCATCTTGCCTGGCTGTGCTCTACACATCCATGTATAACTGAATATAACTTATTTATTTTCATAAGTCATCGCTGCTTAATTATAAATGACGCTGGCTGCCCCCTGAGAGAGTCCCGCTGCATGCTGGGATTTGTCTTTAGCAAGGAGCTGCTGACAAGAGGAAGGTGTTAGTTTGTTTTTTTCACTGCAACCATTTATGGAGATGTGCTTAATGTCTTTCAGATATTTGTTTATGATGCCCATATTTTGCATGACAACCGTGGAGGTGTCATAGGAAATAGATGCCACACTTTTACATTTTTACTATAATGTGTTTTAGGTTATTTTTGTTGTTGTTGTTTTCTTTCATTCACTGCCTATCCAGCTGTTGTTTGTTTTCCTCATTTTTTTCCCCTTTACCCTTGGTAGCTGTCAGTAAATTGGGCTGCCTTCAGCCCTGCCAGTCACCTTGTTCCCTTAATCACAGACCTGGCAACTGTCTTAAAGGGAATGATGGATTATTCCCAATGTAACCCTTTCCCTCCTGCCCCCTTTCACTCTAGAGCTGTGCTTGGCGAAGAGAAAGCACTGTACATAGACAGTGGACGTCATTTTAGTTTTATTTTATTTAATAAAAGGACAGGTATTATTTATAGATGGACAAATCTATTGCACCTAAACCTGATGAACGCATGCACGTGCATGAACACACGCACATGCGCGCACACAAAGAACAGTGATTTATGAATGGCAAACTCTCTTTTGTTCCACTACAGTATGACAGAAAAATCACTTTCAGCCATTTCATAATCGCACGGCTCAACATAGAAGAGCCACCTCGACGGGACAACAGTTAGCTGTACATCTACATCTAAAGGTCAAAGGTCACTCTTTCGAGGATGCCAATATTCACATTTTGGGCAGAGAAGACATGGTTTGAAAGAGGCTACCTATGTCCACTGTGAACGACCGTCTTTGGACACTGGGTGTGGCTCATGACACCAACTGCAACCTACAGTACAATGCAACTGGAGCCCCCACTCACACCCTCAGGCGAGCTCAGTGGGTGACATAATAGTGTGGGGCAAGGCCTCACAATGGTTTCACCCAAAACCTCTGCCGATAATGACCCACACGCTTTTGCACACCTTGGCCCATGTGGTGCATGATCATTAGTGGGTCACAACCCCCTTAAGGGACAACTTCCACTAAGTCTCCTCCACAGAAGAAGCTTTTTGGATGAGAGTGGAAATGTGTTCAATAAACCTAAAGAAGTCCAGTCGATTTTTCTTAGCTCGTGCAAAATGTTTTTAAATGACTTTGCAAAAAATGTAAAAGTAAATGGTTAAAAAAACGTTTTGTCAGACGTCTAAGTCCCACACTCTTCATTATGCATGATGCATTTGTTTTTATTCACGTTGTACCTTTTAGTTGCTAGGCACTAAGAACAACTTGCTTAGGGTTAAGTCATGTTTGGGAATGACAGCAGCGTAACATTGATGCCATAACCCAGTCTGTTAATGCACTGTCTCTAAAGGGCACTATATGCATAAATGAGAAATGCCAGTGACTTTTGAAAATGGCATTATGTGACACACCAGTAACTGGAACGATCTTAAAACTATTCCCAGAATACTTTGATAAATATGTTGTGTTGTATTTGTGTTCATTCTAGCATAAAATCATACGTTAAAAATCTGGCAGAAATGGAAAATCTAAGAAAACACGCAGAGAGAAATCTTTAAAGTGACCGGATATGGAGACCTGCACTGGTACAGGGTAGAGCCAAAGGGCTTATTCATCAGGGTAGTTAACTAAACTATTGCCGTGTTTATGGCGCTTGTTTTCATGAAGCTTTGTATCAGTCATACATTTACTTATTTATTTTTTTTAAATCGTTGGGTGTTCAGTGTTGGAGTTACACTATTTCGGATTTAGCACCACAAACTAAAAATATATCTATCCATCCATTTTCTTCCACTCATCCTGGCCGGGTCGCGGGGGCAGCAGCCTAAGCAGAGAAGCCCAAACCTCCCTCTACCCAGCCACCTCCTCCAGCTTGTCGAGAGACATAATCTCTCCAGCGTCTCCTGGGTCTTCTTCAGGCCTCTCCCAGTGGGACATGCCTGGAACACCTCACCCAAGAGGCGCCCAGGAGGCATCCTTGTCAGATGCCTCAACCAACTCAACTGGCTAATAAGGATAATTTTATTTATTTTTATATAACCTTTATTTATACAGGTAGTCCCATTGAGACTCAATATCTTATTTACAAGTGAGACCTGTTTCAGACAAGCATATTTTAAAAAGCGGCTCTACTCTGAGCACCTCCCAGAAGGCTGAGCTCCTCAACCCATCTCCAAGGGAGAGACTAGCAACCCTTCGGAGAAAGCTAATTTCTGCTGCTTGTATGTTTGATTTCATTCTTTCAGTCACTACCCACAGCTCGTGACCATAGGTGAGGGTGGGGACGTAGATTCCTGTTTACTCTCAGCTCCGTTTTCCCTATGACAGACCAGTACACTGCAGCCACAGCACAAATCTGTTGATCTCCCACTCCCCTCAGCCGTGAACAAGACCCCGAAATACTTAAACTTCGACACTCGTCCCTGACCCGGAGTGGACACTCCACCCTTTTCCGGCTGAGGATATATAATTTATTATAATGCCAAATACCTGTAAAGATCTAAACTCCATTAACATATTTTTCAGTTGTATATTTTCAGAACGTGGCTAATGAAGTGAGTCATATTTTTAAATGATTTTTTTATTTAGCCTTTATTCCACATGGCAGTAGAGAGTAGCACTGGACCCGATGTACAAGAAATGGCTCCTGCAGACATTTGAAACCCTCGACGAGTCCAGTTGATGTCTTACCTACTTCCTTAATGTTTTTGACACCTTTGGGTCCACTGTGGTCACCTTGATAAACGGTTCCCTGCGATCTGGCTCTGTCCGCAGGTACTTTAAACATTGAGTTATTCAACCTCTGCTGAAAAAGCCTAACCTGGATCCAACACTACAGACAAGCTAGAGACCCACCGGGTTTTAGAAAGTTAGACTCCACAGAAACAGCTCTCCTTAAAGTCACAAATGACCTTTTGATGGCCGCGAACAGGCCGCGGACAGGGGTGATTGCTCAGGCCTTGTTCTATTGGACCTTAGCTCAGCCTTTGATAGCATTGATTATCAGATATTAATCCACTGCTTAAATCATTTAGTAGGGATATGTGGATCTGTCCTCATTTATGGCTGATTGAACACTTTTGGTTTCAGTGGGAAACTTTCGGTCAGATGGAGCTGAAATTTCATGCGGTGTCCCACAAGGATCTGTTTTAAGCCCCTTGTATTTTTCATTGTATAATCTGCCTTTAGGCCTTCTCATTAGTTGTTTCAAAATTATTTCCTACCATCTGTATGCAGACGATATCCCAAAGTACATCTCCTTTAAACCTTGTGAATTGGACAACTTCCAATCCACTTCCAATGGACTGTCTTAAGGAAATTAATGGTTGGATGACAAACAATTTTCTGCAGCTGAACGCAGAGTAGACTGGGTGTTTAATTCTTGTTCCAGAGAGTATCATGCCCCAAATCAGGCAACATCTGGGTCCTTTCTCATCCTTGGTAAAGAGTCTTGGGTTAATTCTTGATCAATCTCTGTTTTTTGATGCTCAAGTCTGTGACCCGTTCTTGCTTTTTTAATTTAAAAAATATTGCCAAACTTAAGACTATTGTCTCCAAAGGTGAACTGGGGATGCTTGTTTGTGCCTTCATCTCCTCCCGATTAGATTATTGTGATGCACTCTTTTCCTGTCTGTCAAGGCTTCTTTAAATCACCTTCAAGCAGTCCAAAATGCCACAGCAAGGCTTTTAACCCACAGTCATAAATTCTCTCATATCACTCCCTTGTTAAAGTCCCTGCACTGGCTTCCGGTTGGGTACAGATATCAGTTTAAAATCCTCCTCACACGAGGACAGGCCCCCACTTATATCATTGAGCTTCTGCAGTATGCTATGGATTCTTTTTAAAAATGAACCACATCAACCTTTGTTAGATGGAAAATTGCTGTGTATTTCTACATTACACTACTGACCACTTTATTTCTATAAGCAGGTTTTAAACAGCTGGCCAATGATGTCTTTTCACAAAGAATATGTAGTTTTCAGGTATTCACAGCCCTTATGGCATCTAAAGGTCACCTAGCAGGAAAGGTCACTTTCCTGTACTGCATGGCTGTTTGACCGGCCCATTTTTCACATATAAAGACATTTTTGAAACGCCTTTTCAAACTCACACACACCCCTAAAAATAACCGAGGCATGGCGTGGACTGATGTGATCTAGAATTTAGGATTTAGGTATATTTTACAAACTTGGGCACAGATTCAAATGAAACCTGGATATTGGAACGGAGCAATGGCTGTAATGTATTCATTCATGCAGATTAATGAGCTCATCGCTTACCTCATCTTCACCCCAGAAACACTAATGCTGCTCTTCAAAAGAGAGTAATTGTAAGATGGAGAACGCAGAAGTATACAAGGACACACACACTCACACACACTATAGCACTGAGTGGATTCTCTTGTGTGTAGAGTGGCTACTTGAGGCAGGTAATCAAGCAGGGATTAGGTGGCTGGATGCTCAGACCTCCTCCGTTATTGCCGAATATGCAGACGCACATTGGTTTTGTGTGTGTGTTTAAACATCAAATCACATTTTATGTATTTATTTATACCATTTATGCAGTAAATTGATTAAATAATTTCAGTTTAGTAAAAGGGCAGATTAGTAGGTTAAAATGACAAAGAAGATCATCTAAGAAATGCAAAATTCAAATTAAGTGCTTTTAAATTTTCCACCAGAGTATCACGTGCAGTTATTTTCTTACACCGCTGTTCTCAAGATTGTGTCATTCATCACTGCCTTCCAAACCATTAAAAGGCTATAAAGTTTTGTTTTTGAAGTATATTTAGGCCCATAAAATCAAGAATTTGAAAACAATAAGGAACATATTTGGTGTGGGTTAAACGCTCTTATAGTCAGGATGGCCTTTAGTGACAACTGAATTAACTTCTTGGGCAAAATTGGTTGATTTGATTAAACAAATATAGCTCAAAATGTAAGGCGTAATCTCCCTTCTCAAGTACTGATTGCTGGGAAATCACACTGAGCTCTCAGCACCCATGAATCTGCAAAATAACCCTAGTAACCATATTTCATTACAGTTTTGTAAGTTCATTAAATACCTTTCTAATTGCAATTTCTTTTGTTGAGCAGAAAATAGATTTTAAAGGAGAATGCAGTTTATTTGCATGGCAATGTAGATTGTAGGAGTTCTATTTATTTTATAAATACTGACATAATTGATTATGCTATTGTTCACTTTAGAATAACCAAATGTGACTTTGATGTGATTTAATATGATTTGCGTTACATCTGAGTGCATGACTTGGACTAGTTTTATAAAAGGAAACAAAATAAATTCTGTTTTGCTTGATTAATAAATATAATGTCTGGTTTACCTTCTGAAATGGCCTTTTCTTGTCACAGCTTCTCTCCTGCTCAATTATCATACAACAGAGTGCAGTTTTTAAAAGTTATTTTCACTTGCTAATTTCTCTTCACCATCTCCTGGTTTTTTCAGTTTGATTAAATATTCAAGATTTAGAAGTTTGTTAACATTTTTGCTGCATATTTCCTCAAATGACTACACTATTGAATACTATTATTAATAGTAATTATTCTGTTTTGTCATACAGTATCCAATTAAAGCCCATTAAAAATGTAAATGTATGTAAAGTTCAACTCACACCATTATTTATGTGTTTTGATTATTTTTCACACGTTGCTTTAAGTGTCAGTGGCTGTTTGGTTAGGTTAAGGTAACAAAACTACTTGGTAAAGTTTAAGAAACGATCGGGGTTTGAGTTAAACTCGATATTTTCAAACACAGTGAAGAATTTAGAAACTTTCCCTCCATTTTTTGGCTCACCGGGAACATAAGTGCTGCCTTCAAATATAAATGATACAAAAAAAAATTAAAGGAACATTTTGAAAATACATCAGTTCTCAATGGGAAAAGGTCATGCTGGCTATGTATGCTGTTACAGAATTAAAGAGTACCGCGTTGTTTGATTGAGGTGAAAATTATCGACCTACAGAGGGCTGGATCCAACAACGCCCTGAAAATTCGTGACATAATTCTGCATCAGGCTAGTCCTTTTTGTCCAACCCCAGGGCACGGTCCTAATGAGATGACGGATGGTATCCTGCAGGATCTCCTTCCAGATCTATACAAATCACTGAGCTCCTGGATAGTCTGAGGTGCAACCTGGAACCATCGGATGGCCTGAAACATAACGTCCCAGGGGCGTTCTACTGATTTATGCCAGCGAGCACGTGGGCCAGTCAGTGGTATCATTTCCATCCTCCAAGAACTGTTGTGCACCGTGTAGGGTCTGATAGTGGATTCAAGGATTTCACCCTGATATCTAATGGCAGTCAGGGTGGTGATGCGTAGCCTGTAGGTTTCTCTGTTCCTCCATGGATAGGACTCCCCAGAACATCAATGACCAACCAGCAAAGTAATAATGCTGAATAATGGTAGAGACAGCAAAATGTTCTCTGTGGCTTTTACTTTTTTTTGGAGGGGGGGAGAGATTTTAATTATTTGTTGCCTGGAAAGAGGCAATAGTAGGAAAGCATGAAGATAAGTTGCAAATATTGGGATTAAGACTTATAAAACAATAAAGTTGTTTGTTGCAGCCAGCAGGAAATAAAAATCAAGACATAAAGTTGTCTAAAAATCTGAAATTACTACTGATGCTCCTTATGGAACAACAAAGATTTTAGATGCTAGGAATCATCATAAAAACCTCTACGCTCTGAGGTCTGAGGAATAAATGGTGACGTTGTTTTCTAAAGACCTGATTTGTTATATCAAGCATAAGCTGCTCCAGGTTATACCATGAGGTAGGTCTTTATCTTATAGCAGATAATGGCTTTAACTTTTCTGTGATAGTAAATTCTACACAGAATTCTCCATCTAACTGGACGTGTGTTCTTTAGTCTTTCTTTCCAATCCAGGTTATTCTTTTTTTTCCTGCTGTCTGCCAGATACACCGATACCTCTGTCTGTTTTCTGCCTCTCTTATCTCGCCTTCATCTTTCTACTGAACTCTTTATGAGACTGCAGTACTCTAAAAATAATGCCTGTTAATCATATGGCTCTGAAGTAAGGAGGCTGTGTGCTGGTTCACTGCAGCTCGCGATGGTAGAAAAGAGCAAAAAGTAGTTGAACCTTCAATAAAAGGCTTGAGATAAAATGAAAAATGTTGTGTGTTAAATAATCAAAGTCTCACATTTTATTTGCTGTTGCAGACAAATTCAACGCCTACGTGACTTTGAAGGTGCAGAATGTGAAAAGCACAACTATCACAGTCCGAGGGGACCGGCCATGTTGGGAACAAGACTTCATGTTGTGAGTACCTCAAACCCTGTTACTGCTTTGCTCTAAATTTCACTTCTCAGTGTATAGTTTTTATGTTTTATCACTTTTATATGTTAATTTAAAAAATGCATTTAAATTATTACATTTAATTCAGTTTCCCTGCTTCTTGCAGCATTTTTAAGCAGTAGAAAGCTTAACAATAGCTTAAATATAAAATGACAGTTCATACATCTTTATGTAGAAACTTCATACATCTTTCATCCACTGAAAGATTACGTGTTCTTTTATGGTTTAAATATTGCAACGCGGTGTAGTGCTGTGCTCTGGCGTACAGATTTGCAGTATTCAAATTGAATAATGTGGGGCTGAAGTAATGTATTCCACCCAGCAGAAACTCATTGAACAGATGGCTTTGCTAGACTTGAGAACAAAATAAAGATTTGGTCAATAAGTGAAAGTTGTCTGTTCATTTGTCTATAAAAGTCTGTTACATCTGATTTAGCTTTTAAAGTAAAGACCGTCTCTTCCTCCTGCACGTGTCTGTAAATTGCCACCAGATTCAAACCCAGAACTTTGTTTCTGTCTGACAACGGATACAGAAAAGCTGCATTTCCGAAATGGGCTGAGCCTGATGTTGATACTTTCAGTATCAACCAAACTAATCCAGACTTTGAAGTTGAAAGAGATCTAAAAGATCTCTCAAAGACAACTTCATCTTGCACTTTTTAACCAAATGTAGGCAGGACCGTCCAAGCACACTTTAGATTCCTGCTATTGGAGGCATATTTAGTTTTGGTTTCATTTATAAGACCTATGCTATAACGCATTGCACCGAGGATCAGTCACGTTATTCTGACTCTAGCTTTGGTTTACATTTTCCTCATTTACTTTTTTGGCTCAGCGTTGTCACCTTTATTGGCAGCAGTACGACACTAAACTCCTGGGATGTATTAAAGAAAATGCAGGGAGAAATTGGAGCTTCAGGAGTATGTGTCAGCCCTTGGATGAATGCAGGCCAGGTATCCAATGCTAGCTGGCTTTAATAGGGCTCGCTGAAATTGAAAGAGCACCAGCCGCCTGTGGGACTCCAGTCGGGCACAGGCTACTAAATGGGAATTTGTGGTTGGAGCAGGTAGGATGGATAGAAAGTGAAATGACATGCCCAGCTCAGATAAGTGGACGAGTTGGTGATAAATCTAATGAATTGTCCAGCCAGGTCTGAGTATATGTGAACAGCAGAGGGGGTGCAGCTGCAGCTGAAATAGCTGAAATCCCACTTTACGTTTTTTTATTGTGATTCCTGAAGTGCTGGTTCTTGGTACTCTTCGATTGGTGTGGATGCAAAACCCATTTTTAAACTGTTATGCAGCTGCCATTTCAGTTGTATATGTCTTGAGATCTGTGTCGGCACATTACTTTTTAATTCCTACAGTAAATATTAAATGTGCATGTGCTTACTGTAGGAAGTAATTTGTTACTTTGTGTGCCACTTTCTTTTTTTGCGGATCATGTAACTAGCAGTTATTAATTTTAAACCCTACGTGTGCTGACATACATGCAGGGTTCGTAGAATAATAAGGACTTTCTTGGCATTTTTATTCTATTTGCCAGTAACTGCTGTACACTGATACACTGATTGCGCTGACTGGGAGATCAGTTAAAATAAATGCATGTTATGAATGCATATGGGTCAGGCTAGGATCACCAAGGATGTCTTATACCTCAGTTCTTTGCACAGATATGCTTAGAAGCTCTGTGAGAGTGTTTACAGGCTAAACTAACGAACAAACTAATTACCAATCGTCACAAATGGTAAATGGTCTGTATTTGTACAGCGCTTTACTTAGTCCCTAAGGACAGTCATCCACCCATTCACACACACATTAACACACTGGTGGTTTTGCATCCACATCGTGGAGAATAACATAAAAGATCTGAGTGAAAAACTGAAAAATCCGTGTGCATGTAATGCCACTCCAAGCACCTGGTCTTACACAAAACGGCGAACCCCCAAATCCTGAGTGTCAGGTCAGCACTTTGCTTGAGAAAGCGTGAGTGAATGAGGGGTGAAATTTAAAGTGATAGATAAACATGCTTTATAAATGATTCACTAGTACAACAGTGTGAAATAGTATTTTTCTTTACATAACAGTTTAGCATTTGAATGCAGCTTGTAAAGCGCGCACCAGTATCGCACATTAATCTCCCTCCTCTCCCCGTCTGTCTTTGTCAGACACACACACACAGTTGTCAGTCGTGCATTGTGTGCTGTACAAGGGATACTGATCTTTCCTGCAGACTGATCCCTCTAGACTTGATTAGAGAATGGAGTGGAGAGATTGACTGTGAATCGACATTATTATATAACAGTCTCCTCGCCTCACTCTTTACCTGTTACTCTGTGCTTTTTCTTCACATCCATTTAGACCGTTATCCTCACTTCTCTCACCTTTCTCTCTTTGGAGAATTAGTTTTCCAGAGTCAGTATGAAGATTTTTTTTTTTTAGTTAAGTAAAATATTAAGTTTAATGACCTTACCCAAAAAGTTGACTCTGTTCATCTGGATGTAAGAGGTCAGCTGGATGAGTGACAGACGTTTCTCCCACTGAAAACGCTGCGATCAGATGAACAGAATCATCCTTCTGGGATTTCCTTACCTGGATGATTGAGCGCGCATCGAGATATTATGACCTTAATTGTTGAAAAAAGAACCACACAGCCCCCCATGCTGTAGCTAAATGGCTAATTAACTCTTGAGTCTCATTAGCAGCAGTTATGCTCAGTGGGGCGCAGAAGCAGTGCGCTGCCTTTGAGCCACGTTCGAGGTATCAAGAAGGAATTTCAAGGTTTCAGTGAGACGGTCATATCTGTCATAGTACCTCCTGAAATGTGTTTTATTAATGGATGAAATCACAACATACCAACGCAAGGAACTAACACAAATGATAATATTTTTTAAATAAAAAGCATTCACTACATGGGCTTGGCTTCAAGTCATGGGGGGCCTCTGCACTCAGGTTTAAACTGGTGACTCTAGATATTGTTCTAGGTGTTGCTGTGATAGAGATCTGCAGCTGATCTCGACCCACAGTATATAACACAGTAAATCCAATAATAAAAAACTAAAGAGAAGCTGAAAATTACCTTTTTGTTTTTCATCCTCTCTAAAAACACGTACTCCTCACAGCTAGCATGCATCTTCTTCTTTTTGTACTGAAATGACATTTTCCAGTGTGATGCATTGTAAATATCAACTGTATTACAAGCAGGACTCACTCTAAATATGGTTGCGTTGCTCAGGAACAGTGAAGAAGTCACCTCCTCACAGCTGGATAGTGACTGTGCCGAGACCCTGCCAGATGTGCAGTCTGACTCTTAGGCCTCACTGGGAGCACCAGGCACATCTGTGGCTTTAGATTCTTATATTGTTTCTTCTCAAGATTCTTAAAACGGATGATTACAGACAGAAGTTACCGTGCGTTCAGATACAAACAGGGATGGCAGATGTCTAAGCTTACACAATGTTTGTGTGCTCATGTTTACCTTGTGTGTGTTAGTGAAGATAGGAATTGGCATGCCTATGTCACACTGGGCATCTGTGTTGATCAGGAGTAGATTTCATAGTGGTGGGATAACCAGCTTCACTGTGGCGTGCTGGTATCTTGGCTCGGATGAAGCTCGGATCAAAGAAAAAAGTCAGAGATGAGTTCGGACTGATACTAGCTTGCACTCAAACGTCATGCCAAACCTTTCACTCCTGCCCAAAATTAAAAATAAAGCTGAGAACAGTAACCGCTTTGCCAGCTGCACTTAGGCCATCCTTTCAAACTCGATCTCTCACCTGCTGATTGCATTCGCTTACTCTGTCTGACACTCTGCAACCTTCTGAAATCCTGATTTCTGATTTTTGAAAGCCACAAGATATCTGTTCCACAAGATATCTGTTTAGGCTGGGGGGGGTCCGCTTATTTTGAAAGTAAACAGTCAGTATTTTTCCATGTTTCAACTGTTGGAAGTATTTTGTGTGTCAATCAATGGTCTTTAAGTTGCATCCAGGTTACACTGTAGATATGGATGTAGCCACCTTGATGTCATCTATTCTTGTAACATAGTTTCGAGGCCTCCAGTTGAGCATTTTGGTCATTAGCGTTAATTTAACCCTTTGTGATGAGCAGCAGATAGATGTGGCTGAGACACCAAAGGACACTCCAACACCCTCAATTATGCCCTGCTTTATTGTCTCCTTTACTCTTAATGGAACCATAATTTCCAAAATGAACATCATCATGTGCTAAATATGAAATATGATCCAGACTATAAATACGGGGCTGTTTTTTCAAAGACTTTCATTAAATTTGACTTATTCTTGGAGCCAAACAAGTTGCCCCCTGCTGGCCATCAGAAAGAATGCAGGTTTGAGGCACTTGGCTTCACTTTTAAAGCCCAACTTTATAATTATATATGTGCACAGGATAATACCATTATACATAATGGTGAGTGAGGACTAATGGTGAGGTTTAGCTGAATCTTAGTGGTAGTAGTAAAGGCCTGAATGAGTGTATTTTCCAAAGAGCCTATACCTCTGGAAAGACCGGAGCTTTCTCAGTTAAACCTCGGGTAACGTCACAGGTGGAGATACTGTATAAACATCTGGCAAGGATCTGTATCAGGATAGGATAGAATAGAATAGAATAGCCCTTTATTGTCATTGTACATGTCCTATGAAATTGTGGAATTCATCAACAAAATTATCCTGTAAGAATCTGTTTCATTATAGCCACAGAGTAACCCAACAACACTCTTACATTCACACAGACAGACTGCAGCCTGCGACATACTTGAAGATGAAAAAAATCAAAAAGTGAAGTTAGGAAAGAGTTAAACAACAACAGCAACAACACAGATGGACTCAACAATACAAACACAAATATTAAACTACTGTATTGTAGCAGTCTTTGAATGAAAGCAGTAATAGCACCAGGAAGGAAATACAAATGTATAGAAAAACATGTTGCTTTAAAGGTCACTGTCAGCTGGATTTGCTCAGCAGAGGTTGTTTCAAAGCTGAGGTGTCCTCGTGGCCACAGCACGGTCACCTCTGGAGACATGCTTTGACTTTGGAGTAACCACAAGGATCCCACCTTAAGGTCTGATGCTGAAAACCGTCTCATACCAGTTCTGCTGTGTAGTCTGTGCCTTATATGCTTGAGCTATCAGTAGAATGCTAAGATCAGTTAATTACTTAGTGTACCTAATCCTGACTTCTCTCCATGGGTCAGTCTGTCCAGCAGTGTGTTGGTGAGCAGGATACAGCATGTCACTGAGTACCAGTGCAACTACTTTGAGATTCAGCTTAGCTGCAAAAGGCCACTATTGCATTCTTTGACATTAAATAGATTAAATCTGCACATTTATTCTCTGTAGATACTGAATGTTTACATTAACTTCTGAAATTTGTCCTAAAAAGAAAACAGACTCAAAAATTATGCATTTAGAAATTGTTATTTGTAACCTTTGTGTTTGGCTTGCTTGTGTGTGGTTTTGCTCTGTTTTGGAGTGAATCTTTCAGGACAGTCAGCAGGATGAGGTTTGCTCAGCCCAGTCTGACCTGCAGGATATTCCTCTGGGGAGAAAACTGGCCGTCACAGATGACGGCCTCGACAGTACAGTTTGAAAGTATTAAAACATCTCTGTCCACAGACACGACCTAAGCCTTTCAGAGATTTAGGGCAAACCCCTGATGAGCACCAGTCACACAAACGGGCCTCCTTCTACACAGGAATACATGTTCCCATAAAAAGCTGCTGTTGAAAACTCCAGAGGAACCAATTTTACACATCACTGCTGCAGCAATTTTCTAAATTTTAGAGATTCTAATTTAAGCCATTTATTTCCTCCAGGAAGATTTTTCTTTATTTTTTAGCTCTGCTGTAGATACGGTGATGGCAAAATGATCAGGATGTTGCTCCATCAGGACCAGGGTGAGCTGTAATGAAGTTTGGCTTAGAAAATACACATTTTCTTGGAGATGAAAGGAAAAATGAGGCGGGTGTGCGTGTGAGAGAGAAATAGAGGGAGATCACAATAAAGCAGCAGTTTAAAGGTGATTCGTGAACCTCCAGCACTGCCTCTCAATCTCAACACACACAAGCAATCTATGATATGTAAAAAGTATACATACTTACCAAATGACTCGTAGTCATCAGGCTATGTACGAACAGATGCTCAGTTGGGTATTTGAGAGGTCACATTTGCATTATTATTAAAAAAAATTTCTTGTTGTTTGTAAATTGAGTTTGTTTTCTTCTGCTGAAAGCATCTATCTAACATCTTATTGCAAAGTCTAATATTTTTCCTTCGGCTATCACTGTCTTGTGCGATCTTAGCCTCCTTCGTTCTTTGTGTCGTGTCTGATCTGTTAAATATGTGTGATGGCTGCTTGGTGGGCTGGTATATGAGACGATAAGCAGTTGAATGTTGATGCCTCTAAACAGACTCATGAGACTTAGCCTGTTGGCCTCTCCTCATGCATGTGAGGATTTCAACTCTCCAGCTCGGTTTGCTCTTGTCTTTCTTTTCTTTTATCACAGGTAAGTGGGAGTGGCTTAGCTTCTTTGTCTCCATTTCCTTTTTCAGTATGTCTCTGCTTGCTTTGGCTCTTTGCTGAATCTGTCTGTTTCATTTAGTCTGACTTGCCCACTCGCTTAAATCTAGATCTCATGATTGGCACAGTTCAGAGGTCTGCTGTGAAGGCGGCTTCAGTAAAAGTTTACTTTTAAAGTTACAGGGGTTTGAAGGGATGTGTAACAGGATGCCACATGGAGCTTATGCTTTATCCCATCATTTCCTCCTGAAAACAGCAGCTTTCACATTTTTCTCTTCAATCTGAAACCCCCTTAGTGTAAGACAACGCGCACATAAAATAGATTTGTTTCGATTCCTTGCCCACGTGTGTGGCCTTTCCTTCAAGTTCTCTGTCAATTAAG
>NW_005187439.1:1157104-1163219 GCF_000239375.1 Pundamilia nyererei | reverse complement strand
GAATTGATTTAAAGGACCACAAACAAGGTATTAATCATTTTATTTGGTTTTCTGCATATAATGAACTCATTAAAACATTATTTTTGGATCACATACATTACAAGTGAAAATAAAAAAAAAAAAAAAGAACATTTTAATGTCATCAGTTTTCTTATTCGTGACAAATGGTCAACAAACATTGTGTTTATATGTTTACATTTACGAGCATCCATGATGTGAAAGATTTAATATGTGCAGAATGTTTTTGTGTGTCAGTTATATTGTGGAGCTGAATTGATTCCTGCTGTTTAAAATTCACAGATAAAAGTCAGAATTTTCCATCGACCTGGTCTCTGGCCTCTGCTGTCATGTTGCTTTCCTCAGTGAGAGCGTCATTAATGGCGCTGTTTTACATAGTTGGAATAGCAAACCGCCAAAAACACATCAGTGTTTAATATTAACCATGCTAACATTTAGGAACATCACCATTTTGGTTTGACTTTCCTTCATCAGGCAGCAAGCACACACACGTACACAAGTGCAAACTTTTCACATAGCATCTCCCACACACCCTCTTCTCTCCATCATCCCAGCTGTGGAGTGTCATCTTGGATGACTGACAGCTAAACTGAGGCGAGATGAATATGAATGGGACTGTGAATATGCAGATGAGGAGCGGAGACGGTTTGGCTGCCGTCTTCTTTTTTTAAAAGATCTGTCAGAAAAAGACGGCTGTCACCCTTCAGCCTCGCTTCTTTGAGATAATACTGGCCCACTTACAGACCTGCTGGGAGGAGAGCGGTACTGCAGTGTGCTGAGGTTAGTGGCACACACAGAGTATATAATGATAAGCCTTGAACCAAACAACTGTTGTGTCATAATCACTAATTATTTAAGTTGTTATTAGACAAATAACAAGTAAGCACTAAGTGAGGGTAGCATTAAGTCAGGTAGGCCACAGAATTGAGCTCAGAGACAAGCTTAGCGGGTCAGCTGATCTCAGTGTCGGCCTGCATCAGCTGATGGATTAACCAGTCGGTTTCTGTGCACCCAATTTGTGAAAGTCATATAATATGAAAGGGAAGGCAGGTATGCTCTGAACACAGATGTGCCACAGATGAATTGCTACAGATGGAAATGACCGTTGGCATGGGCAGCGGAGTGGTGTGGTGGGTAGCAGAGCACGGGCTCAAATCCACCATCTGGATTTTTTTGGAGTTTCCATGTTCACCCCGTGTTTGTGTGGATTCTCTCCGGCCTCTTCCCCGTAATCCAAAGAGATGCGTGTAGTGGCGTTAGGTTAACTGCTGATTCTAATGTAGCCCTTGGTGTGAATGGTTGTTTCTCTGCATTAGCCCTGCAGCAGTCTGGTCCAGGGTGCACTCCGCCTCTCATCCTATAATGGCTCCGGCGTCCATGCAACCCTGAATTGGATAAATGAATGGATGGACATGACAGTCTTCTTTTGACTACAGTATAATAGATGTTTGATGTAACTGAACTTGGGATTGGCTTTAATCCCTTGATGAAGCGTATTGGGATGTTTGTTGCAGCTGCTCTCTTCCTCCTCCACTACTTCCATGAATATACGCTGAGGGCTTCCTCTTTTCCTCCTGCCTGGCAGCTCCAGATTCAACACCCTTTGTCTCACAGATCCACTGTCCATCCTCTGCACACGTCCACACCATTTCAGCCTTGCCTCCTAACTTTGTCTCCTAACTTCTCATCCTGAGCGCTCCCTCTGATGCACTCATCTCTTATTCATCCTGGTGGACAGGATCCTGTTTGCCATTTATTCCTACTGTCTGCTATTTATATTTTATTCCAGCACAGTTGTTGTGGAGCACCTACAATTTAATTGTACATTCAAAATGACAATAAAGGGCTATTCTGTTCAATTCTATTAGAAAATCTGGACATCTTTCCCCTCCACCCCTGCCTCCTTTTTCTCACTGTTCCCATCTTCAAACCATAAATCGTAACAGGTCTCACTACCATCTTCTAAATCTTCATTATCACTTTTATTGATGTCCATTTGTCACAAATCGTGACGATTGTTGTAGCTAATTGTGTGAAATTGTGGGGTTTTTTTGTGATATTTGATAAATCAAGTTGTAAACTCTGGGTTCTTCAGCATAAGGCCCTATATTCATCCCTGCCTCATTTTGATTTCCACGGCTCTCACATTTGTAATAAAGTCATACGAGACATCACCAAAGACTGCGTGGAGTTTATACGACAGCTCGACAAATTCAGAGCGAGACAACACCTCCTACTTTGTTTATACACTGCAGTGATTGACAGTCACATCAGTGTGCAACAACGGGACAAAGAGAAAAGTGAAGGATGTGATTTCCCACCAAAGCTGTATATTAATAATGTTCTATTATGAACCTGAGCGTGTTTGCAAATGTTCTCAAACCTGCAGAACAGTTGTGCGTCTTTGTTTTGAAGCTGGTGACCAGAGGTCACTCACTGAACAACTACACAGACACGTTCTAGTTAATAATCTCTATGGTTAATACACTGGTACAGAGCTTTTAACTTTGACTGTAATATAGGTGATGTGTTTGTCTTTTTTCCCAGTGAGATCAGTCATCTAGAGTCCGGGCTGGTGGTGGAGCTGTGGAACAAAGGTTTGATCTGGGACACGATGATCGGCACGGCGCTGATACCCCTCAGCTCCATTCGACAGTCTGACGAGGTAACACACCCTTTAATCTCTTTGTCCTCACATGCATGTGGACACGAAGGGCTTAAAACAACATCACCTGGTTATGTCACTAGACGCAGAGTTCTGCACATGAACTATGAGCACATATTCATGGTTTCAGTTTAATTTCAATATGCAAAGTTTAAGGTATAAGTCAAATAAAATTACTCATTTTTCAAAGCTAATCAATACTTAATGGTTTGTTCTAAAATAAACCTTCCCCGTCGAGGAGCATGCTGTAATAGCGCTGTTCTGTCAGTTACACCCAGCATCTCAGCATTGAGTGAAAGGCGTCCTTTGGAGTGAGCGCCCTGTCTGCACAACTATTGAGAGATAACAGCTCCATTTTAAACACATGCAAAATCTGCATTGGAAGGTTTGGGTCGGGGGATTTAAGTGTCGGGCTTTTCAACCAGGAGACCCTGGTTTGCGTCCCATTGAGACCTTTTTTGTTTTTGTTTACTCTCTTTCACTCTGACTCACTTGTTAGGTTTCGGCATTAAACATAAATGAGCCGTGGCCGTGGTTCGTGCATTAGTTTGTGCCCCTTAGTTGACACAAAAGAAAACATTTTCTCGATTTGATAGCCTCACACTTCCACAGAATTATTGTGGACTTTGCTTTTAAATGGCCTGTGTGAACAGCAAGACTGACTAGAACAACCAGGACCTGTTTCAACATACAAATGGGAACTTGATTGTTATTTTTACACACTTGCTGCTCTTTTTAGTACTTCTTATACCTGATAAAGCAGACTTGATGTTCTCCCTTCTGTGAATGCCTTGGTTCTTTTGCGGTTAATGTAGAGATCAGGTTTTATTCAAATAAATACTGCAAAGCATGAATCAGTTTAAGCATAATTTGAAATATTTGATCAGTCAACTGCCAACTGGAAGTGTAGCTTCCAGTCAGCTGTGGTCCAAACAGTTTAATCGGTCAGTGAATCTGCCACAGCGGGACACACCTCAAGCATAATAGAACCCAAGAAGATGCAACTGATCACACACCACAACAAAGCTACTGATAAAGTTTTAATTATTAATTTTGGGGTTAGGGTTATTATTTGTATCTGATTATATTTGAACTGAACAGATGGTTACACTGGTTTTTACCATTACAGTTAAATTAGATGTGGTGTATCTGCAGCTCAGGCTACTTATGCTAGCAACAGCCCTTAAACACACACACACACACACACACACACACACACACACACACACACACACACACACACACACCATCTGCCAAGCAGTGCTTACTTATTAAATCTCCATCTTTCCCTTTTAGCCTAGTCTTAAAAAGCCCTCTCACAGGTGAAGCACTGGCCAAGTCATTTTGTCGGACTGTGGGCAGGCCGGTCTCGCCTGTAGACCTCATTACTTTTTCTGCAGTTTTAAAGCGAGGCAGCAGCTCCTGTGTAGTCATTAATAATGTAGCCTCAATGTTTGGCGTCTAAGTATGAAGCACAGCATACACTCACTTTCTTTTTTCTTTTTTTCAACATCTGAACTGTCAGTGTTGTTCCTCATCTTTTCATCTTTGCTCAGGTTCAGTGGCTGATATTCCTAATAAGCCCTCCTGCACCCTCCATTATTCTGCTGATGCTGTTTCCCATAAAGCAGATGTTTGGCATTCTGGCTTTTCTAATCTTTGTTTTAGTCTTCCTGGCTCTCTCCTGACTACCTTTCTTTTTGCATCTGCTTTTCTGTCTTCTAGGAGGGACCAGGAGAGTGGACGTCTTTGGACTCTGAGGTGTTAATGAGGGAGGATGAGATCTGCGGCACCACCAACCCAACTCCGCACCAAGTGCTGATGGACACTCGCTTTGAGTTGCCCTTCGGTCTGTATATTTGTGCAAACACATTTTCTCACAAAGGAAAACTTATCTTTTTGTGTCCAAAGATATATGCGTTAGGCTCACCGGTGATTCTGAATCGGCCATATTTGTGGATGTGACATCGTGTCGTTGTCTGTTCTAAGTTAAATCAGTGGTTAAGAAAATGTATGCTGGGTGAGAGCAATAACAATTAAAATTTTGAAGATAATAACTATTTAAAGCATTTTAACTTCAAAATAAAACCTGAACAAAACAACTATCCACAGCTTAGCAACATGTGAGATCTTTCAGAGTGGTTAGACTCTAAACATTGCACTAAATATAGCTGTTTGGAGTTTTACTTGTGCCATGTTGTATCCTCTAAGACTTCCTGTAGAATCCCTCATATATCAGAGCTTGTGGAAGAACCATTAGGCTTCATAAAGTTTTTATGAAAGATTTATTCACTGTAACATTTCACTCCTAAATATTCCTCAGTCCTCTATTTTTATTCCTCTTCCATGGAAGAGTTGAGGTGAAGAATTGTGCTTGGTAATATTTGCTTGCCTCTCATTTTTCAAGATAGTACATTTTTGTGCAGTTTAGGATAATTTGAATTGATGTATTTAAAAGGGAAAAACACAGCAGTGGCTGGAGTGCGTGCTCTGCTGTTGTCCTAATTGCTGTTTTTATTTCTGGAGTGCAGTCACCAAGCAAAGCTGGCAGATCAGCAGTTGATCCTGTTGTGACCATCCAGCTGGTAGATTTCATATATGGGGCACTTTTGATGTTGGCATGCCCACAGTAGTTCTGCATCTGCAGACCGCATTGTTACCCACCTCCTCCTCCCAGTGCTGCATGTAACCCAATTAACATCATATCTGTTGTCACTGAGCTCTGCTCTATGCTGGGGTTTTGCTGCCTCCACACTTCCACGTGTGCACACTGGACAGCAGGAATGTGTGCTCTAAACAGAGCCGTAAATACCAATGTAAATTACTGCAAATGGAAATAATTTTTTCCCCACTATCAGTGTTCTGACTGAAATAGCAACGTAACTGTGGAACAGTTTGTTTCCTCTGCAAGCTATTAATCTCAAGAAGCTGTCTGAAGTGTGTCTTCTTGAGCTGCCATTTTCCGTCCACCTTCACTGTTTGTCAACAGTGGAACTGTGGTTCATGTCTGCTCAACTTAAAAAAAGATGGAGAGTTTCTATTTTTGATAAATCCTCAAAAACAGGAGTGAAGGTATGTGACCTGCAGTTAACAACGTAGGTTCTAATCAGTGATTAGTTCTATTTTTCATCAGTTAGCACAACATATCATCTAGAAAACACATTGACAAATGCCTCAAAGTTTTTATATTGTAACGCACAGCTGCTCGGTGAGACAGCTGCCGCGGGGTGAGATGCAGGGATGTGAGGTGAAGCAGACATGTGAAACCTGCTGCAGCACTGTCTGAAACTTGACTGCTGCAGTTTGCATTGATACTTGAACATTGACCAGACATATATGAATTACAGTGCTGGGATTTTGTGACCTTTTCACTGCTTGATTGAATTGTTATGAAGCTACTTTCAGCTACTCTGTTGTCGCCACACCAGGTAG
>NW_005187439.1:1129174-1157084 GCF_000239375.1 Pundamilia nyererei | reverse complement strand
TGAATTACAGTGCTGGGATTTTGTGACCTTTTCACTGCTTGATTGAATTGTTATGAAGCTACTTTCAGCTACTCTGTTGTCGCCACACCAGGTAGCTCTGCAGATTTTTCGCCTTGCCAAGTGAATGTGTAAACGGTAAATAATGGAAGATGAAATTCAAATCCTGTCTGACAATGTTTCTTCGTTTTCAGAGTAATCTAGTAATCCACTTTCTTTTACATCCAACAAACATAAAATTGCCACCAGGTCCTGATCATGGCTAATTCAACATTCTTGTAACGCACACTCAGCTTGTGGGTGAAAACTGGTCTGCAAAGTTTGAAAGTGCAGAGAAGAAAGATGTAATTGTTGGAATTTTAACTGTATTCTGCAGAAAAGTCATTGTGCAAAGTCTGAATCACCGTTTAACAGCTTTCTTCTTAAGAAAAGGCATCACCCCTGAGCCGCTATACCACTGAACAATGGTTAAGCCAAAGAGCCACACTGACGCATTTCTTTGAATTCTAGCTGTGGTCTAACAGGTGTTTCTGTAATGATTTTACTGTTTTGGCACAGATTGACAGACTTTGTGAAATGAATCTCATGCATCATATATTTTAAAGCTATCACCTGTAGTTTGTTCACAGATTGAAGTCCGATTGATGATTCAATTTCAGATGAATAGAATTTAGTTTAAAGATATGTTTTTGCAGCCAATGAGTGTGATATCATCTACAAGGCAATTACCCAGTTACTAACATTTAAAATTATTTTGATAAAAATTAACATTTAGAAACCCAGGCATGAAATATGAGTATATATGAGTATGAGGATCTAGATAATTTTCTCGATAGTATGGCCATAAATCTGCTTGTACAAGGTTTTGCTGAAACATAAGCTGAAATATTATTTGGTTATTTTTTCTTGGGGAACCACAGCAGAGACGACTGCTCTTTCACATTTCCTCTTATGCTTAAGTTTTTTTCTTCTGCTACTCCCTTTTCTTTGGGAAGAACCTTTAGGCCCCTGAAAGGGAACCTCATCAACCTGCAGACAGAATAGGATGGGATGGGGCAGGGAGCATGGAGGAGTGGCAAATGATGGAAGGGTGGAGCTAAAGAAATGGTCCTTCATTTCTTTCTGCACTTTGCCTCATATTCTGTCATCTCCCGTTATGTATTTAATCCTAAATTCCCCCTTTTCCATGCGCCTGTATTTCTTCCACACATTCTTTTTCACCACCTTGTAATCGCCTGTCACTATTTTAACTCACTCCATATTTCTTCTGTCCCATACGTTTATCCAGACATTCCCGAAGACGAGGCTCAGTACTGGACCAGCAAACTGGAGCGGATACATAATGAGGTAACTTGACTGCATATTCTGTTTTCCTGTTACTGTGTTATATATTAATCAGCTGTTACAGATATTGAGTAATTCTTTGGCAAGCGCGCATTACAGAATGTATGAAGCTTTCATTCTTCTTCTGTGTAAATCTTTATGTTTGTATTATAAAGAAATATCACATGATTCTGCACAACTGTAATATTTACCTGCTTGAGTTTTTATCTACAAACTCTGTGTGCTTTAATATCATATTGTTTCACACTGTGTGGGCTTCTCAGTGACGTGGCACTTTGTTTTGCTGCTCTGCTTCCACCTACTGACATAACATGGGAAACAGTAGCAGGGGGTTTATAGGAACTGCAGTGACAAGCCCATATTCCAATAAAGGCATTTCTTTGATATCTTAATGCTTCTAATTCTCCTCTATGTTTTGTTTAATCTTTGCAGTATCCATCACAAGATGAGGGCCAGAGGAGAAGAATGCCATCTGTGCCTTCCCAGTGCTGTAAGTATTAAACTTTCACTTTGATTTGGACAAAGTCATCTCACTCTGTGTAAGATGAGCGGAGCAATAATTTTCAGCTACTGTGAGAAATTCTGCTGGATTTTGGGTGTGAAGCCGTTTCACCGCCTGATAATAATAAGTAGTCAAAGTATAAAATAATAAAGTATAAATTTGTAGTTACTTGTACACGGATATGAGCTTACTGACTGTAAATACTTTTTTCTGTTTTGTTGTTTTTGTGTGATTTAACTCAGTCATCACATTACTTCATTTTCGTCTTCACCGCGTTTCTTCACATAGTTCTCATCCATCTCTCTTTGGATGTGCTCAGTACCATTCGGCCATCATCAGTAACACTTACTGGCTTCGTTCTGCAGTAACAAAGTTTAATTTTTGCCTCCATGCCACCAGGCAGTTGGAGTTATTTTGGATGGAGTGACCAACAGAGTACGTATGGCGGTGTTTCCTCCCCTCTGTCACTTGTATTTTCTGTCTATGACTGCATGGTATGGATGGTGCCTACTGAAAACAAGTACCACTGCATGTTAGCTCTTTATTCTTTACGATTGCTGTAAATGAAATTTAAAAGTCTTGAATTCTTTTGGTCAAAATATAAAATGCGAGTCCCTCATTTGTTGGCATGTTGTTTTGTTATGTGGCACTTTGATATGTTTTCTAGCAAACATATCCCATCATTTCCCGTCATTTTGGGCTTTAACTTCCTTCACTTTGTAATACATGCCTGTTACCCCAAGAGGGAGCCATTTACTCAGATATTTTCATTGTTTGGCTGTGCTCTAAGTGCAGGCAGCATTCTGCAGAGGGTGGACATGATCTTATTCTTTACTGTGTTTTTGTTGTCTTCCACCCAGCTTTTGATGACCATGACAGTGCAGTGGACGACTGGGACAGTGAAACTGGAAACAAACCTCCACCCTTCCACAACACTTCCCAAACAAATTCCTCAGTGCATCAGTATCCCATGATGCGCAGGGTTCAACATCAAACACTGTCAAAGGAGTCTGACTCTGTGCATAGCTATGAGCTAGAAATGAGGGGGCCCAGGTAAATATATGCTCACTTAAAAATACTCATAAGCAAGCACATCACTGCAGCACTGCGAGAGGTTAATATTTTCATGGTCACTCTTTGCCTCCAAATACAGTTTAAAGCTAGTAAATAATTCTAAATGAATTATTCACACTAATCCACTACTCTTCCCTGTGCCTTTGGTTTTAGTGATTTAGTTAATATTAATAATAGTTCAGAATCCTTTAATGTTTTTAAAACAGGGCTTAGATCTTAACTGGGCTGGACCAGTGAAACGTCCCTTTTCTGTCGGTAAAGTTGTTTAAGTGCGCATGTAATCCCTGACATGTGGGATTTTAACAGTACATCTCAATTATTTTTCATTTATTTATTTATTTTTGCATGATAAATGATGTGCTGTTTTAGTTAATGAAAGTCATCCATCAGCACAACTTTTTGGGCTTAAATTATAAGAAATTAATGTGTAAAATTACAGAATAACTTCTTAATATCTCTTTGTGCAGATTATCCTGTAATTATAAAGAACAAGCTTTTAGAACTTTAGACAGAAATTGTCCTGTTTTATTTATTCGTTTTACTGTGGACGCACAATAAAAACATTTCACTAGTAGATGAAGTGAAAAATAGGAACTTTTCTGTAATTTGATTCTTTATTATTTCATTTCTTTTGTAATGAAAAGTCTAAAGTCTATGCCCTTCTCTACATTTTCCAAAGACATCAAGTGGGCCAGATTTGAATTTTTGCTGAGCCGATTCTGGGCCCCGGGCCTTATGTTTTACCCTCTTGTTTTAAATGGCAACAGTTTGATAGCAGAAGTGGCACTTTTTGAGTGAACTATGCTCTCACTGCATATATAAAAATACTGTCTTCTGTCAAAACTTTTTTACTGAAGTATATTAAGTCTAATTGATTGAACATTTTTATGTTTGAGTACCTCACCGCCTAAGATCGAAATCAAAAGCCAAATCTGATATAAATGAATGGTAGCCCTTTCAATTAAATCTCTCTCTGACCACTCCGACTTCAGATGCATCTCCACCGCTCTCTCAAAAGGCGTCCCACTGACTTGAATATCAATTTGGGAAAGAGGACAAAAATCTAGGAAAGAAATTATAGCAAGCACAGCAGTGATGATTGAAGATGGTGTTGCTGCGGCATTCATGAAAGCACCACAGTTAATTTTGTTTTCATCAAATGTCTCCCCATGGATGCCTCAGCATGTCACAGTAGAAAGCCAAGCTGACAGTGGCACAATGAAGGACAAATTGAGGGTGCATAACCCTGTGAATTACACACACACACAAATCCTAGCATGTCTTTTGTTGTGTATCTGACCTCCTGACCTGACTGTGCTATTTTGCGTCCACATTGTAGACAGCTCTCCTCACCTGTAATGACCCTTGACACAGATGTTTGTTTGAATTCTATGATGGAAATGCAAATGTGCATGAGCAAATAGTGATCGCAGGACTTCCACAGAGTGACCTATAAATGGCAGCTACACTGGAACTAGTCCAGAGGCGCACAATAAGGTGACCTTGAAAGGCAGATCAGTAAAGGTTGAAATCAGGAAAGGTTTTTATGAGTGTTGTAGCTCATAAGATGCACACTGTTTCATTTTTATTCTATTTAAACAGTGTGTTGTCATGGGAAACCAATATTTTTTTATATAATGTATTGCCAAAATCGGAGAAAAGCCATTATACCCAACTTGTTTTGCGAAAATAGAAAACTTCTCAATCACAACTGACATATGTCAAAGCATAACTTTCTGACAAAAAAATTGGACCATGAAAATTTGCACACTATCACATACTTTTTCCTCTGTCTGTATTTCTTGTCTTTTGTTTTCTTTTTTACTACACAGGTATTCTACAGTGCTTTTCTTTTCTGCATGATCTGTTGCTTTTGGTTCATGTCTAATGCTTAATATCTTTTTCTTTCTTTTTTCTTTGCATCGTCCTCTGCTGCTTCCCACTTGGTACTTTTAACTTTATTTTTAGGAAATCAAACAGTAAGGGTGGAGTAAAAATAATCCCTGTTGATTCAGGTATGGGTGTGGAGGACTGGGAGAGTAAATACAAAGTGCCTGACTCTGGTGTCTTGGACGATTACTTGGATGCTGAGCAGAAAATGTGGGAGGATGAGGACAAAAGCATCATCTATAAAATTAGTGACAGTCCATCCGAGTCCAGAGTCAGCAGATTCTATCAGACAGTGGAATGTGATGCACATTTCCCAGAGGACTTGCTGGAGCTGGATGGCAGGACACACAGACGGAGGCGTGCCTTCGGCAGTGGAGAAGTGCGGTTAGTCTACAAGGAAGCCGGCAGCTTTGAGGATGAATCGTCACCTCCTGAAATTGATATAATACCCTCTGCTAAACAGCTACGACAGCTGTCAGATAGAGAGAGTCTACTTTTCAAAACTAGACTGTGGGCCAAAACTGCTTTAGAAGACACACTTGAGAACTATGCAGCTTTTCGTGAGGAGGAAGCTGCTCGGGAAGAGGCTGAAAGGATCAGGGAGAGAGGGGAGTATAACTCAGTTGGTTCAGATGAGATGCAGTATTCCTTTGGCTCTGAGGAGGAATTAGATGACCTGACATTCACTGAGGGAGATACTTGCTATGAATATGAAAGTTATTACTACCCTGGCAAGTATATGCCGCCTTATGGAGAAGACTTTTCAAGTAAAGGGAGGTCAAGTCATGGACAAGATCCTATGTTGTCGCCGGTGAAGGAACCAGGTGAAGAATATATAGATCCAATGGATGAACTAAAGAGTTTAGTTCACTCAGTTTCGGAATACTTAGCTGTAAAAGAAGAGGAGATCAGCAACTACGAATCAATGCCTAAACCAGTTAGACGAAAACTCCCAGCACTGCCAACTGATGCTAAAGTTGTGCAACCTAAAGAGAGTAGTAATGACGATGTCAAAGTTGATACTAAGGAGGATAGTGCTGTTGAACAGGGCATAGCTGGAGTAAAGAATGCAATGAGTTCATTGTTTAGTACAATAACAGGATCAAAGCCTGCCACTGAGGGAGATGCTCCTGGTACAACTCCATCTCCCCAACCAACCCAAGCAGACTCTGGTATTTCAAAACTTCTCTCTTTGATCCCCAAAGCGAATACTGAAGTCACAGAAACCTCTGGTGCTACTGCCACAGAACCACCTACCTCTCAATCATCACCCCAACCTGAGTCGGGCATTTCAAAGCTGCTTTCATTTATTCCCAAAAGTGGTGGTACTTCCCCACCCGTAGCTATAGTTCCACCTGCCTCTCAGGAACCCACATCAGAAAAAAAGTTTTCCCTTCAGTCTCTTTTGCCATTTCAATCTTCCGAATCCAACCAGCAAGCTGACGCCAGTCAGACGGCGACACTTAGTACAGATTCACAAGGAAGTGGTTCTAAACAAGCTACATCTGGTTTTGAATCCATGTTAGGAAGACTTAGTCCTTTGAGACTTTTTTCTAGTGCACCACCATCTAGAGACCCATCACCTCAGCCATCAGAGCAAAGAAGTGCATCTGCTCCAATCAATGACTCCCAGCAAGGCCCTGTAAACAAAACGGTGAGTACTATTAGAGAGGGATCACAAACAGACCGGCAATTATCAGGTGAAATGAGAACAGGCTCTGGCAGTGGATCAGTTGATCTTTTGTCAGATACAGGAAGTGGATCAATCGAGCTTTTCCAAGAAACTGGTAGTGGATCAGTAGAGCTTCTTCCAGAGACAGAGTCCTCTGGTGAACTACCTGATGTTCAGCAAAGAAAATCTTCACCAGTACCTGAACCAAAACCTGAAAGCAGTTCAGAGGAAGCAGGATTTTTCAGTCCTTTTAAAAAGTCTCTTTCTTCACTAATGTCAACAACTCCTCCAGAAAGTTCCCAGCAAAGTGACACCAAGCCTGCAGATGAGTCATTTTTAGGTACCAAACTCAAACTTCCATTTTTCTCAGAAAATATTTCCACAACAACAGCCCCACCAAAGGCAGAAGGGGGCATGCTATTAGGGATTCTTAAGTTTGCATCTGGTGAAGATGCCAGTGCCACGCCAAAAAGTCCAACCCCAACCCCTACAAGAACACCCTCTCCAAGTCGTGCAGCACTTCTTGAAAGTTTACCCAAAGGAAACACAGAAACTGGGTGGTTTTCAAACCTTTTTAAAGTAACCCCAAATGAACCAGCTAAGGAAACCATGAAGCAACAAATGACTCCCACCGTGATATTAACCAAACCTACTGACCAAACTGAACAAATAGTGTCTGATATCACAGAGGGCACCGTTTGCAAAACAGAACCTTTGTGCCAAGAGCAAATGTCATCTGAAAAAGATTCCCAGTCCAAGCCAGATGTTCAGTCTGAATCAACTGCGACATCTAAAAATCAAAGTCCTCCCAAATCTGTGGAACAAGATGAATCGCAACCAGAAGCCTCACAGACTCAAGGATTTCTTTCTGGATTGTTGAAACTTGGATCAACTGATTCTGATTCTTCTGTAATGAAAATTGAAGGAGGAAGCACTCAGCCTCAACAGGGTGGGCTGTTCTCAGGTCTATTTTCACCACCTTCCCAGTCTTCTCCCCAAACACAGCAAACGTCTGCCACACAACAGTCAGGAGGACTGTTGTCTGGATTTTTAAAATTTGCCTCTGATGTCTCTGCTTCTACAAATCAGTCCTCATCCACGTTACCAGGAGGACAATCTAGTCAAATTTCAACTCCAAAGCAAGAACAGCCTACTTCTGCTCAGCCATCATCTGTAGGACTGTTATCTGGGATCTTTAAAAAAGCCACAGACACAGTGTCTGGGTCTCAACCAAATCTTGCTAGCCATGAGTTACAACCAGAAGTGGCTGACCATAAAGCAAAAATGGAAGGATCTGATCAAAACTTGAGCCAAGGGATGACTCCTACTCAGTCAGCAGGGATTTTGTCAGGAGGGACTCCATCTGACCCACAGCTAAAACAGCCTGCAGTCTCAGACCAGAAACCAAGCAAACAGCAGCAACAGACAGACCAAACACCCCCCAAACCACCTCCAACAGAAACAGGAACAACACCACAACCTAGTGGATTGTTTGGAGGTTTGCTAAAATTCCCAGAAACTGGTTCCCAGCAAGAACATCCTCCTCAGCAAGGTGGCTTCCTCTCTGGTCTTTTTGGAATGGGAGCTCAAGACTCTGCTCCAGCTAACCAAACCCAGCACTCACAAAACCAGTCGCGGACTGTCAAACCTGGGAACCAGCCCATTCAGCAACCCACCAATAGGCAAAACCTACAACGGCAAAACCAACTCCCACCACAGCAACCCCCCAGTAGTCCTGCAGGGATGCTCAGTGGATTATTTAGCAAAATTACAGATGCAGCTACTCCACAGTCTACAGTGGGGAGTCAACCTGAACAGCAACAAGCACAAAGACCAGGGCCTAACATTACTCAACAAGCATCTAGTCAACAGGGAGGCTTTTTCTCTGGGTTATTTTCAGCAGGTCCTACTCCTCCACCTCAGCAACAGCCACCTGTCAGTAGAAACCAACAGCAACCACAACAAGGTAACAGACAACCTCTCCGGAGACAAAACCAAATACCTCAGCAAAGTGCTGCCTCTGCACCAGAGCTACAACAGGGGGGACTATTGTCAGGGCTTTTTAATAAATTGGCTGCTAGTGATAATGCACCACAACAGCCCACCCCACAGACTGCATCTCAACAAGGCAATAAATCAAATTTAGCTGGACCCAGCCAACCTGTAGGTCAACAGTCATCTCAAACAGGTCAGCAAGGAGGATTTTTGTCTGGTCTGTTCAGTCAAACATCACCTCAGCAACAACAGCAGCAGCAATCTGGTAAAACAGGCTCTCAACAAACTGGAACTCAGCAGCCAAGTCAAAGTGGAGGCTTGCTCTCAGGTTTTCTTAAGCTTGCATCCGGTGACAGTGCACCACAGGAACAACCGTCACCTCAACCTGTACAGGGAGGTCAGCCATCTGATAAGCCTGGACAAACTCCAGCTCAGTCTGAATCAGGGGGATTATTCTCTGGCATTTTAAACAAAATTTCAGGTACTGTGGAACAGTCGCCACCCCCACCTGCTGATCAGAAAATACAGGAACCAAAGCAGCCACATACAGGACAGGGCCGACCTCAGATTCAGAGAACTAAACCTGTAGAAATGCATTCCTCCCAAGATGTGGGAGATAAAGATAAGGACTTAAAAAGTACATCTCAAAAAGGTTTTCTCAAAAGCCTTTTTAGTGCCACTGAGGAATCACCATCAAAAACACAGCAGCCATCTACTCCTCAACTTGGAAAGGAAGAACAAAAAACCAGCGCAAGTAGCAGGTCTCCTAGTCTGTTATCAAGTATTTTAAAAACAGGCACCAATGACAGTACTTCTGCTTCTGGAAAGGAAAATGAAAAAGGCTGCTTCGATCATTTACTACCAAAGAGTAAGGTGGATATCCATTCAAGTACAGCAACTCTAACGAGTGGCAGTCCAGTCACTTCCACTGTTGAGACTTGTAAAGAAGCCACACATTCTCAGGGCTTGCAAGATCCTACAATTTCTCCAACGCGACGTTATCTTGAGGAAATACAACGTCTCTTGTATGGAACAGCAGATGAGTATGGTTACAAGGATCTTTTATACAACTTTACAGAGCATGGTGTTATTCCACCAGACCTCTATGAGCATCAGTGTCTTATTGAAGCTCTTTTGTGGCAACAACTCAATGATTATATCCTTGCTGAATCCCTTGCAACTCAAGTCCAGGAAGGCTACCAAACATACCAAGGGCATATGGCTCCTACAGTTAGACCACCTCAATGGGAGAATCAAACATGTTTGAAACCTAAAGAAATGGACATTAGTGGCTTTAATGTACCCTCGCATCCTTGGAGGGATTCTGCTGCCCAGCTTTTTGAAAGCAGAAATCGTTTCCTTGAGCCAGGTGAAGATGTTATTCTGTTTGACATGAGCTGCAGAGATAACAAATCCTGGAGTAGCTGTGACCAATTGAATAATCTTGCTGGAAATGCTAAACCTTGGATCGTTAGAGGCAGTGCGCTGAATCTGTCTACGGAAAAAACAAAGACCCAGTTAAGTAGATGCCAGTCGCTCACTGAATGCAGAGGACAGGAATTTAGCAAAATGGTGGAAGAAACTACTGTTAGTCATTTAAAAGATAAAGACTTTGATTTGAAATCAGCAACTGAGTTTTTAAAACAACTTGCCACAAAAAAGGGTCCAATGGATTTAAGACGTGGTGCCCTGGATTTAAGCAGATCTGCAGGCATTACAGGAGATGCAGAAGAACAAATGCTATTTAAGGATTCTGAGTGGTATCAACAATGGCTTTTACTATTGGAACAAGGGCTGTGGTGGCCAGCTGAGGCTGGGGACTGTGGATATTATGTCTATACAAATGAGGATTACATTTATTCTCTTTTAACTGACAGAGCTGGTAAACATCTCTATGCCTGTGCTACACCGGAGGATGTACAAGCTCTTGGAAATATCACTGAAAATATTGCTAAAATTCTGAAACAAAAAGAAAGGGATAAAGTTACCCTTTGTGGTTTTAAAATCCCCTTTTACACTGAAAATGAAGGCTTCTGGATTCAAGGTGACCAGCAGAATGGGTTAGTTCTTTCTGATGCTCCTGTGAACCTAACCTCTGCACTCAAAAAGGGTGAGAAAATAATGAACATGAATTTGGAAAGCTTTTCTCAAATGTTTCAGGAATCGCTATCTTCCCAAGCAGAACAACCTGTAGACTTTTCTGTGTACAAGCTAAAAAAGATCAATGTAGAATTGTTACAAAATACTCATGACCATCAAGAGGAACCAATAGAGGCCGCTGATATGACTTTAAAGTCACTGAAAGGTGGACATGGAGGGCCATATTGGAAGAATCAGGCAATAGCAGATGTAAATACAACCTCATCAGCACATTCTCCAAGGTATCGTTCAACACAAATCTTTCCAAATAGACACTCCCAAATTCCTGAAATCAGGATTGCACCTGCAGAGGATGTACTTGCAGAACCACCAAGACAAAAGTCAAGCTCTATAGTTTCAGCTGCTGGAGAAGCTGTTAAAAGGCCTTCCAAGACTGATACAAGTAAAACTAGAATACAGTCATCAACACCTGCTACATCACCACCAGTGTCTAACAAGGTTTCAGAGACATCAAGGATTCTTTCAGGGAGCCCATCAGCTCAAAAAATACCAGGACCTGTGCATTCAGGAAGGAAACTCCCGACACCACCAGCTGTTAGTACAGGTGTCAGCTCTGCAGCATCTCCATCACAGGCAGTTTCTATTAAGATTTCATCCACGACATCTACCTCAACTGTACCTTCAGTTTCACCACAGCGACATAGGCTTGCAAGACAGCCCTCTCAAGCAGAGAGACCCAGAGTATTATCACAACCAAATCAAATCACAGTCACTGGGATGTCTAGCATTAGCAACGTGAACAGTTCTTTAGCAACTGATGAAAGTGCTTCCCTGTCTCAAAATCAACCACAAAAATCCTCTCAGCAACTTACACCCCAGTTACATATTTTAAATGACAGCTCGGATACATACAGTGAAGCTTACCTTTACAATAGAAATCGTACATCACTTTTAACCACTGCCAGCTCTCAAATATGCAATAAAGTCATAGACTGTTCTGCCACAACGAAACAAATCAAAAATGTCAAACAAAAAGGTGCAACCGATGACAGTGTAAAGTCTGCACAGAGAATTGAAGTTGTTGACTTCACAAAGTACAAGTTAAAAAGATTCAAAGAGAAACAGTCCATTGATACTCAGGCGAACACTGACTTGACTGGCCAGACTACCATTGCTGTAGATCTTACCAAACAAACTGAGGAAGATGAAGTTGAATGGCCTGATTCAGAATATGGCACTATGAACACATTACAGCAAAGTCCAACATGTTCTCAGACTGATCACAGGCATGCTGATCCTCACAAGAAATCAGAGAGAAGATTGTCCAGGCCAGAAGTTACAACCAGCCATGTAACTTCTGTAGTTCATATCCAAATGCTCCCAGGCTCTCAGAGTACCCATATAATGACTGAGACAAACTGCACTAAAGTTGAAGCAGACAATTCACCCAAGCCGTCTTCTACCTCCAAATTGTCAGAGAGTTCTCACAGTAGTGTTAGCTCTTCAGTTACTGATGTTTCTAGTAAAGCCTCTGGCCTCAATAGTGGTCTTAAACAAACTGCAAAAATGAAATCAGCACAACCTGTATGTACCTCACCACTATTAAGCCCAATTTTCAGAAAACAAGTAGCTACTCAGGAACCACAACCAAATTGCTCTGTTGGTGTGGGCCTGCAAATGCAGCAGAGCCCACAGATATCCACAACTCCTCCTTATCAGTCTAATGGAACAGCTGAGCAATATCAGAAGAACACTTCACCAGCAAACTCAATTAAACCTACATTAGATATGTCTAAAAAGAAAACAACCCAGCAGACTCAGCAAACTGTTGTGCCAACTGTTCCTATCTTTGAGGCACTGCCACTGACAAAGAGAAAAACATTACCTTCTGAAAAGACAGACAAAAGTCTCAGTTGTCATGAATCCATTGACTTGTCAAATAAGGCAGAATTTCAAGAGCCAACGGAACAAACAATAGAGTATACTAATTCCGTTCCTGTTGAGAAAAAGCTTCCTCTTACTGTTGGAATGATTCAAATAAGATCTTCTAACACAAAAGAGGAGACTTCATGTGGTGATAGGAGGATATCATTACCAAGGCAGCGACCTCTTCTTGGACAGTTTACAGAATCTCTTGAAACTGGCAAAACACTCTGTCAAGCCACAGCACCAGCCAATGCAGTTAAGGCCACACTAGACATGACTTCTAAATCTTCTGCCAAATTTAAGGAGGCACATCTAGAAGTGGGAACGAATGATACTCTTTCTGAAGCTCTACCACTAACAAGAAGCAAGCCAAGTGCACATGGATTTGTACGAAATAATTCTGTTGGCATACCATTAGTTGTTGATAGCCCATCTGAAGTACCTCTTGGTAACTTAAGAAGTTCAAATGCAAATGCCCAGCAAACAGCTATGAATAAGCTTCAAACTCACTCAGGTTCTATTCTGTGTCAACAACCATGGCACAGAAAATCTGAGGCCTTTCTCCATTCAAATCAGATAACTTCACAGCTATCAGTCATTACCCAAATGAAATCACCTGCTACATCTCCAGCAAACTCTATTAAAAGCACATTCGATATGTCAACAAAGACAGGTAAATCAGATGCGATGGTAAACTATTCAGATCCAGTATCACTGGTAAGGATAAGACCGTCAGGCTTTTCATATTCACAAGGGGATTCTGTTGGTGTACCACTAATTGTGGAAACCCACCTATCTCAGATACAAACTAAAAGGCAGCCAACAGTGGCTGGCTCACAGGTGCCAATACAACAAGGATATGTTCAAAGTGGATGTCAAGAAATATCTGCACCTGCTAATTCTATCAAAAGCTACCTAGACATGTCTCCAAAACCACAGGAGAAATGGTCTGAAACAGTGCCTGATACCTTGTCAACTGGAGTTGTGCCACTGATCAAAAACAAGGCAAATATGATAAGAAATGGTTCTGTTGGTGTACCACTTATAGTGACACAATCTGCAAATCAACAAGGAAGACAAGTTTTGAGTAGAATCAGCAAAACTGAGACATTGCACACAAACATATTTCCCTACCAATGTAATGATGTATTGTCTGGGCCAAATGCCATCTCTAAGGACATGTGGCAACAAAATAAACCAGTGAACTTCTCAGCAAAAGACAGCCTAAAGCCTAGTGCTTTAAGTAATCAAATTGAGCCAAAAGCTGAAGAGCCCATGAACTTTTCAAATGTTAAAGCAAAAAAAGAAATGTTTGAAAGAAGGAAAACCGAAAGGCCGTTAGAAAGGGAAACACCAGATGGTATTGTGAACCTAACTGTAGATCTTCAAAACAAAATCACAGTTGTTAGAGATCAAAATACAAAGGATTTTTCTTCTTCTTATATTTCGTCACAATCTCAAAATGGTATCTACTGTCACCAACCATACACACCTGCAGCCAGTACTGAAGATATCAGAGAAGATACTCAGAAGCCTTTGCAATACAGGGAATATTTACCTGATAAAAACTCTACCATCCAACCTGTAATAAATTCTAGATGGCAGTTGGGAACAGGAATAACCTCTGAGTCATTGACTACTTCAGTGTTATCTCTTGTACCTGTTCAAATGAAGACACAGCCTCCTCAGGCTATAGAGGAACCCAAGAGATCTTCACTAAACAATGCATATCAACCGATCAGTTGTGCAAATGTTGATTACAAAAAACATTATCCACTGTCTCAGCAGCAGCAAACCCAACATTCAGCTGTGCAACAGCAATATCAACATTCTGGTGCTAAAACTGGTTGGACTCCAGCAATTGTTACATCTCAGCCAATACCTTTAAAGGTGGAAAGACATGATCCAAGTGTTCAGTTTGACATTTTATCTAGACCCAAAATTCTTATTAAGCACGCAACTGTAGACAGCTATGAGAGCACTGAGGAAATCCTGCCAAACAGTGAAACAGTATCAAGTAATGGACATGCATTGCCTTCTGCATCTACCCATCAACTGTATGGTACAATCCAAAATGATCCCACCACACACAATGTTCATAATCTTTCACTTAGTCAGCAACCAGATGGCAGACCTAGACCTGAACCTTCTCCACAGTCTTCTGGCATGCAACCTGTACAAAGTATGGCAACAGAAGATTTTTCAAAAGGACCTCTTGAACTGTCAAAACATTCTAGTCAATACCAAACCCCTGTCACTTATAAGCAGTATTCCACACCAACCGTACCTTTAAAAGTAAGCACATCTGTATCCCAACCATCCACAAAATATGATCCAGTACCTGTACAACCATTACAGAGCAACTTTCCTAACCAGAACTTTGGGGCTGAATTGCAACAACCAGAGGCATCTGTGACAGGATCTCTCGAACTATCAAAACAGTATACTCAAACTCAAACACATGTCACTGTCCAACAATATTCCACACCAACTGAATCTTTGAACATTAGCACATCTATATCCCAACAGTCTACAAAATGTGATCCTGTGCGTGCACAACCATTAAAGAGTAGCTTTCCTAACCAAGACTTTGGGGCTCAATTGCAACAACCAGAGGTATCTGTGACAGCAGCAAGGTCTACCTCTGTTAAGGGTTTGATTTCATTATTCAGCGGTGCTGGATCGCAACCATCTGCCAGTACAATGCCAGCTGCTGCTCCGTCCCACCAGCTTATGTCTACAACCGAGGACCAAAGGACGCAATTTACTGGAACACAGATGACAGCTGATATTAAACAGACCACCCCCCCAGTAACCCCTGCTGGGCTTCAAGAAAAAACTGCTTTAAGCTCACAAAGTCTTATTGTGTCAAGTTCTCTGCCTGTTACTGACCAAGCTAACTTTGGTTCTAGATTGACCAGTGAAAATAATGACATATCAAACAGGAAAGAAATTACCTATCCAGTTACACAAACAAAATCCTTTGAGGACTCTAGATCAGTGGTGGTTAAAGATAAAGTAACTTCTTCCTTTTCATCTGAATCAACAAAGGATCAATCTGCAGCCCTACGGACAGAGCTGGATCCGACCCAATCACTAATAAGCAAATCGGAACACAGAAACAACGATTCCATTTTAAGTGATATAAGCTCTGAAACGTCACCAGTGATACTGCCTATGGTTTCCAACATTAGTGAGTTGCCAGTACATGGTTTGCCTTCATCTCTTTCTCAAGAATATCAGCAACCACTGCCAATGCTAAATGCAATCCCAGAGAGAGAAAAACAAGATAAAGAAAGGCCTTTTCCTGAAAAGGTACTAACAAAGCCATCAGATACCATGCCACCCAAGGGAATTCTGAGTTTTGACAGTTCAGCAGAACCTTCGCAAACACCGTCAGAAGTTGCATCAGAAGCAGGTGGCAAAGAGGGTTCTGTCATCACGGATAAAATGTTTGTACCAGAATCAGACATATCTATGCATGAGATTCTAGAGCATTCCAAACAAACTGTAGTCACAGAGTCTTCCGATGGCAATACTGAGTGTGGTGAAAATTCTTTGTCTAATGGATCACAGGATAAAAGTCAACATCAAAAGTCAATTTACATTGGCATTGGCTCTGAAATACCTGAGACACAAATTGAACCAGGTGACCAAAAACCTTATATCAGGCTGCCCCATATTTTTGTCTCGGCAGCAAGTTCACCAGAAGAAGAGACAAATGAGCATGAGTTTAGTGAATGTAGCACGCCTGAAATCCCAGAGGCCAGTGTTTCTAAAGAAACTGCTCCCGATGCAGAATATAAAGATTCTTTACCTTGTTCTGTTTCAGAGTCTGAGATATCTAAGGAGGCTAGAGCTACAGAAATATGTAGCACAGAGCTATCCACTGAATTAGAACAAATTAAGACCTCTTCACCAGAAATGCCACTTATACTGACTGCAGAAAGTAGTACTCTTGCAGAGAGAGACTCACAGCACATCATGACTGAAAAATGTTCAACTACAGATGATGTGCTCTCTAGAGCTGAAGGAATATCAGAGAGTACTGAAGCCAACGAGCCACAAACTGAACTGACTTCCAAGGATGCAAAATTATCAGTTCCAGACAATACAACACTTGATGTGGTTGAACAACTCGGTGATCTGGCTGGCCAGATTGGCAATACAACTTCAGTAATAAAATCCTCCAATGCTCCTGAAACACTTGACGCTCTAGCTAATAAGAGGGAGAGCACATTTTCAGAAATCGTACTGTCTGAAGGAGTACAGTCACATGAAAATGTGTCACCAGAAGAATTACCTTCAGTCTCAGATGCAAAATTGCCTGAAAACGTCCAACCACTTTATGATGAAACTCAAAAGGATGTCTCCTTGTCTGAACCTAAGCCCAGTCCTGTCAAACCTCTCACAGAGGAAATAATAGTTTCCAAGGAGGACAGTTCTGCTGGCAAGGTTGATCAACCTGAGGATGAACAAGCAGGTAAAGGATTATTTTCTTTATTTAGTGGCTCTACTCCAAACTCACAGCAGACTTCCTCCCCTGGTATATCATTACTTGGTGGTATTCTTCCTGGCTCATCTGCCAAAGACGCTCCTGGGACAGGATTGCTTTCAATGTTTGGTGGGTCAAGTACCCCATCTTCACCTGGATCCAAAGAAACAACACCAACGCCACAAGAGCCACAGGGAAAAGGTTTATTCTCCATGTTTGGTGGAGCCAGTAGTCAAGCATCACCTGCTCCAAGAGGTCCAACTGTTGGAAGTGTGCGACCTAGAGGTCCTCCACCCAAAGAACCTCCAGGAAAGGGTCTGTTTTCCATGTTTGGTTCATCTGCACCTCAGCAACCACCCAGTCCCAGAGGTCAACCTATGGGTAGTGCTACACCAAGGGCACCTTCTACTGGATCTTCTATATTTGGTGGCATACTCCCTGGTTCTACTACAAATAAAGAAACTCCTGGAGCAGGTTTGTTTTCAAAGTTTGGTGGTCTTGGTGCCCAGTCTCAAACTAGTCCTAGAGTACGCCCACCTGGGCCAACTGTTACACCACCAAGACCTAGCAGTTCAGAGATAACAGGAAAAGGACTGTTTTCGATGTTTGGTGGACAAAGCCAACAAGCATCAGAAGCACAATTACCAGTTTCTAAACCACCTGAATCAGAAGGTTTCAAAGTTTCCTCTGTGTTTTCACTTGGTGGGAGTTCTGATAGTAACAAATCTAAAACTGGGTTTGGTCTTTTTGGGATGTCTTTCTTGGAGGAAACCAAACCCGAACAAGAAACAACTGCTTTTGTAAAGGAAGAGATTGTTTCAGAACTAGTCAAACCTCCAGACACAAAGGATAATTTGGAAGAAGGAAAGAATGACCACGTTGAGAAGATAAAACGTGTCTCTCCAGAGCCTCTTTCTGTATCATCAGATAAGGAGGAAATTGCCTCAGAACAAGTGAAACCTCAAGGCACAAAGGATGACTCAGAACAAGAAAGGAGTGACTGTGTTGAGAACAAAAAAATTATATCCCCAGAGCTTCTTTCTATATCGTCAATTCGGATGGAATCTCAAATAGAACAGGCATGCCAAGATGTCAAAGACTCAACTGCAGACATCGATCAAAATGTTACTATATTTTGTTTTCCCTCGACAGATCGAGATATAGGAAATAAAACCACAATACAACAGAAATTGCCCTTTGATGAAAACGCATCAGACACGGTTAAAGCTTCCACTGTGGACACTCATGTCACGACTTCTAAAGAGACACTTGTGGAGGCTGAAAAACAAGTTTGTCAGGCAGAGTCAGAAACTGAAAAAGAAAATAAAGAGATAAAAGACAGCGTAGATGTTGAGAGAAAATTTGCAGAATCAGAACTTGATAGCTTGAAAGACGAAAGTAAGTCCACAGGTGACGAAGCAGAGACAGCTGATATCAAAAGTCTTTCAGAGAAAAATGACACTATGCAAATGGCATTGCAAGTTTCTAGTGAGTCTACCGACAAGAACCCAAGTTCAAATAAAGTTGAAGATAAGGCTGTTACTAATGCAGAGCTAGCAATTTCAGAGATTGAAAAACCAAGTGAGGAGCTACTGAAGGTTGCTGATGCAGATGAAGCTAGTATTACAGGTATAGAAAAAACATCTGAGGAGGCTTTGAAAGTTGCTGCAGAAAAAAGGACAGTAGTTGCAGATGTAGAAAAACTAACTGAAGAGCCTTTGAAAGTTGACAGCTTTGAACAAAAAGCTGTTCTGGAAATAGAAGAATCAACTGAGCACACTTCAGAAGATGCTAGTGAAGAAAATACAGTAAAGGCAGTTATAGAAAAATTAACTAGTGAGCTGGAAAAAGTTGCTGATGAACAAAAGGTAATGACAGATGAGGAAAAATCCACTGAACATACCAATGTAGTTGATTCTGTGGTACAAAAACCAGAAACCGTTACTGCAGAGTCTGTAGTTACTGCAGTTTCAGATTCTGAAAAAGCTGTCCAAGAAGACTCAAAAATCGCATCTAGTGAGACAATAAAAGAAATAACTGAGGCAGAATTAGAGCATGCTACTACAGAACCTGCAGAAAAGGTATCTGAAAGTTCACCTTTGGCAGGAGTGGCCTCTTCAACAAATGAAGAAAAAACCATTGGTACCAACTCAATTCCACCTCTTGCTCCTTCAACTCCTCCACCACAACAACAACCTAGGCCGGGTATGACCAGGCCTCTTGGTCCACAAGTCCAAAGAATGGGAGTACCAAGAATGGCTGGGCCGCGAATGGGAGCACCACGAATGAGTGGGCCAAGAATGGCTGGTCCTAGACAGCCAGGGCCACAAAAGCCACCTGAACCAGCTCCATTTTCTGGGTTTATGTCTATGTTCTCTGCCCCAAATACACAAAGTAAATCACCAACTGTTGGTGGATTTTTTTCAAGTTCAGCTGCCTCACTTTTTGGTTCATCACCTGCGCCTCGTCAGCCACCACCACAACCGCAACAGCAACATCAACAGCAACAACAGAAAAGCTCATTTTTTGGCCTTCCAAGTAGTATTGCTTCAGAATCTCTTACAAGTGACTTACTTGGTATGTTCAAAGGTCCCGAGACAACAAAACCTGAGGAAACTCAACAGTCTGGTACACAGTGTAGACCTGATGAGCTTTCTGCTAGTGTGACAGACTGTGCAATCACTGAAAAACCAGAGATACCTTTATCTGAAGATGGACATGTCAAGAGCACAGAATCTGAACTTCCTGAAAAAGGTTTGGTGGAGGAGACGGAACAAAAAGAAACGGAAGCAGAAGGAAATTCTCTCACTGAATCTATTATTCAAACTACTGAGAAACAATCAGGGGATGATGAACATGTAGAGCATTCAGAAGGGCCAGTTACTGCAGTGTCTGACAAAGCAGCACCACCCACAGCTCCAGAAAACAAGGGCATCTTTGAAATTCCAGGTCTCACTGCCCCAAAATTAGGCTTTTTGTCTGTAGCTGCTGAAGGTACATCATCGATTGGATCCCTTTTCTCCACCTCAACATCTCCAGCCACTGCTTCAAAGGCACCTCAGACACAACAAACTGATGGTGGTCTATTTTCTGGTTTTAAAAGCCTTTCAGCTGGTATTTTCCATGATGAAAAGTCAACTGGAAAGGAGGAAGCATCTGTTTCATCTGTGTTTGGCATGAAACTTACCTCAATGTTTGGTAACTCTGACTCTCCCAGACCTGAATCCACTCCTCCTGTGGTCAGCGTAGAGCCTCAGTCTGAAACTCCAAAACCTACTGAATGTGAGGATCCAGAACCTGATCAACCTTCCCCAGGTTCTGGAGAAACTGAAAGTGAAGATGGCAGTGATACAGAAGGACCAACAGAAACTTCAAAAACAGGAAGCTGTGACAGCTTAGCACAGTCACCTCTGTCTGGTGTTCCTTCGCACTCAGTTTCCCAAATAGAAAGTTTGGATACACCTCAGTTAATGGTCACCCCATGTGAGTTAGATAAGAGTGAAGTAAACGCACCTGATGTCGTGCATGCAGAACTGGAAATGGATCAACCAAAGGAACAGTTAACGAAGGAAGCTATGAAAAGGCTAGTGCAATGTACATGATAAATGGCATTCTTCATTTATCATGCTAGCATAGATAAATGTACAGCCCTTTTCCCGCTTTTCTTTTCCCATTTTCTCCCCTTTTCCCTAATTAGTTTTCATTAGGACACTCCAGTCCCATTCTCATTCTGCAACTCTTGTATGGCTCCATAGCCATACATGGAAACCAGTTACCAGATATCTGACATTATCGAGGCCCAGGAAATGATAACATGTTTAGAAAGTGCTAACCATCAAGTGTAAATGTACTGCAGCTATTTTGTGCTTACACCACCTCAGTAATAGCTTTTGTGACAGTGATGGAAGCAAAATGAATGACGAAACCGGCGGCTCTTATTTATTACCTTTCCACTGGTGAGGTGGTTAAAAAGCCCCACCTTCCTCTGTCCCCTGCAGTTCTCTGAATTATTTCCAAGCCTTAGCCAATTTGTTTATATGAATCAAACTGATAGATTTATCATGGCATTACAGCGTACACCATAGAGGCAGGCTGGACTCTGGAATAAAAGGAGCAAGGAGAAGTGGTTTGGTCCACACCCAACAGAAAGTAAATCGTGCAAGTTAAAGCACAGAGCCAGGAGTCTCAGTCTTCCAGCCCTTGAGTCGATGACTTATGAGATTTATCAGTTTTATCCCTATTACTTAAACAGGTTAACTTTTTCTTTACTAACATGCCAACATTGCTTTAAACTTGCACATGCTCTTAAAAGTTGTGCACAATTTTTAACGAGTGGTGGTGTCAGAAAAGATAGCAACATGCAGAACAAGGAGAAGCAGACTGCAAAATTAGTAAAAATGACACATCAACCAAAAATGCGCGAAGTTTCCAGTGATGGCAGATAGTCACATAGTCATGACCATCAACTTTGCAATCCTGGTGGAACCTCTCTTGACCTGACTATTATAGAAATGTATTTAATCAACTTATCTTCCTGAACCCTCTTAGTTTTCCTTGTTGTGTGTGATATTCTTTGTGATATGATAAAGAGTATCCTTTGACCCTTATATTCCCCTTTGATCCTTTAATGTTTCATTCCAAAATCATGTCTGCCATTGCAAACTGAACTTTTTTTTCAGTATTAAAGCAAATAAAATGTCCACAATCAATCAGTTCCTTACTACCATTTTGTAAATTGCAGATTTCCATATTGATTTTGGAATAAAACCTGGACATTTATACTATTTTTCTGTCTAAATCACCTCCGTATTCTAAATTGTGATGTTGCTGTCTACAGCCCTCCAGATAGCAGCCACTTTGATTCGTCAGGGAACCTCAGCCCAGTCAGCTCTCAGCTGAGCTCTGAGCCTGAAGAGCGCCGACATGTAGAGTCCTGCCACCCCAGTAAGCCTCGCCCTCCTCTCCAAAACCAGCCGTCCAACTGGAACAAGGAAGAAGAGGACGATGCTGAAAAGGACGTGCATGCACTGCCAGAGCCTGGTTCTAAGAAAGATTTAAAGGACTCTTCAGACATCCTTCCTAAACCAACCTTGGACAACTGTGATAACAAGAGACAGACAAATGGGTATGTGGGTCTTGCATTGTCATTTTTAAAAATATTCAAAGTAATTGAGCTGGTAATCCTAACCAAAATATCCATCACTGTACACAGCATTTAGTTTGTGAGATACCAGTAGGAATTATTGGCTTTTAGTAACAAAGTAGTGACGACAACCTACCCAATAAATACTTGTTGAAAAGATGACCTTTCCAGAGGCAAACCCAAACCCTTTACAGCAATGACTTTTCCAGATGTCCTTTCGTCTTTCAGACAGCCAATATATCTGGCAACATTGTCTTCAATGAGTTCTGCTGGATGGGATTGCTGGATCTGTATTAAGACTACATAGTGTCCAAAACGATGCTCAAACTGGGCTAAATTGAGACCAGTTCAGCCAGAATAAAAACAGCCAAATTTTCAGGGATTATTTTTAAACTAAATATATGACTGGCTGACCAGATTTAGCCAAGAAGACATTTAATTTTATCTTGATTGATTTCGGTCTTGTCTATGTGTCCAAAAGCTGATCTCTTCTTGGTCCTCAGTTTCTTCGTAGATGGCCCTCCACCCTGCTCTCCGTCCAAAGTTCGCTGGCTGAAAGCCTACAACAAAGTGAGAGTGAAACTGCACGAGGTAGGAAGACTCTTCCTCCTGTCTCTATACGCTGCTCTTACACACTCACTACAAAAACATATTGCATGCCTTGCATACATTTTAGAATCAGTTCATTGTATTTACTAGAGGTTCAACCCTAGAGAGCACAAGAAATACAAAACAGCCAAATCCCAAACACAGATACAGACACATTGACATTTCCTGTTCCCCCCTCTCTCTCCACTTTCTTTCATGTAATGATGCTTTCTCTCCCTCTTTACTGCTCTGGGTTGGTTGAGTTTCAAGTCATGCCACAGCAATTTGCACCAATTTTGCGCTCCTTAAGGATTTCTGCTTTGATCTGGGAAACTCCTTTTCTTCACTGGCTTCTTCAAATCTAACTATCACTTCTGCTGTTGCAGAAAGGTTTTACTTCCAAGATATGGTACTGCAAGTTAAAAAGATTCATTATTATAGTACCAAACACCTGAGGGTGGTTTGCGGTCGACTGGGGTCTGAGTACTGCAAATGTCATTTCTGGCCTGTTTGTCATTTTGCCTCAAATCACTGTATGCTAAGAAGTACATTTTAGGCTGTGCAGAGACATAAACCCCGGAGAATATAACTGCAGCAATAAAATCAATTTTTGAATAAAGCAACTAATAGGGAATATAGTTTTGTACATATCAAATCAGACTTTAGACTAAGGACGACATAGTAGCCTCGTAATTTTTCTGCAAGCACACACACACACACACACACACACACACACACACACACACACACACACACACACACACACACACACAGAAAATATTTTTATCACAGGCATAGGCTTAATTAGTATGATATATTTCTAGTTTATGTTCACTATAAGAAATGCTTTAACTTGTGAAAATTAATGTATTGTAATTACATTTTCCTTGCATTTCATTTCTAACTAAGTGTCTTTTAGTTCTACTGCACATCGGGTGACTTTGTTAGATTAGTTAGAAAAGTTAGTTATTACCAGTGATTCTCATAATAACTCAGGTAAATTAAACATAAGTTGGAAACAGCTGTTGTCTAAACACTCTGAGCTTTTGCTTTGTAATATTCATATTGTTTTCACTTTGTGACCTAAAAGCATGTGAACACAGTGAATGTGGCTGCTTTACAATGACAATTTGACTATTTTTATTTATAGATTACATGAAAAATCAATGTGGTTAAAACATACATAGAAAACAACCTGCTTAGATTTAGAAAGCCCATGTTGCTCCGATGCATCCATCAGTGTATGAATGTGCGTGCATGGTAGATAGAAAGCACTTGCATAGAAAGGTGCTTGTATGAATGGGTCTGAATGGTTGAATGAGGCAAGTTGTGGAAAGTGCTTTGAGTGCTCAGAGTAGAAAAGCGCTATATAGGAACCAGTCTGTTTACCATTCACTTACCAGTTAATGAAGCCTGAAAATTTGATGAGCACCTGAAGTGATAATCATCTCAATTTGTTTGTGTTTGCATTCATGCTTTAAGCTGCTCTCTACGTCCTGCAACCTCTAGTATGTAATGAGAGAATCTGTGAGGCTGTGTGATCTTAATAAATTGGTTGATCGGGCAGCAAGACTAAATAAACGTTAACACAGTCCATATATCATTAAGTGCTCTACAATAGGAAGAGTGCAAAATATGAACAATGGTATCAGGAAATATATGGCTGAGATGAAGATGTGTCCTACCCTACAGAAGGCTGTGGTCCATGGATATGCCCCCCTGCCCCAGCAACAAACCAGTCATACTGAACAATGTTACAGGCAGTGTAAGACTGCCCTTCAGACTCCTTCATGTTTGTCACACATATTCAGGGTTCTTGGACTACCTGTGCCACTACCAGTAGTGACACTGACCTTCAAAACTAGTGAAAAACAGACAGAAAAGATGAGAAGGGGAAAAATGTCCACCTGCAAAATCATTTCTGTTCTGGGAGTTGTCTCATCGTTGCCCCTCTACTGCTGGTGTTATTAATTTAATAAAAACAGATCAACACTTCCCTCTGCTACTTGCTCAGATCAACGTCCCACAAATGTATTTGATTTGTTGTTATACTCTCAGATGTGTTAAAAAGTGTTCCTGTAATTTTTTTGACAGTATAGCAATCAGTCCATTGTCCCTCCTTTATACTAATGAATAAATGCATGTTCTATATACGTGTGGACTCTACAGCACAGTCTTAACCCTAACAGTTAGTTTGTGGTGTCCATAGTTTTGTCCCTAGATGGGAAATGAGTATCTACACTCACAAACAGTCACATCTGAGATCTGCTTTTGTGTTCATTGTTCTTTGGGTTATTTCACATTCTCATTTCTGATTTGTTTCTTGGGCCTCTTAAATGCCACAAGCTTAGTTCACTTTGGCTTAATGCGAGTGGGTTCACGGCCCCGTGCTGAGAGGAGAGCCCTTGAGCAAGACACAGAATCCCAGTTAACTTACTGACCTACCTGGCAGGAGGCTGACAGAAGTGAGAAGTTTCCATCAGGAGCCATTAAGTTTATGTTAAATTATCTCATCTCCCATCTGTGACTCTGTCTCCTTAAACAATAAAGCTCATCAGCGCTCGTTCATGAATCAAATCTGTCTTTTGACGGCACTTCTTAGGAGGTAAATTTGGGACCTTACACAAAGTGGCTGCTTTGTTAAGTGAGTTCAGTGCGACATTGAACTATTACAACTACAGGTGTGTGTTTACTTGGAATTAGTGGTTCTAGTTGGCATTGAAAGTTAAAGAGCTATTGAAAATGTCAGAAAAAGAACAAGAAATGGTTCATGGTTCCATTTAGTTCTTCGTTTAGTGCCCCGCTGCATGAATTTCTCTTTGAACTGACATGTTTGTGGCTCACAGTCACCTCGAGTGCTTTCTATCTGAAGAAACCTTCAAGTTGTCCTCATAGATTAGAGGTCCTTTGCCACTTTTGTAATATTTCTTTGAATCACGGGCTTGTTTTAGTCTTTTCCCCCCCTTTTTTCCTCTCTTCACCTTCTTCTGATGCCAGCAGCAGACATTTTAGTCATAACTCGTTTTTAAATTCCATTGTTATGTTTCTTATCTTATGAATTTAGATTAATGAACCCACCAAGTGCCAGTTTTAAACTAGATTCAGCTAGCATGGGAATGACACCCTACAATATTATATTAGGTTTAATGTGGAGGTTGTTACTGTCACAGGGTTTCAATGAGACATTATTGCAGAGGTTACTGAATAGGTTAAATTCAGTTTTATTCATATATATTCATACTCTTAGTTTGCAATAACATCAGTCAACTGTGGGTACTTTAGACTCTGAGGCAAAAACTTAAAAATATCACAGGGAGAAATCCAACAACACCTGACAATACTGGAGAGAACTAATTCCCTTTTAACATGAGGACACCTCCAACAGAGCCACATTCAGGGAGGGCAGCCATCTGTCTCCATGGCTGAAGTGAGGGAAACGCAAACAAAGTAACGAAGAAACAAACTAAATATGTGCACATTGGAGCAGGTCGCTGCAGAACAGGAGCATACAGAACAGGAGCCAGGAGACTCAGAAGGAGAGAGCACAGAGGCAAGGCACACACTACAGGAAAAAAGACAAGTTCATTTTAAATGAATATATTTGAACACACGGTTCTAAATGACCTGTGGGCTCTAAGGTTAAACTAACACATTCTCACTCCTGACGCTCGGTCAAGAATTCCTTCTCCACATATTTTAGCCTTATTGTGATTTTTCTGACTCTACACACTAACGTACTATTTTATTTTAGATAAAGGCAAAAAAGCCTTCTCAGACATATCTGTTACATGTCTTATGTCAGTGTTGACACCATCATTTCACTTTTGTCTGTGCCTGTTTCAGATGTGAAGAACTATTGAACCCTATCAGACTACCTTAGACACTGAAAAGCGTGGCGCTCAATGCATATCCAAGTTCCTCTCAGAGTTCAGGTGTATTTGTGATTCCTTTCTAAACGTGGAAAGAATTCTAGTTGCTAAAGGACCTGCCTTTCTTTCCACGTTTAGAAAGGAATCACAAATACACCTGAACTCTGAGAGGAACTTGGATAAAATGGTTGATGGGATATTAAAGATATTAATGAACCTCTGTCATCTCGGCTTTTTGTATTTATTATAACATGAAGGATTTTAAAATCGATTTGGGATTGGCTGAAGGCTCTCCAGAGACCTAATAGAACCGAATTAGAATAGTCCAGCCTAAAGTTAACAATCCCTCAGTTGGATTAATATTTTTGTTCATAATTTTCTTCTTTCAGCATTTTAGAGGTTTTAGGGCGGTTCCACGCATTTGTTTTTTTTCTGAGGTGCGACAAATACTTAATCTATAAGTACACAAACAGTGTCAAAGCTCCAGTGGAAAAGCTTTGAAGGTATTAATATTCTCCTCCCTTTGTGAGATATATTTTTTGGGACCTGCTTTTCCAGTCGTCTGTGTCATTTGTGTTTGGTGCAAACAGAATAAAAGTTCTTAACCTCCTACTTTACAGGTGAAGCCTTTGCTGCCTTTGCAAGCCACTCCAGGACAGATCATAGAGAATAATTAGTTCATCCAGTCCCGAGCGGCTTATCAACAAGAGATCGTTTCTTTAAATGCCACCTTTGATCTTTTGCAAAACCGAGAGGAGAAAGCACATCAGATCCTTCACCTTTCGTGACCAATTACACAAGTATTGTGCTGCTAGTTGATGCTCATTAGCGTGTGTTCTTGGGAGTTCTGTTTGGAGATTAAATGTAGCTTCTAAATGTTCAGTTTTTAGCTAGAAATCCTGTTTGATATCGAAGAAAAGATTTGACGGCTGAACAAACTGCAATCAATTCTTTCACTGGTTATAGCAGCTAATAACTGTATCTCACTGTAAGGCAATATGTCAGAACACATCTATGATGTAATCTTATGCATCACAGATGTTGACCATCAAATCACCAGATATTATTGGAACTGTATTCTACATGACGAGAGGAGGAGCTGTCAGTTAGGATCATTGCTGTAAAAATACATATGTTGGTGGCACATCTCTATTCTGAGACCTCACCACTTTCACGTCCACACGTGGAAATCCAGAGGTGAGGGCGTCAGTGGTACGACCCCAGGACAGACGGAGAAGACGTCAGTGACAAGAGATTTGACGTTGATTAAGTCAGAATAGGAAAGAAAACTGAGATGTTGGATGGAAATGGGATG
>NW_005187439.1:1117623-1125935 GCF_000239375.1 Pundamilia nyererei | reverse complement strand
GAGTCTTTTCATGCCCGTCACTTTTCTCCTGCCACGTTTGATCAGCTCTGTGGATTGGTGTTGATGGATGTGGCTCCAGCTGTATGTTGCACACAGACTGTCGTCGGGAGAAAGATGACAGTGCTGTGATTCACTGGGATGCTTCAAACAGCACTGTGCTCCTGCTTATCTGATCAGAACTTCTTGTTAAGCCTATTTTGTTAGTTTAGTTTTTTAAGTGTTATTTTTGTCTGTCAGACAAAATTATATGACACAACTGTGTCTTCATGTATGCAGATGTCACAGCAGCAGAGTTATAGGTCATGGATCTTTGACGGTGTTTTCAGTTTACAGATGAGCATAATTATGATCTCAATCACTTTTTATTTTTTACCTGAATTTAACAGTTTATTAGACGAAAGCGGTAAAGTTTGGGGAACTAAAACATATGCAACAAATTCTAATCTCTGGGTGAAAAATATTGTCGTTTCCTCCTATAAAGCTGCCATCAGCAGAGATTTATACAAGATGCCCTTTGTTGCCTGTGCCGTGATGAGCCAGTCGTGGCAATATTGTATGCCAAGAGATAATTGGCCTGCAGTTTATGTCTGGTGTGGAAGCTTGTTTCACTTTATCTCATAATTATGATTTTCCCTTGCAGTGCAGGGTCGGGCCTGAAAAACTAGGGTTAGTTTGGAGAAAAGACCATGGTTTAAGTTAAAATGTGTCTCTTCATGTTGAAACAAGAATTCTACTCCATGCATGTAAATATGATGCCAAGAGCTCACAAGTGTGTACATGTAACAACTAGGAACGACTAACACCAAAGGACACATAATGCTGTGTATATGCCAAAATAGCAAGACCTCAGTAATATTACACATCAACATAACTGTGATGCATTTCAATAACAAAACTGCGATATATCAAAGACGGGGTGATGTTGTTATACTATCTTATCTAACGTAACACTTTAAGAATGTAAAGGTATTGTAGTCAGAGCTTTCATTTGTATCGGTGCCACAGCAGGACCTTGGTCCTGTGTTCAGTAGAGGATGCTTTTAGGGGCAACTTTCTATTATGAGCTGTGCAGAATTTCCAGATTTTGAAACTGGCAGCAGGGTTTGCTATTCAAAAGATGTCCATAATGAGGTTATGATGTCTGAAGGGAACTCAGGTTAGAAACATTCAGTCAGTATTTGCTATTGTGGAAATTCGTGGAAACAGTACTTTAGGTTACAGGACTATGCAGATGTTCCCTCGTCCTTGGAAATGCTTCACACACTCTTACAACCACACATGCAAACACACACACACACACACACACACTTTTTTGTGCAACCAAAGAGAGGCTTTAACAGATGAGATCGCTCTCTGGGCCGGGCAGACATCAAAACAAGCATCAGAGAATATGAGGGGCAGCCAGAAAGGACTGTGGGGAGGGAGATGAGGAGATCCTGTGGCCCACAGCATCAGGGAGGTTGTTACAGTCGCTGTACAGACCCACTTTCTAAAGTACAGCAGACTCAGAACCTGCAGAACTGACATTTCACCCCACAAATATGGTGTAGTGCAAATATTCCATTTAAATATGTCAGCTCTTCTTCCAGAGCTCCAGACAGTCTGGCTATAGCAGTAATGAAAATCTGGAAATATAATTGTTTATTTTGAATTATTGAAGCAAAACTGGTGGGAATTAGATTTTTTTTAATGCTTTTATTACAATCGTAGTAAGTTAATCATTAACTCAGAAAGAAAGACATAATCACAAAGATTTCTGTCCTCAAACACTTTTGCATTATTTGGTAGATGGTAAAATACAAATACACACTGAGCTGTCATCATTTGGTTGCTCAAAGGGAGTCACTGGTTTGCTCTCAAACCCTGTTAACAGGCAGGATGAGACTGTGGAAAATGTCCTGTCGTGACGTGTGTCGTTATAAATCTGAACTGAAATTGACAATAAGGTTTTATTAAACAACCTGTAGGAAAGGGATTCTGAACTTTCACAGTAGCCTGGGGGTACTCGAAGTAATAACTGGTCTGAAAATAACAAGGCAAGGCAACTTAATTAAAGAATTGAGTCAACCTGAACAGTTTGAAATTATTTAATTAAATGTAATAGATAAGTGGTTGAAATTGCTGTCAAAAGAACATATCAAAATGAAAAAGTTGTAGTTTAAAAAGTGAAATAGCTGATTAAACACACACTCATCAGCTGCGTCACCGGTTTTACTTTGTATGTAGTGAGTTTGACCCTGTTTCCTTCAGACCTGCATTAAATCTTCATGGCATAGATTCAACAACCATTCTGGTCCATACTGACATGAAGCATCACACGCACAATGCAAACCTCTCATTCCACAACATTCCTAAGGGGACCTGTCGGATTGAGGTCTGGTAAGTAAGGTGGTTATTTGGGTATAACGAGTTTGAGATGATGTGAGCTTTGTTACATGACATGAAGAAGGATCAGACGGTGGGTCGAGTGTGGTCATAAAGATGTGGACATGGTCAGCAGCAATATGCAGGTAGTGCGGCCACTGTCTTCTCACCACAGCAAGGCGACCCAATGCCTTAATAGCCTGGGTTGGCTGATTAGATGGATTTATGATGTACCTAATGAAGTGCCTGGTGAGTGTATATCTAAAATTCTAACAGGTGAAAGTGTTCATGTGTGCAGATAAACATTCAGAGGCTTATGAAAAAATATATATTTTCAGTGGCTTTATTGGCTGCTGTTGCTTTACCTGCAATTTTCACTTTATTTGCTTTGATGCTTTTAAGCCTTTCCTGCCTGCTTTTGCCTGTGCAGTACAAGTAGCCTCAAACTCAACATGAACGGCCTTGCTCAGTGAAAGCCATTTCAGTAAGGAGAGCTCATTTAGAGTAAGTGAACAGGATTCATTGAAATACAGAGATTGAGTAATAAACTATTCGGTGATTAGACTTTGATGAAGCAGAACCGAGTAGAAAAAAGATGAAGCAGATGGAGACTTGGACCAGGATCTCTGTCTAGCCAGGATGAGGTGGAGTTGGGGTGGAGCTGGATCGCAGAATGACAGAAGATCAATGAAATTTAAAGAAAAAGGGACAGATGCTGCTCAGTCTGTGTTTCACATCACTTCTGCTTTCCTGCACTGTCAAATGTAACCCTGTTGTCATCACTCTGGCCCTTTTATTTTCTAAAGACTGAGGAATGAACACAGATATAAGCTTCATGTCTCTTTGATCCCTTCAACCTGTTTTCACAATTAAATCGACTTTACATTTACCTTGTTTATGCATCTGCCTCAATTTCCACCATATATTAGAGTTATTTTGTCATATTTTGTCATTTGTAATATATTGTATTCTTTATTGTGGTTTAGTTAGTTACTGTTCTCACTGTCTTGGAGCAGTAAGACGTGAACAAATCGTTTCCTTTGGGATTAATAAAGGATTCTGATCCTGATGTCTCTGAGTAAGATCAGGGGAAAAACTGAAAGCAGCATTAATAACAAAAGGAAACAGCACGTTGGATGGAACAGGGTGGAGTGTGATAACTCATTATCGACAAAGGAGACATGCAGACATAATTGGATATGTAAGGAGCGGACCACCTCCCGACTGCCTGTCCAGGGGTCCTGATGAAGACGAGCAGTGAGAATGAAAAGGTGGGAAATAATCAGAAAGATGGGGAGTGAGAAAGCTTTGTTTACTGTATTTTTCAGACTAGTCTAAGGATATATATTTGTTTGAAATGGCATTTCTGTAGCATTTCACCAAGGATCCAAAGGAACATGTGGAAAGGAATAACCTCCTGCTCCCTGTTACAGATGGTTTATTAAGCACTTCATAAATATTCTGCGGTTGCATTTGCAGTGGTTCATGAACACAAAACACTCAATGTCGTGCTGCTTCACTGAATTGTGATGTACTGGAGCTCCTATTGGTGGAGAAATTGTTATCTAAGTCACTCAGATGTGAACTGTTTTATTTCAGAGCGTCAACAATAAGGTGGGGGCAGACGCGCTTCTTCTTTTGATTAGAAAATTAGTGAGTGAATTTTCAAACTGAGTGGATGGAAGCAGGCGGCTTCTTTACGCCCTGAGCTCTTTCTACACCGGGACGTCTGTCTTAATAAATGTGCTGCGCTGCCTTATTGCTAATGCAGTCAGGATTTACCTCCATCCTGTTTTATCATTTTAATGGCTTTGTGAAGTTTAGGCTAAATGACATATTCACATTCTAGACTTTGTGTTTATTACTGCCAACGCCTTTCATCCAGTCAATGATTGAAATTAAATGTTTGAAACATTTGGAATTTAAAGCACCGTGATTTTTATTGACTGATTTTAATGAGTGTCAAGCAGAATTTATCGGGCTTGGATGATGTTTATTTTCACAGTAGACAACTGTGCATTAAAAGAAATGATACATTCATTGGCCACTTTATTAGGTGCCCCAGTTTTGCTTCCAGAAGTGCCAACAGCTGCACATCCAAGATAAGAATCTCCTGTCCTATTACATTGAAAAGGTGCTCTACTGGATTTACATCTGGAACTGATTTTGATCTTCAGGAAACTAGTTTGAGTTTATTTGAACTTTGTGTGCTATCCTGCTGGAAGCAGTGATCAGAAGATGGGTACACAGCAATAAACCTCAGGTAGGCTGTGGTGTTTACACGATGCCTAACTGGTACTAAAGGGCCTGAAGTGTGCCAAGAAAATACCCCCACTTATTCCACCAATATCATCAGCCTGAGCTGTTGACAGAAGGCAGGATGGAGCTGCAGGTTCATGTCTTTTAGTTCAAACTCAATCTCTGCCATCTAAATCTTGCAGCTGAAATTGAGACTTATCATTCCAGGCAATGTCTTTCCAAACTTTTTCTCCTAGTTGTTTCGAGCCCGTGTGTGTTTTTAGCTAACAAGAGTCCTCTGGTTGGAGCCCATCTGCTTTAAGGTTGATGTGTTATCCATTCAGAGATGCTTTTCTGTATAGTGTGGTTGTTGTTCAGGTTCAAGGCGCCAAGATGGCGACTTAGAAAACACTCAACTCAACTTGATTTTTACAAAATTCTTACTTTTGCATTGACTTGCGTGTTAGATTTAAGCAACAACATCTTCTTAGTCAGGTATAAGAAAAGGTTTATGTTAATGTGCTCCTGTGCTACATTAATGCTGCACTTATGCGCTTAAATGTGGACCTTCACAAGTGTCCATGTGTAGTTGGGAGTGGCAGCCCCTCCTAGTTTTTAACTACACCAATCAGATTTGCAAAGTGTCAACAGGTGAAACGTTGTTTTTCACTTGTGTTCTGCTGTTTGTTGTTGAGACATTTACAGAAAACAGTTATTCTAAATTGTTTGTTCTTTTTACCTTCAATCAAAAATTGATTTAAAAGGTTAAAAACAAAACACAAACTGGTGGCAATCTTTATCTTAATTGGTGAAACTTCATTTGAAGCCAGAGCAGGAGACGTGGACACACGAGAGGAAGAGGAAACAGGACTGAGTAAGAGGAGGAGGATGGGTAAATGAGGGGAGAATTGTTTTGTATGTTTTGACGATCATGAGTCTGTTTAATATACTAACGACCCGCCTCGCTGAGAGATCGAAGCCTGATGTTGCTCCATGACTTTGGCTGAAAGTCACTGTGGAAATCTGGCCCGTGGGCAGCCTGTGTGAATATGTCTGCATGTATTACAGGAAGTGTAAGGAGCCTCATTCATGCCCTCATGAATCCTGGTGTTAAATCAGATGTTTGGCTGCTTGTTTGCTCCGAGCGACTGCACCTAGCTTAAATACAGGGGCTATGAAAATACCTTCACACACACACACACTAAAATATGTTGATGAAATATGTTTCATTACAAAAGATTACAAGAATAACACGCCTTAAATGTGAAACTTGTATAGCTAAATTGTAGATTAAATTCCTCTTCACACTGAAAACGAAACGTCCTTATTGGTAATGAAATTCTTTATATCGCGTCTTAAACGCTCCGGGGCTGAAGTTAATTCCAGGCAATGGCAGGATGTTGGGTTTATTTGTCAGCTCTGTAGCCGCCGTATCAGATAACCATGACTCCTATACCCAGATGCCATTTGTCTGTTCAGTTTGTGAAAGGTGCAGCTGGTGTATGAAAGCGTTGCTCTCCTGCCGACAGCCTGTGTAGTAGGTGAAATGACTGCACTCACAGACATCATACAGCGTTTTACATAAATGATGTCATGATTAGTTTCTGGTACTCTGCAATAAGAGGCAGCAGATATTGTATATTAGTCAGTCAGTAAATTTTCTGGCTTGCTCATTTCTTGACAGCAGAGCAGACGTGGATGTCAAATTTGTGGCCCAACTTGTTGACTGTTACGGTGCTTTTTCTTTTGTTTCTTTCACACGACTCTATCACAGTGATGCTTGAGGTCATTTGTTCTTGCTCGTGGCATTTTAGGCAGCTGACAAATGTACATTGGAAATCTGCCTTAGTTTATGTGGACATAAAAAATGTTCTTGTTTTGACACCATAATAAGTTGGATATATGTAGTTTAGAGTTTTGGTTTAGTGTGCACTCAAAATTCCTGTTACGCTGTTGGAAAACTGTCCCTCTAATTAATAATTACATGCACCTTAGTGACTTGATTACTCTCAGCTATCTGGAATTACCTGTGCATGACTTCACAACAGGAAAGCTTCACTGAAAACACTGATAAAGAAGAAAGAAAGGAATAATAAATATTAAATTATGAGTTCTTGGACTTATAATTAAATATATTCTGCTTGATTCCCTGTATGCTTTCTAATTTATCTTTGTGTTTTTCCTTAGTATTTATCTCTGGTGCTTAGTTGCAGTTGCCATTTGTAGCTTAGTTATTCCTCGGGTATTATTTCCTTTTTATTAGTCGCTATGGTTTCATGGCTCCAGGCGTTGATGCTTTCTTGTATTCTGTGCTCTTTACATTTTGAGTCTTTGTTACAGTTTGTTTGCTATGAGCTCTTGTTCTGTGCACCTTTCTGTGTTTTGCTGCAAACAACCACGATGCCCCCACCCACCCACCCACTGTTGCCCATCCACCCACCCACTGTTGCCCATCCACCAATCTGAGTAACCTTCATCCCTCAAGCCACTCATAGACGGACTCTATACACAGACCAATTCCTTTGCAACTTATTCTTTTTATATTTTGTGCCTTCCTCTAGTTTTGTATATATATTCCCCTTGTTTTATTATTCTTGCTGTCTTGCTGTTTATATTTCTTGCACAGTCAGGAGGAGTACCCACAATTTTCTTGTACATGTACAATGACAATAAAGGGCTGTTCCTTTCATTCCTGTTGCACTCCTTCCCCTTCTCACGTCAAGTTCTCTATATTCAACTGTACAGAGATTCAATGTTTTCGTTACTCACTTCCTGTTTTACTTTGATAGTCATTTGTCTCCTGTGCCTTGTATTTATCTTACTTCCTTGTCTCGTTTTAATTAGTTTCACCTGTCTCTCACGTGTCCACTTCCACTGGTTGCCTCGCGTGTGTTTTTTGTTGCATCATGCTGTTTCCCTGCTGTATTGCTACCGTACTTATTTCTTTGCATTTGGAACTTTGTTTGCTTCTCTTTCTATTTCTATTGTTTTGGACTTAATCAGACTTAATAAGGCTCATCTTTTGCTGGGTTCCTCACTGCACAGCACATGACAGAAATTCTTCCTAATAACTAGCATGCCAGAGAAACTGCTTTCCAACGTAGAGACGCTCAGTGTTTCACTACAAACTAAGCCAAAAAATCTTGAGGAGGAAAAAATGCAGAAAACTCCAACAGCTGTGTTGTAGAGAATTGGCACTAAATGTCTCGCTCCTCTAACACAAGGAAACAACAATTGAAAGAGTGGTCAGTCTCACTGAAAAACTGCAATATGATATGATCATATGATTACACTCTATCGTCTAATGTACTACATGGGAACATAATTAAATTAGACTTAAAACTAGTGATTGAGGCTATAAACACACCAGAGAAGGGTTTACAGAGGTAATCAAACGAGGAGTAAACTGGCTCTCTTTTTATAAAATCTAACTTTATTTGGAAAAAAGATGAGTTGCCTCCTGCTGGCCATTAGAAAGAATAAAAGAGACACTGAGGCACTTATGATTTGCTTTGAGTTTTCGGACCCTGAGGCCACATCCTTTGCACAGTCCAAGATATCTTTCTCTGTTACTGCACGTGGTCCCAGTAACTCTTGTTCTCTGCAACAATGGCTGTTGTAAAAAGTAAAATGCTGAGACATGCCTGGAATGAGAGAACCTGCATTTCATTGCCTTTAAAAATTACTACTCTTGACTAGGGATGGGTATC
>NW_005187439.1:1086857-1116678 GCF_000239375.1 Pundamilia nyererei | reverse complement strand
GCAGTGTGATTCCTGTCTTTTCAAGTGCGATTTGTTTTTTCTATGGCTCAAGGCTCTTGTGGGCTTTGCTTGCCCAGAGCACATATTTAATTCAACCAAGCATCTTGTACAGCAGAAAACATTACGCAAAAAGCATCTCAGCACGTGCAAAATAAAGGCCTGTCAGGTGTTATGTGGGCCTTGCTTTCATAATATTGAATGGCAATTCTTCTTCAGTGATGTTCTCTCATTCTGTCAATGAACACCCAAGCCTTGGAAAAGATGTCTGTCTTTGTCACATAGGCAGAGGTGCTAATTATGTGACTTTCTGCCATAGAAGTGTGTTTTGCAGTCATTTGTGGCTGGTTCCTTACTTAATAGGCCCTCATTTTTAAAGCCTAATATGACCTGAGTAGTGTGTAATATACTGTGCAATAACAGATGCTGGTGTGAAACAGTTGTTCCTCTGGTAGTAGTTAAATATGTGAATAATATCTACAATCACGCGTGTCTTTCGTAACAGCAACACGAGCGGTTATTAGTTTGAGCTTCGCCTTCAGGGCTGAACGCCGTGTCATGGGCCGGAGGCTGTGGAGCCACTGGCCATGGCTTTGATGCTCTTTTGTGCTAATGGCTTTTTAATGAGCCGTAAGTCACATCCCTATCCGCTCGCTGCAAAGCATTTTGTTCCTGTTTATCATCCATAACAAAGTGGATGCCTTCGTGCTTCAAAGACGATGGTTCCACATCAGTAAAGAAACTTGAATACATTATTGTGTTTTTGACATGAATTACTCATATTGTTGTCAGTCTTACAGATGAGCTCTCACAAATGTCAAATCTGAGAAATTAAGCCGGCACACGCTACATTTCTGCACACGTCAGCCACAATATTCAAACCGCCTGTGAAACATTGTCCCTCCAGGACTCCTCGTGGAGATGAGACCTCTGGAGGGGTCTTCTTGCACCAGCATATGTTGACTATCAGTGGGAATTCAGCGTGTGAGGCTTGCACTGGTTCTCCCTTGAATGCATGAAAGGATTGAGGCCAGAGGTGACTTAAGGCAGTGTCACCACCTCTGGCTTTTTGTTCCTTGAAGCATTTCTGAAAAGATCTTTTTATGTGACAACCTGCATTGGTCTGCCAATGAAGGCCAATGTGCTGTTATCATGAGGCTGTGCATGGTCTGTAATAATGTTTGGGTGACTGTATGTGTCAAAGTAACATCTACAGGAATGCCGAGACTCAAGGCTTCCCAGAGGAACATTGCATTCTTACACTTGTAATTTTTATGGCATTTCGGTCTATAACTTTGACTTCACTGGTAGCATATGTGTAAATGCAGATTGCAGATGCATTATTATTTATTTGAAGGTATTTTTTCAGTCACGGGATTGATGTTCCTGGAGTCATGCCACCTGCATGACTAAAAATAAACATATTTCACAAGTTTAAATAATCTGCTGCTTGATGTTCATACCCTGAAGAAATTAATTAGAATGAATTTCTTATTGGAAACAAACAGCAAAATGAAACAAACTCTACAGCAGCGCTGACATGATTAGGAAATTAATAATGATAACCATGAAAATTAGATCAACACATGATGAGTCTTTGGTTTCATTCGTTATGGAAAACAGTTTCTCCCCGTCACTGTTTCAGCTGCTTTAGTGCTTCTGTTTTTTGCTCCAGGTAGAAGTCGTTTTTTTAAATAGTTTTCATTAAAAATGAGCTCTCACACAACATTTTAAAGCGTGATATAGTTTGTCTTCAGCGTGACTTTGCTGTATCAACACAGCCATAGAGCGGCACTAAGACTGTTGATCTGCCATCAGATCTGCTACCTTCCATCTGTTGGCGCCAATACGTCGATTAACTGAGATAAATGGGCAAAAATGTCAAATCTGCTGCCATCTTTTGCACATATGTTGTCTTCACTCACAGAAATTCACTTCAGCTACGACATTCAGACTCAAACAGAACTTTATAGATTTGAAAAAGAAATTCAGAAATTTATCCACAAGTTTGACACGGTTGCTCCGGTGTCATGAACTGAAGTTCAGTACACAAGCTGGACCCAGAAGCAGAGTCAACACGCACAGGAGTACGAAAAATAAACTTTATTTCAACTAAAGGTGTCCCGGAAGGGTCAAAGGAAAACACGCGAGAAACTAGAAAAACCAAGGGACCGGGGGATGAGTTACGCAGGGACGCAGTAATCGGGACTGTGGGGGGAGTCAAAGCGGGGCCGTGGGAGCCGGAGGGAGGGGTGAGGGTCCGCGGGGGAGCTCCAGGAAAGTAGAGGTGATTGGTACCGGAGGCGATCCAAACTCCAGACGGGCAGGTGGACAGGCAGGTGGCTCAAAAACACGCCGAGCTGTTACTGAGATGGGATGCAGGTGTGGAGTTAACAGCCACACCCGTGGGCGTGGGCATCCCATCAGCTCCTCGGACACCGGGCCGCGGACCATGACATCCGGACAGTCTGGACATGTTTGCGTCTGGACTAAAGTGATGATTGGACCCACAGAGAGACACTTTGCTGTCCCTGCAAATGAAAACAAACTATTTAAAGTACTTCTTAATTTTCATACTGGAGAGATTAATTAATTATAAATTAATGGGAACTCTTCAGTGGTAGCAAAACATTAATTAATGATTCCAAATTAACCATTAAAAATGTTTTATTTTTAGAAATGTGAATCACTTCAAAGCAGAGATTAAAAGGGTAGTTTCTGTGATGGGTTAAAGGATGAAGCGGTCAAATTAATTTCTTCCTGGCATAATTATTATGTGTCTGTACAACATATATCTGAAAGTATACGAGTGTAGTCCTTCAGGTATCTTCTGCTGAGGGCATACTGATGTAGCTGAGTAACGTGTGGCTGTCAGAAACTATGAGAGAAAAAGAGCAACAGAGAGGCGAGTGAGAAGAGAGTGAACGCAAAAAGAAGCGGTGCTTTTGTCGGCCGTGCAACAAGCTGCGATCAGTGGAGCTAATAGGAAGAGGTGAGCTGAGGGAAAAGCCTGGAAGCAATAAAGATCGCTCGGGAGATGTGAGGGTGTGAGATGGAGAGGCAGGACCAAAGAACGAGAGAGAGATGGAGAGGGAGAGGAGGAGGAGACAGCGCCGTGTGTGCAGACTGAGTCGGAGGTGAAAGAGACTGCTGGGAGGCGACTCGCTGAGCGCTGTGATCAACACAGAGACGAGTAGAGGAAACGAGGGGAAAGTGACAGAGTGCGCTGATTGACACGCCCGGCGTGGCGAAAGCAAAGGACAAGCTTGCCAACTTTTTTTCTTCTTTTTTGATGAATGTTTAATCTGCTAATGTCTTCTGATTTATTGTGGAGCTGAGTGGATCGCACTACGAGGGGCTTAATTAGTTTTCCCAGCTTGTCACTTCAAAGCCTTTTGTCTTGCACATCTTTGAAAATGATGTAAAGAGGTGCAATCACTCTGTTCGTGTTCACTGGGGATCGTAGCCGCTCTGTTGTCGGATGCTTGGATTTTGCTGTCAGACTTTGATTCTTTATTTACCGCCTTGGCTTATTTTCAATCTGCATGAGGTAGGTATTCAGTTTTCACTCAGGATGGAATCACGGCAGGAATGCAAAAATATCATTAGAGTTAGAATTAATAGAATTAATTCTGTCCTTTGAATTGTTTAGGATAAACTACATTTAGTGACTCAGGAGAACTTTAATGTGTTTAATGACCTCCTGATTAAGCTGTGTGTGTGCAGATATGTGTGTGTGACACAAAGTGCTGAAGCATGTGTTCATAAAGGAAACACATTTCCTCTCCTTTTCTTGTGAAGATCTTATGTTAGAAATTCACATTTTTCCAAGGTTGCTGAAACAAAATGAAACTTTCTTTCCGTCTCGTCCTCCGGCTGCGCTGATACATCATTTTCTGTTAATGCGATACAGCATCCCTGCCTCTTGTTCTCCATCCCTGCCAGTCTGACTTGGCATTGAGCTTCACAGGAAAAGACAAAAGTATTTCATCCTCCAGCTCTGTGCAGACGCTCCAGAACAGCTCCCTGTGTGGGTTTACAAGTCGTGATCCCCAACTCGTGTCGTGTAGAGGGTGTGAACGCGTCGAGGCTTTAGCGCCGCGGGGCGTGTCCAGAAGCTCGAGCTTTAAACATTTTTTTAGAAGAGTAATAGCAGAAAGTAATTAACATTTTTCCTTCATTACATTACTTCTCAACCTGCAGGTCAGGACATTCATCAGGTTGAGGGACGACTAGAGGACTGATATGAGTAATTTCTAACTTGGAAGTATTTTAATCATTCTTTTGAATCTTTGCTGTAAATGCATTTTTCATATGAGCCATTTAGCAGCTTTCAGAGCTTCTTGCAATAATTAAAAGCAATATTTCAGACAAAGTTCATCATCCTTATGTCCATGCCCTGCGGGTTGTATTGTGGCTGTCTTTTGGGCTTAGAGTAATTGAATAAATCCCGGCAACTATGATTAAAGGAGCTTGTGACTGAAGGGTTGAGTTTGAGTTACCAGCTGTAGGCAGTAATAGGTTTTTGGGGGGGGGAGGAATGTGTTTTTATAAAAATGTTACAGACAAGCAACTTTAAATGGATGTTTTATTTTCAGCTTTTGTTTTTTGTTTTTTTCCATCGAGACATAAACTGAACAGATCATTTTAGAAGCAAACTTGTTAGCTTGTTAGTGGACAGGAGACATATTTATAGCCATGATGTTGTAAAGCAGGGGTGGGTAATTCCAGGCCTCGAGGGCCGGTGTCCTGCAGGTTTTAGATGTGTCCTTGGGTCTCACCTGAATCACATGATTAGTTCGTTACCAGGCCTCTGGAGAACTTCAGGAGCTAATTTAGCCATTTAAATCAGCTGTGTTGGTTCAAGGACCCATCTAAAACCTGCAGGACACGGCACTCGAGGCCTGGAGTTGCCTACCCCTGTTGTAAAGGGACAACCTCAAGAGCTAAAAATGAAGCCATTGGTCATAGCAAAAGTTGCAGTTCCTCTAGTGGCCACTCAAGATTTGCTTCTTTTCCTTTTTTTAATGGGGGGTGGCCTGCATTCATCGACAGATGTCAAGACAGTTTTTCTGAGTGAAATTCAGTCTGTTCATTGCACCTGTACAGTTTATAGGTGCACCATGCTAGCGTTAAGGGATAAATTAGCACTCCACCTTTTCACCCATGCAGTTACTTCTGGCTTCAAAAATCAATGCCGTGATGGCCAAAGGTCGATGAATGGATGTCATCGTGGTGGTTACGTCCATCGTCTATACTGCCTGTGGCCATTTGTTGATTTCCCATTTGTTTCAAGAGTGGTTACAAAGATTCATAGTCACACAGGGAGCGAGAACAAGTTGAGGGAGCCCACAGGAAGTTGGAATATTTGATCAGGTAAGATTTTCATGTAAATCTGGGAAGATTTGACACTTAACAATCGTGAGGAGAAACTTCGAAACTAACTGTGATTTGAAATGAAGACAGATTCAGGAAGTGCATTCTTCATTTATTGCCTGAAAAGTTTTTGGAAACTTTTTGTATTATGTGAGGTTTTGCAAATAATCCACCGTCTCAGTTTCTGTTTGTATGAAGTGAAGCTCAGTGTTTTTGCAGTTACTGTAGGTAACGGGGGAGGACATCTCTCTGTCATCTTTCATGGCACCGTCACAAACCGATCTCTCGCGTCTGGTTGTAAACTTTAAAACAACATGTGTCATGTCAGGTTTGTAGCAACAGTGAGTGAAACATATACTTTGTAATGCATGTCAAGATATTTTTCTGAAATGTTTCCATAAGACATTTCAATAGGGACGTTTTGATCACTCTGGTGCAGCATCACTTTGATGGCTGACATGCAGACGGCTCACAAGAACATGTATCAGATTTTTATTTTAAACAAGCACACTGTCCAGTTTCAGGCAACTTGCGACTCATAGACGATCTGAATAAAAATTCATGACTGTAGCAAAAAAAGAAAAAGTTGATCTGGGTCTTGACCTCTTTACATTTGGACTGACGTGTGATTAAAATGATCTCCACCGAGCACACCAGTCCTGACCTTGTTAATTGTTTGTAGGCTCTCCCTCCTGAAGGCAGGCTGATGTAGTTAAAGGCCACAGTGATTTTTTGCTGCCACTCAAGTAATGTGTGCATGACCTGAGGTTTTAACCTGCACAGGCATTCGTGCATTGGACACGTTGACATTTTACGTGCAAATGAGTAAACTCGTTGAAAATACTCTGTATTTCAGTTTGTACCCTCACCTTGGGGCAAAACCATTTTAAGCTTGAAACACTGGGTTCTGCAGACAGCATTGTAGATTACTTCCATCACGTCATCCGGTTTATGGTTAAAGTCTTGACTTGAAGGTTAAAAAGACAATAATGAATTTCAGGCTGGGGCAGAGCTTCTTTTAATATTTACATTATTATCTCCAGTGCTAACCTTATGGGAAGCGGTGACTTTGAATACACTGACTTTATATGAAATACTCGAAATGAAAAGTAAATGTGGGATGTCTGCACCAGCATATCAATGGCTGCATATTAACTGCAGGTGGAATAGACAGATGTGAACTAATTTTGTGTGTTAAAGAGTAGACATAGGCAATAGGAGCTGTCATAGTTTGTACAGATTTGACTTAGTCTTGTGGCTGCTGTCATTGTCTTGGGGCTTTTTAAACCTCACGTGCACATATTTAGATGAGTGTCGCACAGATACCTGCTAATTAGCGGTAAGTAAATTACTGGATTTCACTCAGCTACTCCACACGGATTTGTCAGATAATAGATTTAAGGCAGAAACACTACAAATGGAGTCAAGAGGTTCAGCTCAGTGAGTCATATTAAATGAAATGTCGGATACCACCTGCCAGTCAAAGTGACCATGCTCTGCCAAATTCAAATTATAAGCTTTAATTAATTTTACACACATGAGCAGTGATGTTAGCTTTAAAAAAAACTATGACTGTGTCATACATGCCTGCAAACATGTACATTTTCATGTCTGAAGTAAAGCAACTAAACATGCAAATCTATGGGGCTTGACTCACTGTCGTTAGCACTACTAACTGGCTTAATCTATCAGCCCAGGAGTTCTCACTGTGGCTTTGACTTAACAACAACAATATTTCATGTAGATTAGAATATTTGCCAGTGGATGGAGGGCTATTCAGGATGCATGTGTGCAGAGTTGCTGTTTTAGCGATGTCACTGGTGGCTTTAGACTCGAGTTGATAAAAAATAAAAACTGTACACTAACATCAAGCTAGGTGTTGATAGTCAGATGTGGGAATTTACTGTTCCTGGCAAAACGTCACAAAAAATAAAGCCTTTGAACATATTTATAAGTCACGTGTTTGTGTGTTATAAGTCATTTTTCCTTTAGGCCCAGTGTTTAACACTAGGATGTGGTCAAGGCCTTTTAGTGGCATGTCCTCACACTGATAGTCACACTGGGTTGTGTGTGTGTGTGTGTGTTTACTGATGGTATGTCTAGTTTAGCCCAGACACGACAAGTGATGAATGAGCTGAATACCTTGAAGCAGACAGAGCAAGGAAATAGAGACAGCAAGGGTCACTGTGTACAGACCTGCCGCAGCATTAAATGGATGGAGTGATGGAGGAGAAATGGCAATACAAGACCACCTTTATATCTAAGGAGTGCTTTGATGGAGGGAGGATGCTACTGAGAAGTATTGTCTATAGTATCCTGGCAACAACTTCACATACATGGGGAAAAAAGCAAAACAACAGCACTGTGTGTGAAATCCACAGAGACTCCCAGATATACATGTTTATTTATTTGCACTTACAAATGTGTCCATAAATACGCATAAAATACCAACTGCTGAATACAGGAAAGGTTTTGTTTGATGTGGAGCTACAGCGTCTGACTTTAATGCTGTTTGGGGTTCCACGTTTGTTTGGATGGGTTTAACAGCCATAAACTGATCTTCAGTTCTCACTGTTAAAAGCTGCCCTGTGTTATTATCTCGTAAACAAACAACGAAACGGGAAACGCATCGTGCCTCGTAGCTGTGCGCGTGAATTTTCTTCATCTTTGAACACTTGCAAAGTGGATTTTTTTTTGCTTTGAAACTTAAATTGTTTATCTAAACAAGGCTTTCTCCCACCGAATGTGTGTGTCTGCTTTATTTGTTCCTTCATGCCACCAACTGTTCAGTGATTTAGCATGACAGAGAATGGAACAAAGGGATTTCCACACTGGGTATGCCGGCTTTAAAACAGCCCTCGGAGCTTCAGCACTGGTCAGAAAACGCGTTACGTTCAAACATGAAGATCAGTAAGTGCTTCTGATGATCCGCCATCATCACTTTTCAAAAACTGCAAAGAAACCGAAGAATATGCACGTTTCTTAGGTAAAGTAACTTTGGCAGTCATACGAAAAGACTCTTGTCATGATCTCCTCGTTTGCTGATCTCATTTTCCAGTCAGTCTTTCTACAGAACATTTGTGCTTTAACTTAATGAACTGCACAAATTGGGATAATGGTCCCACTTTTATTCCTCATAGACAGAAAATGGCGCAGAAGTAATTTTGTAAAGAATGAAATAAGATCTTGGGAGAGGAGCTCAAATCCTGCCCAGTTTCTCACTTGTGCACCGTCACTCCTTTAGTTGGGAGCGTTTGTCAGATTCTTTTGGAGATACGTTAAAAAGATGGTGAGACGGCGCAAACCTACAGCAGGTTTATCATTTTATGTCTGATTGGCCCTGAAGCAACTATTTAAACGTAAAAAATCTGAATCATTTTGGACTCTTTTTAATCACTGACTGCAGTGGCTGAAGGACCAGGCAGCATCCATTTATTACAGTCAGCAGAAGGGAGAAAGCTTTCTGTAAAGAGCCATGGTTTTCTCCAAAATTGGCAGGAACAGCAAGAAGCATCATGGTTTGGCATCTCTGAAATGGCTGAGAGTAAGCTAAATCAATTAGCCTCAAGAGGCACTGCATTGTCATTCGCATCGGGTTACCAGTGGCAAGCAGCCAGCTGCGGTTCATGGAGCAGACGTTCACTCAAGGAAACGGGGAGGAAAGGATTAAGAGGAAGGAGAGGCAGCAGGGCGGCTTATTTGATTTGCTCAGGAAAGTGATTAAACCTTCTACCTAACATCCTCCCCTCCCTGCTGCTCTACACGTTAGCTGCTGAATGGCTGTGGCACACCTTGCCAGAGTGTTCCTCTTGGCTGCTTTTGCAGCTTTGAGCCTCCAGCGCAAACATTTTACCTCGTATTTACATCTGTTCATGCTGCGGACCAAGTTTTGTTGCTGGTGCTGTATAGTTTGTGTTTGATTAATGGGGAAAAAAAGGGCTCTTGTGTCTTTCTGATTATATATTTTTATATGTGTGTGTGTGTGTGTGTGTGTGTGTGGATATATGACTGATGAAATTGGACGGCGTTGGAGTGGCAATGATAAATCAATTAGAGTGCATAGGAGAATTAGGCTAATGAAGGTGACAGCAGGGCCAGCGTCCCACTCAGCTGTGACTCAATCTTATTGGTGGGTGTGTACTAGTGCACATGTGTGCTCTCACTGGATCCTACACAGGAGCAAAGAATTTTAACAAGAGTTTCATAATGATCGGGAACTGTAATATCACTGGATTTCAGTAAAAGATGCATAAACAGAAACAACCGCCTGCACTTTTAGATAAACCTGATGAGCACTGTTTGTGGCCATGTGGATTTAAAGCTGCTACCAAACTTTTATTTATTCTTTTTTGTATGAAATATAATGACTGGCTACTGCATGAATCAGTAGGGAAACTTTGTCTCTTACGCAGCAGAGACCTGCAGCATAATTAGAAGAAAGCGAAGCCATCGATGCCATCGAGGATTTGAATGATAGTCAAACGACACCAGTGACACCAAAAACTGAAAAGTTGCCGTCTCCCATGAGGTCTGTGCTAGAGATCTGAAATTTCACACAGAAAGTTTGGAGATTTGCATAATGCGTGATCTAGTTAACTGACTGACAGATTACAAAAAAGTTTGAGGACACTTTTTAAAGTTAATTTCTGATGTTTTTAGGTTGTTGTTTTTCAGCAGCTTGAAGATCTCTTTCTAATAAATTCTCATACGTGCACAGTTTGGTCCAGCTGTTTTTCCATATGGGGATGTCAAATAGCAAAAAAAGGAAGTGATGCCAGTTGTTGGATGTTAAAAGATTAAAAACTGTTCCTTAAGAGTCTCTTAATAATAAATGAGATATAATAAAGCTGCTGTAGTTTATTCCAGAACTGGACTAAAAGTGATTGCAACACATAAAAAGAAGATGCAGACAAAAACAACACTGATGTTAAATTCATGGTTCTCAGAGGATGAACCTTATTCGCTGGCAGCCCTCTGAGTTTTCTGTTATCTTCCATCAGTCTGACATTTTTGGTTTTAAAGAAATGTTCTGACACCTGTCAGATAGTTTGGTATAGATTTTATTTTATTTTATTTTTTTGCTGCACGGCGTATCCATATTCACTAGTGTTCACCGGTTTCATATCAGCTTTCTTCACTTCCATCCATCCATTTTCTTTTGCTTACTCGAGTCAGTGTCGAGGGGGTGCTGGAGTCTATCCCTGCTGCCACAGCACGAGAGGCGGGGAACAACCTAGACAGGTCGTCAGTCTGTTGCAGGCTTACTTCATGTACACAGTGAAATGTTTCGTATGTGAAACTGTGATTGTGGGCATGCAGAGACTGCTAAGAATCAGCATGTCATGTAGCAGGATGTTAGCATTTAGCTCAAAGCAACGTCTGAGATTAAGAATGACTTTTCTTCGTTTTTACGCTCGCTTTGTTCTTGTTGTAATTTGGCTGATCGCTGGACTATAGAGAAAGAAACTCAAATAATCCTAAACTTGAGTTGAACTGGTTTTGATCTCAGACCTTTTTCAGTCCCACTTGAAATGAAATAAGTTTGGGGTTGGCCTCAAAGACTTAACAATTGAGAAGAAAGGAGGACCCTTAGACTACAGCAGATCACTGCCCTTTACTGTAGAGCTTTTTCTTTATTTCAATTCTATTTCAAATCATATTCCATGAGCATATTGTCTTTAAGCTATTATTTCCCCTTATACTAACTCCATCTATTTACTGCCTAAAATTGCTCCTGTCATTGCCGTCTACTTTGTCACTCTTTGGAAACAGCTGTTATCGCACTTTTCTTCTCGGTGCTTTCTCTTTTAACTGTCTCTCTTTCTCAGCCAGCTTGCCACTATTCATCTGGTTGTCATTCTTTTCACAGGATTCATGCCCCCTCCTAGTAGTGGTATTTATTTTCTGTCAGGCAGTCTTTGTCCCGAACAGAATAGCAGGCTCATTAGACACACACTGACACGTTAAAGATGCTTGTGAGCATACACTTCTTTCACACAGACACACACTAACGCTTGTTACTAATCAGCCTTATTTATATACTTTCCTGGGTATACTGTACCTGTTCTTTCCCTGTGGATAAGCAGAAGGATGTCCATAGCAGTTTAGTGAGGTGTTTGAATGCAGTGAGATTAATTTGTTGTTTTAGCTGTTTTAGCATTTCCATTTTCTTTTTATTTCTTCTTCTTCATCTTTACTAAAACAGCAAGTTTCTGGTACAACAATAAAAATGTTAATCATAGCTGCTCTTTGTTAGTCTCTGTGGGGCCAAGAAGAGCCTTGAGCAGGCTCACTAGATGAGATTAAATCAAATCTATACTAAAATGATTATTATGTTCCAATATTAGTCTCCAACATCAGGGTCACAATATTTAGAGTAAGGAGCCAAATGCTGGACTCCAAGGTAGACAAAGAATGAACAGGCAATACAAAAGTCTAGAAATAATAATAATAAAATCCATCAGGTGAACAAAATGTAAGAAACGCATGAGGCAGGAAATAAATCCAGGAAAAACTGGGACAAACAGAGCTGCACACAAGGGAACACAAACAGACACATTAACAAAGGGCAAGGGGAAGACGGGACTTAGAGCTCACTGGGAACAAGAAATGGGAGAACCGAGATACAGGTGAAATGAGATGATGCACAGCTATAAATAAATAAATAAATAAAGGATACAGACTCGTAGCAGACGCAGAGGGAGAGGTCCTAACAAGAGACGAGATGGAGGGACGAAAACCGTCAAACACAGAAGGAACCTGAACACTAAATACTCTTAAAACGCAAAAGAAACTACAGCAACAAAGAAATGAAAGTAGGAACCCTTAACTCAGAAACAACATCAAAGAAAAACGGTTTGAATCACATGACTTGGTAATTCTGTAACAGTCAGAGGTCGTGTTTTTAGCTGACTGTGGGAAGCGTTGTGCTGTTTGCTGGTCTCTTGTGTGGATGGTTGGTTCATGGATGAAGTGCTTGTATTTTACATTAATAGAAACTGCATGCCTCTTTTGTGTTTTCCTTCATAAACCCTCCTCTTTCATTACCTCTGATCGGTTATCCTGTGTAGCTTGTAACTTGATGCCCGGTGTCATGGAAACCTGCAGTATGTTGGCTACTGAAGCCGGCCTTGATTGATAGCCTGTGTGTGATATTGGCAGAAGGCAGGTTTTGTTTGCCTGGTTACGGAGGAGAATTTAAAATGCTGATCAATAAGTTTACAGCCTCTGAATAGGAAGCATGCTGTGGAGCTTTTACCAGGCCTTTGGACCAGCCGAGGAGAAAGCCATTACCAAAAGGCTTTGTCTAAACAGATGAGCTCAATCAGACTCCTGGCAGAACAATCACAGGGACAATCGTTCAAGTTTATAAATTCACCATTCAACATCTGTCTGCTCAAAAGCCTAGCTGGCTGCTATGTGTCGATGCAGATAAGATGAAGTGAAAAAAAGCAATCCACTTGACACTGTCATTGTCAAAGTTCAGCCAATGTATTTTAGTGTTCAGTAATATGGACTAAATCAGTGGTTTTCTAGATGTTTAGGCTGAGGATAAGCCAAACTCAAATCCAGATCCACAACGCACATCTGTATTCACATTTTTGCAACATAGCTGATATCAGTTCTTCTTTTCTTTGGACTTCTGACAGCTTTTACAGCATCTACTCACAGACACTTGAAATCATTTATGCAAGAGTGTCACCACTCCACTCGCACATCGTCTTGTCAGATACTTTCAGACAATCCAACTAATGTTCCTGCAGCCTCTGGTTTGGATCCAGGGCTCCTGAGGAGGCCAAGTTGTCATCATAAGGGAAAGTTGCTTTCCAAGTCCTTTAGTTTGTGGCACCATATTTACATTACCAAACCTCTCCTTACAGATGATGCACCTGGGCTGAGAGCACCCCTTAGTCCAAAAGACAAGTATCATTTGCATTTTTCCCCTTGCTTGTTAATCATGGTTTGCTCAGCATAAGTTCATTGCTGGTAATCGAGGCCTTTAATATATCGCACATATTTCCCACCATTTAGCAAGGCAGGCTGCATTTTTTCAAGGATTTTTTTTTTTAAAAAGGGCTGATAAAGATAAAGTAAACTTTTTGTGCAGATATATTTGCAATAAAAACACATTAGTCAGAAAATGACTTTGTGTGCTTGTGATTGCTCACATCTCCTACAAGTAGCTAAATGTAGCTGCTCTAATTATAAGACATTTTTTCTTTAGTTTGGTTCCCTGACTCGGTGAGGTATCACTCTTGCACTCATTACTTCAGATTGTGACTCCTGTAATACTCTGTTTACTGGCGCAATAAATATCTCCAAAGTCACCAGCTTTCACCTGTCTTTGCATCGCTACACTGGCGTCCAATTATTTGGAAGCCAGCAGAGATGCAATGTATGTCAAATCTTTCCATTTTGATTCCAGCAGCTCTAATAGGCCTCCCTTTTACTAATAAACTTTAGGCTGTGGCATCAGAAAGGACACATGGCCTATTTTGTTGGTAAGATGGGTGAATAGCTTAGAATTGTTAAATCATACTTTAGTTAAGAAGCAACTATGTAACTAAATCTTTGTCCAATTAAGCTTGTGCTTACAGTATGTTCACAACTTTTGTTTGCAAATTCCCTTTTGTCTGTAGACATTGACCCACTAAATCCAACATGGAAACCCAGAACCCTTCATCTGTAGCTGTTACCAAACCTCTATGCTGTCCTTAGATGGCTGCGCTGACCACGGCCTGTGGACACGCTACAGTCCTAAAAGATTTAAGGAAGAAGGCCAATTCTCTTGGAAGCCAAATCACAACTTGCTCCAAACTTTGTTCCTCTTTTTTCAGTTTTTATATTACCCCAGTTTTACTCCCAAATGCATCAAATCATAAAACTGAAATGCACTTGGAAGTGACAGCAAGGTAACAAGATTCTACTCTGGAGCAGAAACACACTAGAATATTGGCAAGTCTGAGATGCATTTACCATTATGAGGTGCTGTTTCTGCCTGTCCTGGATCATTAAAGGAATAATAATAGATTAGTTTTGTTGTAAATTGCTAATAAAAGTATTTATACTACATTTAAATATATTTAATTTTTTTAAGTGGTCATTGCAGCAAGGTAAAAATAAATATTTTGGAATTTGACATCTCATTCTTCCACTTGTGCTGTGATATGAATGGATGCCGCAGGATCATTCAGCAGACAGGAACAGGTAAATCTCCAAAGTAATCCTTGTCATTTGCTGGCACTGAAGCAGACACTCAGAAAATCTCCCCCTTGGCTCAAGCGTGACTTTCTCCTTTGGGTCGAGTCCAATGTGAAATGACACCGAGCAAAAGCAAGAGGAGCATAGCCAATAGAAAGACAGAAGTAAGGATGAGCAGGAAGATGTCGCAAGGAAAATAAACTAAATTATATAAAGGATCTTTGTAATTATATCCAAATGGTAGCTTTTGATAATAAGGGCTTTGAGAATGAATGAGTCACCCCAAAGAAAACCAAAACTTGGAGTCTTGACATGCCCAGAGCTTCCTCCCATCCTCCCTGCAGCTCACTAATCAGTATGGCTGGATGGGGATGATGGGACTTTCTAACCTGCCATCAGCCAGCTGCTGTCCTCCAGGCTCCAGGGGGGGGGAAAGAAACAACCAGTGTGAAAACAGTGATTCTGCCATAGAAATGTTTAATTATTTGAACTTTATATTATTTTTCTGCCTTCTTAGTGATATATTTGTGAGTCTCAGCTGCTGTCGCCAAGGAGAAGAAGCTAGTTAGAGCACATATCAGATGCTTTTTTTGGCATTTGAATTAAATTCAAATGGCAACAAAAGTTACTGTTACAGAAATCCATCCAAAAATGATCCAGGTTACAAAATTAGTTCATGAAAACAATGTATAATTGTTTAATTGGAGTTGCACAAAACATTATCTTTGTCGTCTCCAATTCGTTGTGCAAACATTGTCATTTTAAGCTTGAAGAACAGGTGCCTTTTACTGAAAAGTCTTATTTGGAGTTGTAGGAGCTTCTTTTTCTCTCTTATTTTTTTTCAAATCACAGACTCAAATATTTCCTTGTGGATTACATATTTGCCAATCCTTCAAGTCCCCACAACACTACATGTTTGTTTTTTCAAGCAAAGTAAGGCTTGGCCTTAAAAACTATGATACGTTACAGAAATGTTACAAAATAACAAGATGGTTCTGTCTGTGTTTTGTAAAAAGCAGATTAAGGAAACACTGCCAGGGGAATGATTTATGTTTTGGTTGCTATGTGTTTTCCTCTATTCTTCCCCGTTTTTAAAACTGAGTGTGCATAGCATAGCTGTTAGAGCTTCTTCTGTATATTTAAAAGACATTAGGAATCTTTCATCTTTGCTCCATGTTTCTTTTAGTAGACCTAAGCTCGGTGACATGCAGGAATAAGGGGAAACAATTGTTCTGTTCTGATTCTTCTGGGTTTGTCTGAGCTCAGCGGTAGCAGATATTTTCTACAGCCAGGACAAATCTCAGGGTCTAGCTTTTATAATCATGCCTGAAACAGTGCTCGGTGTTTTCACATTGATTTAATAAAATCTGTTTGCTTGATTTTTCACTCTGAAAATGGCCATAGTGTTTTAGTAAAGGTTGTCACTGACTTTATTCCTCATTGTCATCGTGTAAATAAAATGTTTACAGAGGAGTAAACATCAAAACAAAGAATAATTCATGTACAAGTTTCAAAAAAGCTGTTTGTGAGTAGCTAAAATTTATTGTTCTAATTATATAGTATAATGGAGTAATTAGGTAGTTCATGCAGTTTGTTATCCTGTTTGTTGGTGCTTTTCTTTCACTTGCGTAAGAGTTGGTTTGCCAGCCGTATGGATTGTTGGTAGACCAAAACAGGACCCGTCAATTTGTGATGGATAGTGGTCACTGTTTTCTAAGAGGTGGAGGGATCAATTGATTAAATGTTTAAATAAAATAGCAAATTAACTGTTTATGATAATGTGGTATACTCAGCAAAAGTTCATCAATCTATATATTTATTTAAACCATGGCAAAAAAGACCGGTTTTTACTGGACTTTCTCATTTTGTTTGGTTTTGTTATTTTAGTGTTGTTCTCATTTGAGAATATTCCCAGCTTTTTGTAAGCTCAGCAAAGCCCAACCTAAGAATGAGTGTCAGTCAGTTGTGTCAGTTTCTAAATCAAGCTGCAGAAAACAGGGTGTCTCTGCTGTGAGAGAGGCACTTTTACTGAATCTGAAATTTTCCATGTCTGTCCTCATTTATCCTTCTCTAATGACCTTTAATTAGGCTTTAATGCTTCCTCTGTCATTATAGGAATTTTCATACTGCCTAAACAATAATATGTTTTTATTGGCCACTTGTGTTCATGTGCTCTTTCGTCCTTGCTAGAAGCTTATTCATAAGAATTCATTGTTGGTTCTGCAATAAAAAGATATTAAGGATTATCTCTAAAACGGTCAAAAGAACATTTAGATTGCGTTAAAGCTTCTAAAATAAATCTTCATTTTTCCTGTTAGCTGGCTGACTTATAGTTTCCCCTTTTTGAAATATCAAGTAATTACCCTGAAATCCTATATAGCCTGTCTGTAACATTCATCACGTGTAAAAGCAACAACCATCATGTGCTTGGTCTGTTTTCATGAATAATGATATTTATTTTTAGATTTCAGCATTTAGGATTTGATCAATTATAAGGAAAAAAAGCACAAGCTTCCATTTTGAAAGCTTTTAAACGATGGCTCATCTTTTTATATCCACGTGAGTGTGTTTGTTGATGTAGTGGAACTGGGTTCATATGTGATTTTTGCAGTTGACACTTTCATTTGCTGTAATTGGGATCAGTGTGAAGTGCTCGCTGTAGGACAGTCAGTGAATCTGATTAAGTCTGTAGTCTGAGGGTGATAGGCCAAAATCTTTATACAAAGCCACAAACCAAAGAGTCCCAATGCTGTTCAGTCCTCTTCTGTTCAATATTTTCTCACCAACAACTGAAAAAAGACTAAACATGTAGAAATCTCAGAGGTCGAACAACTTTGTCCATTATTTTTAAATGTACTTTTTGAGTTACCTGAATATTGAACAGAAGGCTTTGTTAATTGTACAACATATCAGTCTGCTGCTGAATGTGCGTCTTTGAAAGACACAAGCTGTGTTTTGACATTGTCCTTTAGTCGTCAGTCACCGAGTAATGTCAAGTTGTAGTGAATGCAGTGGATTAGGAAAGAGCAGTTATCATACATTGCATTGCAACAACGTGGTCTGTCTGTTCCAGGAGCTTTGCAATTTTAAATAGTAACCATTTCATTATTATATTTGGTGCAAGTGCTTGAAGCTGGAAGGATTTTAAATGAGCTGGAACTTACAGCACTACGTCATAATCTTTCCTAATTGAAGTTCATGCCATTCTCATTTTTCAGATATTCTTGTAACATTTACGAAATAAATAATCAAATTAATCGTATTAATTTGAACATATAAATGTTTGATAAATAGCAAATGTAATTAGTTTCTGATGTTCAGAGCTGGAAATTTGTGTTTCAGATTGATCTGACCCGGTCAGGCTGTTCTGACATAACAATTGTTTTCTGAAGGGTTGATTTAACCTCATCGTTCCAGTACAGCGAGGACAAGTTTTAAGGCTCGTGGAGAGCAAGGAGAGGAAATGTGTTGGGAACAGAGCATTGCTTTTTTTGTGCATGAATTAGTGTGCATGCGCCTTTTTTTTTTTTAAAGAGTACAGGTTGATTAACTTGTGACATCTTTGCTTATCTAATGATGACAAAGTGTTTTTAATTTTTACACATTTTATTTTTTGTCTTCCCATTTTAGCCATGGGCCACTGACTTTGAGTGGCTGGGCTGGATAAGCTTCTGACAGGCTTTATTAATGAACTATGATACATCATGTATATACATCTCCCACTGACAATGTGGGGAACTAGATAAGGACAGACTGCTCTCTTTAGAATATGTTCTCCAAGAATCGTTTCAATGGACAACATGGAGCAGGTGTTTCCCCTAAAGGAGGCGCAAAGTCAAAAGTTCACCCACCTAAGAAGAGGGCTCCAAACCCAAGGGTAGCACTCGTTATTCGGGGCAAAATACATCGTTTATTGCAAGGATCTGCAGACCACCATGTCCCAGATTCCCACCTCTATTATTCAGGTATTGAGGAAGACGAGGCGAGAGAAACACATGAGAGCAGAAAGGAGCGCAGGAGCATATACCCAAAGGTTAGCCCAAGGGCAGAAGCATATTCCCCCACAGTTTCAAACACTAAAACGCATGGTGTAACATCTGGGCCACCATGTGTAGGAGAGGTGGAACTGAACAGAGAGGGGTGTATAAGAATACCCTGCACTTTGCAGCATAAAAGATGTAGGTCACCAGCAAATATTAAACGAATCTCCTTCGAAGAAGGACTTCGGGATGCTCCGGAGCAATTACGGCCACCCCTACACTATGCTCCGGTTGGTCCAGACGTGAATGGCAAGAAGTTCGTATCAACAGCAGGAAGGAATTTTGCCTCACCCCGTATTCGGCCAAAGAGACCTTATTCTACTGGTGACTGTGTTGACTACAATTTTAGCAGACCTCTCCCTGGTACACTGCTAGAAGAGGATGAAGATAAAGAGGAGGAGTCAAGTGCCATCATCGAGCACATTCTAAAAGAGCTGAGGGGGATCAACAAGATCCAGGAGGAAATCTCTGACCTCAGGGATTACCTGACCTCAGTTCGAGGGTCAGTTGAGGAAGTATCATCGTGTGTAGATGCTGTTCTGTTGGAGATTGAGGGCATTCGTTCTAGCAACAAGCCTGGAGCCCATGCAGGTACTTGGTCAGGGGTAGGGTGCAAAGATGGCCCATCCTGCCGCAGGAGGCCTGCGAGTGCTTATGGCAGTTTAGGTAGTGCAGTGCCAAAGTCAGAGTCAAATTGTTTCCCTCAAGCATGCAATGAGCGCCATAGCATACACAGAGAATTACTGCTATCCCAGCCAGAAGACTCAACAGTTTCCCCAATCGCTGAATCAGTGGATCATCGGGAACTAGAGGAACCAGAGGAACCAGAGGATACCTCTGAGCATAGCTCTGATATCCCAGTAGGCGCTATAGCAAGAAAACTCAGCTTTGGCTACCTTGACAGGCAGGATGGTCAAGACTGCCTGAGCACCAGCTCTTTGTCTTCTGGTCATAGTTCTAAATCTGAATCAGACATAGAAAGACCATCATCTAGTCATGGAAGAAAGCAAGAGAGGACTCGTGATGGGGAGGAACATTGGACTAATGCTGTACCAACACACAGTGGACCTATGGAATCCGTGTGGCATAGGGAAACAGCTTACATAAGGGAGCATGAAGGTGTGAGCCCTCTTTGCTGTGAAGGAGCTGGGAGCTGGGAACAATACAGTGGTGCGACGGGATATGGTACATCTGGGCAGTGTTCTAATGCAAGCTCAGAACATCTCTCTATACACTCTGGAAAGCATTACAACTCACCTGCCAGCAGTTCTAGCAGAGAGGAATGGCAGCCGCGAAGGAGGCGGCCTCAGAACCAGTCTGGGATTCATGGATCGGCAGATCCCAGTGAAAACTCCACTGTAGCATATGAATGTGCTGCTGATTTGTCCTACCCGCAAAGTTCTGGTTACCACTCAGTCGATGGGCATGATGCTGAAGCAGAGGAATCAGACTTTAGGCATTCAGCTGATCTGAGCTTTACAACAACTTGTCAAGTTGAAACGTATTTAGCATATGATGAGTCTACAGCAATGACGTGGACTGAGCCATCCTGCCTGACTGACGCCAGTAACCAAAGCTTAGGAAATCAATTCTCTCACCCTGGCAATGCAGATCCCCAAGCTGGGGGTTTCAATGTCAAACGCATAGGTAGAGCAGTACTTGATTTTAGCTCTGCCTTGCGGGGTGCATTGCGCAAACTTGAAGCACCTGGAGCTGTGAATCCTGAAGAAGAAACAGACTTTGAAATATCAATGCCTTCAGAGCTGCCTACAACTCAGTTGCCTTCAAAACCTTTTTGCTATGAGACACAATTGGTTCAAACATCTGATATAACCCAAAAAGGTGATGTGGTTGGTGGTGATGATATTGCTTTTAGGGAAAGCATAACCAGCACTGTAGATACATTAGATACTTTCTATGTGGAGCCTATGCTTAAAGAAGCCATCAACAGCCTTACATTGGAGTGTACAGAAACTTACCAACACCCTTTTTCTGACATTGTCCCACCGTGTCCTGAGGAACTCCCAGTCTGCCCTGACATGATTTGCAGTAGTGCTGCAAAACTGCCTCAACCTGATGGCCTTACAGAAAAACATGCAGAAACTCTTGCAGATGTGAGCCTTAAAGAAGCTCAGCTTTCGCAATGTACCACTGCGGATTCACTGTCGGCCTCGGTTTTGGCTGACGAACCTGCAGCCGTGGAAGGGCAAACTGATGTCCCACTACCACAACAAACTAGCATGGACGCCCCTATAGTTTCTGAGGACAAATCAGAAGGAGAAGCAGCAGAGCTATCCACAGAGATCAGCCAGATGGATGAGCGCAGGCTAAAGTGTCTGAGGAGCTTTCAGCAGATTCTTCGTGAGAAGAGAGAGACCAGGCGCAGCCTTGCCAGTGTGTCCACCTTCTCTCAGGATGAGTTTGAGCAAGGTAGTCATTACATGACATTTAATGTTGGGCTCATCTGTTGTTTTATTGTATGCATTTTATTTGGTTGTACAACTTTTTCAGTATCACTGCCGGTAATGTTTCAGGGCAACAGCCAGTATCGGTCATTAACCGGAGAATATTGGATTTATTAAGCTGTATTCCACTCTGAGATGTGTTGTGTTAACGAAGAATTGAGCAAAAACATAGAATTTAATTGATCAGACTGATTCAGTTAATTTAACTCTTTGAGTCAGGACTGGATAAGAATATCTGATTAATGCACGTTTTAATTTGGGGGGGTTTTTGCTTTTTTTGTGATTAGAGTAGATGAACCATTAAAATGTTTCAAATGAAGAGCGATATGAACACACTTCATCTTCTCAGTAAAGGAGAATGGGTATTTTAATTCATTCAGATGTCTATAAATGGTAACTGAGTCATCATTTAACTTTTTTTTCAACACAAGTGTTTCTAGAAGAACAAACAGGAAAACTTTTCCTTCCCAGCTTCCTGTCATCAAAGCCTCTTCCCGTTACTGAAACTCTTTGATCTGTCCTGGCTGCAGTGCATCGTTTTCGTTGATGAAAGCTTAACCACCGGTGTCCTCTTTAAATACCCTCACCCAGAGGTTATGAATAAGCCCCAGTACCAAACGGTTCCGTTGGGTATTTACCGTACCAAACGTTTTCTGCTGGCGCTACACTTTTCTTGTCCCTTGAGAGTAATGTATCACCTGCCACTCAAGAGTCCCTTACTCCTCTAAGGCAGTGGCCATTTGCTGAATTAGAAAACATTAATTATCTCCTTGGAAAGCTAGCCTCACATTAAAGAGGAAGGAGAAGCGAAATATTAGGAGTCATTTTCATGATAAATTATACATGTTAATGAAACATTATATGAGCTCAGACCCCATCTATCTGATAGCTCAGCAACTGTGCCGCTTTTAGCATTACTCAGGAATTAACAACAAAATGAGTAATCCAGGGTGTGGCATGTTATTTCACAAACTAGTCTGTGACTGTTTTCCATTTGTTTTTCTTTTTTCTTCTGTGCTGTGTTACAGATGGAAGTCAAGATGGAGATCAGGTTACTTATTTTGTGGTTTCTCCCCCATTAAAATTATAAACGCAGTATTTCTAAAGAAACTGTTCTTTCTATAATTATATTTCTGTTGTATTTATACATTTCCATCATGCTTGTGTCTATATTTAATTTTCCTTTTGCATTTATATCACTTAGATGTTCAGTTATATGTATGTAGTTATGTATATGCAATAATGCCCGCACTGATTAGGACATAAAAGATTGAAACGTGTTAGTCACTGTGGTATTTCCTTTAATACCTTTTAGAAGAAAAAACAAAAACATGGTAAATATTTGGTTTGTGTTTTCTGGGAGCACATGTTATTTGTGTTTACTGTACAAGGGGAAACCACATTAATGAGGCTCATATATGCATGACGACAATTCAGTTGATCGCAGAGTCCTGTTTGGCATGCGGTACTGAAACTCAACCAACACATTTGAGTCCCTGTGCTTCTGTCTTGTTATTTCCTTTTCACTTTCTTCTATAGCTCATGCTTGTGCATGTGCATGCACCACTGTTATGAATCCAGTAAAGCCAGACCCAGTAGCTGAACGCCTGACCTGTGACATTCTTTTTCAGAGCCGAGATCAAGATGGTGACCTCAGCAAGCACCCGTGGGCCAAGCCAGGGTCAGTAAAGGTCTTCTGATGTGTGTGTGTGTTCGTTCAAGCGAGTTAGTATGATACAGTCGACCCTAGAAATTTGCAGGTGTCACGTTGCTAGAGCACCCGTGAATAGTGAAAAACTGTGAATTTTGGGTGTGGTCATAAAATGCATATAAATTCCTGTTATTATAGTTTAAACCCTTAATTTGGGCTTTAAGAAGACTGCTATGATACGAGAATGCTGGAGATGCAATCAGCAGAGATATAGAACGCCCTCAGATTGGCTACTTACAAGTCTCCGCCTCTGAGCACAGGGGTATTTCGCCATCACAAGCTACAAATTCCTCCCAAAAAATTGCGGAGGATATTTGTGGTTTTTGTGGGTAGTTAAGCTCTAAAGAAAAATCTGCAAACGACTAAGGCCGTGAACTGAAGGTATGCTGTACTGTTTTCCTTATTTAAAAACCGATCAATACATTTCCACATTCTATTGTTGTGTACAGGGGGAACACACCGTTTGGCATTGACAGCATGCCAGATCTCCGCAAGAGAAGGCCCATTCCCCTCGTTAGTGAGCTGGTAAGCAAACACTCAATCATTTTCCTTGTGACATTTTAATTTTGACCCTTTCTGACCCTAAACTTGATCAGCTAATTGAAAATAAAGACAGCCACCTTTCATACTGACTTGTATTTGAATATGCAGATGTACCAGTTTGAAAATGTCAGTCAATCGTGACTAAGCGAGCTAAACAATCTCCCACATGAGAGCAATAAAACAGGTTTATCATTTAACTACAATGATGGAGTCAAGTGTCACTGCTGTGAATAATGAACAACTCGCTTAATTAAGTTTTCCCAGCTAGCATGAGTTTCATATTTGATTATATCTAAAATTATTTTGCATTTCTAATTATTGACAAAGTGAAGGTCTGGCTATATAACTATATTCTCAAACGTCTTCACTGACCCATCCAAATCATTGAATTCAGGTGATGCAATCACTTCCACAGCCACAGGTGTATAAGATAAAGCAGCTGGACATGCAAGAGTGAGTCGCTCCCAGGAGCTCAGGGAATTCCAGCAATGTAGTGAAATTTCCAATCTGTTAAATATTCCACAGTCAGCTGTTTGGGGTATTATGACAAAGTGAAAGTGACTGGGATCACAGCAACTCATTGTGCCGAGTGTAAAGTTTGGTGGAGAGGGGATTATGGTGTGGGGCTGTTTTCCACCCTTTAGTTCCAGTGAAAGGAACTCTTTCATTTTGGACAATTTCATGCTCTCGACATATTGGGAACGGTTTGGGGATGGACCCTTCCTGTTCCAACATGACTGTGCACCAGTGCGCAAAGCAAGGTCCATAAAGACATGGATGAGAGATTGTGGGGTGGAAGAACTTGACTGGTCTGCATGGAGTCCTGACCTAAGCCCAGTAGAACACCTTTGACTGCAAGCCAGGCCTTCTAATCCAACATCAGTGTCTGACCTTTCAAATGTGCTTCTGGAAGTTTGGCCTAAAATTCCCATAAACACTCCTAATCCTTCCCAGGAGAGTTGAAACTGTTGAAGCAAAAGGTGTGTCGACATATCAATTAAGTCTATGAATTTTAAGAACGGGAGGTTTTATTATTGGTTAGTTAACAGTATTTTTACCGTATGCACCAAAACAGCAGTGTGAAATAAATGAATATCTGCAGCTTCCATTCCTGATCACTCAGTTGAACCCTTTGGGTTAAAGAAACTGCTGATAAATATCCGAAATAAAGCTAAGGCAGTATAGATCATAGGGGACTTAGTATGTTCATTTCCTGTTTAAGCTCCTCCCCTTTTAAGCTAACTTTCTTCTTATTGGCTGCTACCATAAACTAAAGGTTTGAGCAGCAGAGGATCAGCAAAGGAAGGGTGGGGCTTCTGTGCTCACAGCCAGAAGTGCGTCTCAAAGTTATGGTGTAAGGTAAAAAAAGCTGAATCCGTTCACAGAAGTCTGAAGGTTCAGCTTTTGGTTCACAGGGTTTACTAACCTGTGCAGTACCAATACATACAAGTCAGAAAATAAATAAAAGCATAATAGTCCCCCTTTCAGATTCATGAGCTTCAATGCTGAGCTTTGGTGGAGTACACACTGTTGGCCTAACGATGGTCACCAAAGCTCTCATTTGCTTGTTTTTTTTCATGTACCCATTGCACAAATATGTATTACGGGGATTTTCCAATGTGTTGTTTTGTCTAGTGCATAGTTTTTGTTTCTCTTTGTAACTGTGGTGCACAAGATGTTTTGCCATAACTTTACTTGTGGATTTCAGCTGTAATGACCTATTAAAGGCCTTCAGTTTCTAAAGTGGCAATTAAAAAAAACTGATGCAAGAGTTGTACGTACTACAATCACCTGATTTGACTCTTAAAGACTGATAATTTGCAGGTATATGCTTGAAATAGCACTCGTACAGCAGCGATCGCTGGGTAGTAGTTTGTTTGCAAGCATTGAATTGTTGGTTTCAGGGTAAAAGCTGCTGGTCCTCTCAGAGGGGAACCTGTTTGTTTTGTCTCTAACCTTTTCTTTCTTCTTGTTTTCTTTCTTTGCACATGTCTCCCTGCCTTTGTCGGCCCTCAGGCTATGGTGAGTAAAAGACCAGAGATTTCAGCTGCTGTACTTTATTATTTGTTTGAGGCGCTTTGTTTCAAACTCTGCTTTGTAGCGAAGCATTTTGATCTGCTCAGTGCGAGTTTTTCTTTTGTGGGTTTTCATACATTCAGTGTGAGCATGCACACACATGCAGCACATATGAGTCAAATATAAATCCGTTTATTTCAAAATAAGCTGACAAAACTTTGTGTGAATATTTTCAGATTGGCCTTTTTTTGAGGGGGATTTGTGTTTTCAATTAAACCGCTCCATTTTTTTTACATAACACATCCACTACTCTACAAAAACGCTAATAAATGTTAAGGTAAGTAGTGGCTTTCTCCCCTCAGTCTTCAGCTGAGTACTTTGGAGAGGCTCAGACGTAGATCCATTGACTGCAGCTGTGAATATTCAGTCCCTGAGACTTGTTTGATTAAAGAAACTCGTCTCCTTTGATTTAAAGTGATGCTCCAGGGTGAAGGTCACTCTTTCAATGGCTGATGTGACAGATCAGGTTTGAAGGGATATAAAGATTCTTGAACAAGCTCATCTAACTTCATCAAGCTTTGTCAATTCATAAATCATAAAGAGTAAGTGACCCAGACAGGAGATGATGCCCACGGATGAACAAGAAACTTTTCAGATGGAACTAAAGTAGTTTGAAGATAAAACTGCAGAAACTCGAAAAGAAGAGTAAAAATACGAACAGACAGTGGTTTGTGATGTTACCTGTAAAGAGTAAAAGTTTCAGATAAATAGAAATAAGATAATTACAAAATTGCTGCTATTTTTACAATGCAAAGCACACTTACAGCAGAGAGCTTTTTAGGAGCAACATGGTGTCCAGCCAAAGAGTAATGCAGCCAAACCAGGAAACAGGCACACATAGATACAGTGGGATGCATATTGACTAGATGTAGTGGACTTCTGGTTCTGGCTGATTGTGATGTTATGTGGACTGAGCTGCAGCGTGCCGTATTTCCGCTTTTACTTTGATAGTCTCGTGTGCTTTGTTAGCGTGTTTACTTTTCCTTCTCTTGTCACGTCCTGCCTAATTAGTTGCAGCTGTGTTTCCCTCCTGTTTCCCGTTCTCTGAGTTCTCCGATGTGTGTTTTAGTCCTCAGTCTTCTCCTGGTCGTTGTGGCGTTGTTAACCTACACTCCCTCCGTGCTGTGTTTGCTCCCTTCGTGTTCCAAGAATTCCCTAGCTCGTGTTTCCCAGTTTAGTCTCCAGTGTACAGTTTACTTTCTAGTTTTTGTGTTTGACATTATAGTTAGCTTTTGTTAAGTTAATTTTTATGTAGCGTTAGCTACGCCCTAAGTTTAACTTTCTGTTTCAGAGTCCTGCAATTGGGTCCTTCATCCTGCCTGCCACAGAGCACTCACCATGACAAATATAACTTTAAAAATTCATAAAACCTTTAAAGTGTTTTGTTTTTTTAATAACATTTGATGGCCAGTCCTGTTTTTTAAACCCTGGTGTTATTGAAATTAAAGTTATGGATCTCTTTCCATTTAGATTAGGGTTAGGTTTGCTTAGGACAGGGGTGGGGAACTCCAGGCCTCGAGGGCCGGTGTCCTGCAGGTTTTAGATCTCACCCTGGGTCAACACACCTGAATCAAATGAATAGTTCATTACCTGGCCTCTGGAGAACTTCAGGACATGTTGATCAGGTAATTTAGCCATTTAAATCAGCTGTGATGCATCAAGGACATATTTAAAACCTGCAGGACACCGGCCCTCGAGGCCTGGAGTTCTCCACCCCTGGCGTAGAATAAAATAATTGCGTTGCATCCTGTTGCTAGGACATCCTTCTACAAAAGATATGAAGATATAAATTCTAGATACTGACCTCTTTTTGGCACTTTAAAGATATTTCACCTTGGGCTGTCTACCTGTCCAGTGGTATCGTATCCACTTCTATGAGCTTAGCTGTCAGAATGGATTAGGAGAAGCTGAGCATTTAGAAAGAAAAGAGAAATTTTCCAGTGAGTCACGGCTGGAGAGGGTTTAATTCTTTAAGCATGCTTGGTAATACCTTTCAGGCTGATGCACTTCAGCCAGAGAGGCTTATGTCAGAGAACTGACCATTACAGCAAATTATTGAACAGTTAGCTCTAACAGGAAAGACGATGGTGTTTTAAGAGGGCTCGCAATGACTGTTCAGAGAATTCGATAACCTCACTTCACTGATAAGTTCACACGAACACAACAAACTAGTTGAAAAATAACAGGAGGTTGTGGCACTGGCATGTGATTAATCATCAGAAAAACCGTGACTAAGCAAAAGGTCTTATATCTATCTCACATGCATGATTATAAACTGATCATACTGATGGTTCTCCTGGTTTCAGTGAATGTGACACGTATGTGAAACAGCTCATTCCACTCATATGAGCACAAATTCAGGGCTCAGTGTGATCCAATGCCAGGCTAATATTAAAGCTACGATACGTAATTACCTTTGTTAGGTTAGACAGAACCAGTGAAAGTTTGGTTTATTGATATAGATGTTTAAGACCTTGAATGTGTATATATACAATCTATACTCCAAAAAACCCTCACTCCATATAATGGGCCATTTTTGACATTGTAAATTAATTAATTTTAGCCCTTGATGTCACAAAAAGAGAGTAATAAGTATCTCTCGGTGTCTGTGATCTGATTTCCCTCTCACTAATTTCCAATGAAGGAAGCTAAACTAAATACAGGCAACTAACAATCAGAAAACTCTTCATTGCACTCAATCAAAATACTGCTTCTTCAAGTGAAGAGTTTCGTAATGACTCATTCTGCAAATAAATGACTTTGATCAGTTTAACATGATGATAACTGACAGCAAGCTGCTGTGAGAGGAGTCACTGTAGGATTAAGAAATCTGTGCATGTATTTGAAGAATATTCTCAGGTGCGTCACACAAATGAGAAATGGAAACACTTTTCAGCTTTAGTGGTTTCTAACCTGTGTTCTCTTTATTTACTTCCTTTTTAGTCAATAACTTTCTTATAGTTTCACATTAAATGTAAACCAACAAGAAGCAGAAAATTAACTTAGCTCAGCACAAAGACTGGAAGCAAGGAGAACAACTTCAATAAATGTTGAAATGCTGAGAATGAAAATGATGCAGAGAGGGGCGGAGCACAAAGCAAGCTCAACATAACCGGGCTTCCTTTGTGTTAGCAGACTCATCAAAATCCAGTAATGATATTAGCTTCGTTTTCTTGTACAAAGCTTTCAGCTTTGACACATGATTTAAATAATCGAGTGCCGCCTACTCCAGCCAAGAACAGGTCATAGAGAGATGTGAAGGATAACGATACCATTTCCAACTGAGACACGAGAGAAGTTAATATATGATGTTTCTCTCAGAGCATCTTTAGTGCTTCTTTTTATTTCTTACAGCCGCACAACAGAGGCCTAAAATTTAAACTTGATCTTATTTTTTACATTTTTGCTCAATTTGCCAGATGTGGAACAAAAACCTGAAGACCAACTGCAAAATTTATTGTTGTTATGTGTTTGGTTTTTTTTACCAAAACTTACCAAAATTTATAAAAGGGTAAAAACGCAGGGTAAGCCAATAGTAATGAACACAAATACAGTGAATAAATACGTATAGTTGTATAATTTCAGGGTTCACAGTAAGATCTTGCAGTGTCGACAATTATCTAACAATGTTTCGCAGATTCGCTGTATTGTGAAGGAGCATCACTGTGTGTTGATGATACCGGCAGAGCAACAGCTCACATGATCCTATCTGCATTTGTTATTTTGTATCTTTTTTGTACACTTAATGGTTTTCAGCACCTCCATAAACACTTAATCATAAAATGTAAATCTGTGGGCAGTTACTCCATGCCCCCCTGAATTAACCTAACCTATGACTTAACAGCCTCATATATGACATACGTGATATTCATAGTGAATATTATCTGCTCATCTCAGAAGGTAAAACATAACCACCTTTGTGCCACTGAAAACTCTGCCTTCAGCCTCGACAAACCTGCCGAGCAAATTTGAAAGATTCCTGCTAATCGTACATTACAAAGAGCCTCACAACTGTAGCAGTGCGAGCGTGCGTGAGGGTTCGTCCTCAAGGAGACAATACATGAGAGTAGTGTGTTTCAGACAGTGTGCCTCAAAGACAAAAGGAGAACAAAAGCGTGTGTCGTTCTTGTGATGCTGAGCTTTCACTGCTTTCAAAGAAAAGCCCAACATCACACAAACTATTGATTTCCTGAATTTTAAAGCTGAAAGTTTTCTTTGTCTTTGTCTTTTAAACGTGTTTGTTTGCGTGTTTCTCCGTGGCTGTGAAGTCCTGATTTCTGTTTTCTCTCTCATTTCTAGTCTATGCTACAGTCCAGGAAAGCTGGACTCGCCCACACACTGGCCACACGGACCTCCCTGAAAGACGAAGAGCTTGTGAGTGGCCAAGTGCATATGCCATACAGATAAACACA